>NW_027226530.1:0-597401 GCF_022539635.2 Chironomus tepperi
ATCCGTCACACCAACAAAGCAGTTTTAAGTGTAATTAAATCTGAAGTATTATCAGTCAATACGCCACAAGTTGTCTCACTCCACATCCAGAAAACTTTATCAATAGCAATAATTTCTAGATATCTGAAAAGGATGAAGACTTATTGAGATATGTCTGCAGAATCTTTGATAACGTTCATCAATATCATTAATCACAGCAAGTTTTGATGTTGGTTCCAACTTTGTAAAGCATATTTGGCACATAGAAAAAATCTGTTGATCTATCACCTTCATAAAACCAAAATCAATAAACAAGTCTGAGAAGACTAAGGGATCACTTTTATGAAGCTGACTTTGCTGATGCGATTATGAGGAGAGCTTCGACTTCAAGGAATGCTTTGTGCCATTTTTTTGGCGGAGTTAATTTTCATCGCTTTAATTATTGTCAATAGTTTCTTCCACTTTTAAAAGACGCTTGTTGTAGCCATTTGGATCTTCTTCATTTGGGTCAGTTGGTACTGAATCTTGTTTAAAGTAGTAGCTCAAGGTATCGTTAATAAAGTATGCTGTGGATTAATATTGAAATAAAATTTAATTTTTTTAATTTAACAATATAAATTTGATTCATGAAATTGAAAAAGGGGCGTATCCTGGGGAAGGAGAATACCTTTTTCAAAAAGTTTATCTTGGGTTTTTAAGACGAAAATCAAAAAAAAAAAAATTTCAAAAATTTTTATATTTAATATAAATAATTTGGTAAGCTTGGCTATCATACCTGTAGGATCATCCTCAAAACGCTTAAAAACACAATTAATCACAGAAAACATTGTGCTCAAAAAATAATCCTTAACTTTCTTCATTTCCGAAGATTTTAATTCGTCATTAATATCTCCAAACCTAATTATAGCACTTTTAGCAAGAAACTTGAGGAAATCATTAGCTCCATCAAATACTCCACATGTATAAACATTCAATGGTCCAATATCTTCCTCAAATATTTTTTGTTGTTCTACCATTGAATCCAATATTGCATCTTCATTGCATTTATCAGCATCATTTTTAGAAATTTTAAAATTTTCAATCAATTTTGATTCTGGCTCGACTGTCTTCAAAAACAACTGAAGGCATGGAAGTTCTTCTTTTATATGTCTGCGAACAAACTGATTTAAAACATACTCGAAAGCTTTATTTTCGTCGGAGCATTTTAGCAAAGCAGCAATCATGAAAACGGGTGTCTCCATTTCCGTCATTATCATATCCCCGTTTTGTGGAAGTTTAAAGAAGTTTTTAACACAATTGTAGTCCATTCCATTTATGACATCATTTTTATCAGTACGCTTCGATTTTATAAGCATTGTGCTATAAATGCGACTCAATCTTTCTTTTCTGATTTCACGACCATGACACTCGTAAATGATTGCAATTAGAGCTAAAATAAGCAAAATTTGCTTGATTAGGGACTTCATTCTGAAAACCTTGAGCTCTTATTATCGACTAATGTAAATTTTAAAATTTTGAGTGAATTTTATAGTTCAAAAAATTGAGTTTTTGTATTCCTCTCGTTATTTATATATTTCTGATGAATAATAGGTGATAATCTTGAGATGATGTTATTGCATGACCTAAGCTAAGCTGATAGTAAAAACGTTATCATTGAACATGATTGAATTCAGCTCTGCACAAATGGTTGAGCATGTGTATTGATTCAATTTGAATTTATTATCCATAAAGTTAAATTATTGGTAAACATTTTAGTATGACGTGACTTGATGCCGGATTCAATATAAATCAGACAACATCATGTCACAGCCACGGTGACCTATTGCTTGACTTGTGCTGTTCGGGTAAATTTATAATTATTTTACCAAGTCCAAAAGGGCCAATGTTCGAAAAAATACGTGATAACACGTATAATTACGTAAAATATAATTCACACTTAAGTGCTCAGCTGTTATCAGTCTTCAATTCATCCCTCTCACTTGTTTGCTGATAATGGTCTTAAATTAGTATTGAAATTAAAAAAATCCAGTTTATTGTAGATCGAATGAAATCAGAACAATTGAAAGTCAACCATGTGTTGATAACGGAGTAAACTTATTTTAGTTACAAAAGGCTGTTTTATGGCGACATTTATGACGATCATTTGTTGATTTAATTGTAGGGTGATTAAAAATGCGTGAACATCTGTTGGAGTTTTTGAAAGGATTTGAATAAATTTTTGTACTTTGAGGTAGCGATGCTGAATTTTACCATGTGATTCATCTTATTCTTCTGTACCTCTCTCAAAAAATATCTTTTTGTCTCAATTGGTCAATTTTCATAACTTTTTAGTTTTGTACTTCATATAAAAACCAGGACATTTTTCGCCTCTACCTATATTACTGTTGTCCTACATGTTCTTGAAAACCCGATTAAAATAATATTTATAAATTTTCGCTTTTTTATCAGTAATTTAATTAATTTCCTTTGTTGCGGCAGTCCCAGACGACAAAGAAAATTGCAAAAATTAATAAAAATAATTATAACAAGTTATTGATTTTGATGGACGTGTTTATTTTTGATTTGACTGATTTAATGTCCTCATATGTATTTTCATGGTCCATTTTGTAATTTATTGGGCAATAATACTGAGAAGCCGATTACTGGGAATATTCAGAATTTTTTTGTGAAAATCCAACGTTGCCCCTAAGCAGTACTGAGTTTATTTTAAAATTCCTATCGCATTTTCTGGTCAGCTCTTAGATCAAACATTCAATTAGCCTGATATAATGCACGTAATGCAGAATAGCTTGTAATGCAACTAATAATCAGTAAAAACAACAATAATCAAACGATTATTCTAAATAACGATGAATCTTATGATGAACTTTGATTTCTGTTGAATCGTTAAATTGCTTTTATTATCTCAGACAAGCTTGAATGAGCATTTTGATTGGCATTTAAATTATTGTACTTTGTACAGCGGAAGTCGTTGAGTCTGATGTTGATTAAATTAATTGCTTTTTTAAAAAATGTTTAGACTGAAATATTTGTTACTAATGTTGATTTTATAGCACGTTTGATTAAACTGCTGTAATCAAAGTAGCCGATATTGCAATCTAGAGGAAACCATAACCATATATTAATTCTGTTATTTAGCTATTGATAAGCTCATTCATGACATCATTCATAATTCCACATAAAATATTGCAAACTTTTTTTATCATACAAAAATAAATGTGCCATTTTAATTAGAATCAAGTGCAATACTTGAAATTGACACATGTTTCAGCAAACAACTGTCATTCTTATTTTCTGAATAAAATATTTCATAATCTACATTTTATCATATCAGTTCTCATATTATTTAAAATCCGCATCAACTGTCCCAATTTATTTCGTTAAACCCTTGAAAATGAAACTATTTATTGCTATTAATGATGTAACTGATTGGATGATAAGGCAGTGACAAATTGAGAAGGAATGCCAAAATTTTGAATTTTCTATTCCAAATTAAAGTTCTAGTTTAAATTTCTTAAATTTCATCTTCGTTTCATCATGCCTATTTATCGAACGTGTACAGCTGTTTTTCATTCACAAAAGTAAACGTGAATTTTTAAGCATTCAGTTGCTATGCTAAAAAATATATAACATGAATAACAAAAATTGTTTTCAGATTGAATAGAGAAAAAAAAATGTAGTGATAATACAATAATGAATAATGAATAATAAAAGCACGTGCTGATAATAATATAGAAAGTTTAGATGAAAATGTGGTTAGAGACTTTGAAAATTGTGTGTTTTTGGAAGAAGTTTGGAGATATTTCGAAACTTTTTTAATGACCGGAAAGTTCCGAAGGCTTTAAAAAGTCCAAAAGGTTCTAAACATTCCTAAACTTCTGCGTATTTTCGAATATGCTCTTAATTGGACTTAATTGATCTTAAACAGCCTATACCAGACGCGGCATACAGGTTGCTCACAACTGCCTTTAACTATCCCAAAATTATGATACAAACTATTCTTTAAAGTTTTAAAAATATTTAAAGGATCTTCAATGCTCCCAAACGGTCTTTGTCATAAACTGCACCAAATGCTGTTACACAATCCAAACGGACAAGACAGGCTGTCAAAAAAATAATAAAACTGTTCTATTTCAATTTATTATATGGTTCAAACGGAAAGCTCTAAAACACAAAAAATACGATTAATTCCATTCAATCCCGTAATCTAAATCCACATGCGTACAATCAGCAATATAAAATCGATGCCAGAATGTCTAGCAAAGTTGCATAGAAACAATATGAAAAAAATGCAAGTTAAAAAAATTCCAAACAAAAGTCAATTTTAATTGTATTTAATTTTCTCACGTAATATTTTTTTTTGTTCATTGAATGCTAATATATGTAAGATAATTAAAGGTAATTTGATGTGACGTTAGAATTCAGATTGTTTTTTTCTGATGAAATAATTTTGAAGGATGAATCACTTTAGCTAAGTTTTAGGAAGTATTCTGATGCAATAAGGACGCGGAATTGCTGTAATACAAAGAGGATGATATAGAATTTAGAATAGGGTTTTTTTATGATACACTGTGATGAAAAGTACACTAGTTGAATGAGTCATAAAGAAGTGCCCAAAATAAGCGAGACCCTGGTTGAGTTGGATTTGGCAATATGACTTCAAACTTAAATAACGATTTCTTTAAAAATAACTTTTAAAGCTAATTTTGATAAATTGGTCCATTAATAAGTCTACGTGTTATTCATCAGACATGACTGTAATACAGCGTATCTGGATCGCGCGTGTTTTTTTATCGTTAAAATATATTTTTATTTAACAGTATAATTTCTTCATTATCACAAACTTCCTTTTAATTTTTAAAATTAGTCGTTTTTTTTACATCTTTATTTCTTATCAATTAAACGTGAGACATTCTTAAGCTTCTACTAAAATTGAATTTGAGTCATCTTACACACTTTGTGAGGATTACCAAACCTTAAATCTTGAAATGTTAGTCAATGGTTTAACAAGAATTGAATTAGAGAAAGTCCGGAACTTGGATAATGTCATAATGATTTGAGGGCAATTGGATGTCGAACTGCTTGTCAAGTTGCACTGTTGCATTAATTGTGTTAATGCATTTATAATTATGCATACATTTTTGCTAAAAACTTAATTTTGTCTAATTTTTTTAAATAGCCAATTTCGTTGCTGGTGTCAATTTCTCCGACACTGATACTGTATGGTACGGTACAACATGGTATGGTATGGTACAGTATAGTTACCTTTACATATAGTTACACCTCTGATGTAGTTCACATGGTGTGACAAAAATATTTTCCTGAATCATACGATGGTAGGGCAGTGGTTTACCAATGTTACGGTATAGATTACCCATTCGCACGGTACAGGCAAGCCACTTGGTCATATCAGGTGTACTACTGTACCATACAAGTGGTGTATCTATACCTTACCGTAAAATTACCAGAGAAATTGGCCCCTAGTTGTTCACCTATTTTTTGCTATATTTAAAAATTTATTTATAAAACTCAATAGCTGTGAAAAATTTCAAAGAAAAACTTGTTTCTTAAATAAATTTAATGAATTTAAAAACCTAATAGTCATATCTAATGATTTCTAATTAAAATAAATGTTTTCTTAAATTAAGTTAAATCTTCCATCAAAGTAATATTTTATACATCATAAAAAATGGTCAAATACCTTCGCAGCAACTGAATCACACACGTTTTCGATCATTCTAGAAGTTTACAAAATCTGATGTTTCTAACAGACTTCTAAAAAAACGTGGATGGTGAAAATTAACCGTAAATTGTCATGAGAAAATTCAAAAATGAAAAATATTATGAAATAGTGATGATAATTGCTGAAGTCATCGAACATGATGTGACATGTTTTTAGTTATGATGCAATAAACGCGGATGATTAACACAATTATTTTACATTTTTAATTGGCAAAAATACATTGACTACTCGACTGATGATGGACGAGCAGACTAAAAGACTTATCTAATTTGATATGGACATGATATTTCGACATTTTTCATGAGTGTCAAAATATAAACGAAAAATCAAAAATTTTCCCCAAATTTAATACCGTAATCTATCCAATAGTTACATAAATCTGCACAAAAAAAGTGAAAAAAACCCTTAAATGTTATAAAATAAAATTATGAAATCCCAGAGAATTCGTCATCGATAACTGAAGTTATGTCCACATTTCCTGTAATCAGTTCAACGTCGGTGCCGGAAATCCGTTAAAATATTTTCTGTCACCAAGTCATCTTTCGATCAGGTCATCTATACGTAAAAGCATGCTTTCAGTCAATCCTCCCAACCGTCACTGATGTCGTCATCAAAAACCAATCGCCCTTTTCCGCGGCAACTAAAGATACTAAAACGTGTTTGACAATCCCCAAAAAAACAGTCAACTTCATCCGCTGTTCTTCATAATTTTGTTTAATTTTAAAATATTTTCGCAAAAACCTGAGCAACGAATAACAGCTGCAAATAAACAAGACAACGCATGTTCTGTCACGTTTCTACTTCCATTTCTTCTTTTGTAATGTTCATGTTCACGATCAAATGTGCTCATACAATTCTCTAAATTGTAATTTTACCATTTTTTACTGAAATACTGAAATACTAGCTTGTAGAATTAGTCATTGTGTGACGTATTTTTGCGGAACGGTTACTTCCTACTTAGTAACAAGCATGCATTGTGGATTTTTGAAAAATGAATTGGTTGCATAAGTTAAGGGAAATTTTACTTAATTCAGAGTATATCGTGTAGCTACAATGTAGGGATACTAAGACATTTACTATATGGATTTAGTGTAGTAACATAGGGAAATTGTGAGGAGGAGGTGTAGGGTACTAGGGGCATTGGTGTGATTGTGTCAATTTTTATACTGAGTGTTTTAAAGTGTTAATTATTAGAATTTAATAAATTACAGTAAAGTCTCTAGAATACATCAAATTAAAATTACAAAAAATATATTAATAAGTATAAAAATTGTATTAATGATGATTTTATGGTTTCAGATGTCCATGTCATAATTCCTATCTGTTTCTATAAATCTAATGTATCTCTTTTCTTTTGTGTCCTTCTCTATTCTTCCCTATCCTTCCCTATTCTTCTGTAGCTTTCCCAATCCTTCGCTATCCTTCTCTATCCTTCCCTATCCTTCCCAATACTACCTTACCCTAGCGCCAAAATGGCAAGATTTTTGGACGATATTGCCAGAATTCGAATGCAAGATTTTTGCCCGAGAACGATTTTTGCCAGACTTTGCAAGATTTTCCATACATTGAAAATCCTTAACTGCACGACAATGCAAGAAAGTAAGCTATAAATCGGACCGATTTTTTTTATCGGTCCGATTTTTGCAAGATTTTGCCAGACAAATCGTCCATAACCTGACTAACTTGCATGCAAGTTTTGGACGATTTTTGCCAGATTTTGGAAGATATTGCAAGATTTTTTATTAAAAAATTTTAAAAATTATATTTTTGACATCTTTTTTATCTTTCTCATATACTTCACAAGCTTATTAATCTTTTTAAAACCTTTTATACTCGTCCGATTTTTGCCAGATTATGCCAGATTTGTCTTGGGATTCGAACCTAGGATCGCTTGATTTGAAGATTGTTTGAAGTCGTACACTTAACCGCTGAGCTACCGCTATCTGAAATTATATAACTTTATAAAAATGGCAAAAGACATATATAAGTTACCAGTGAATTTCAAACATGAAATATAATTATATTCGGAATAAAACTGTTTGAATTAAATTTATATTGTACTTATAGAAAAATTTTTTTTTTTACATTTTTAAAATGTTTAGTTTAAGTGTATTTTATTCACTTCTTATTCACATGCGAATGAATTGAATTCGTTAAGATTCGGAAATTGATGTTTTTTAACGTATGGCGTTATCAATAATTTGTAATTAGTTTGTTTTTTAATTCTCCATCATAATCTACTAATTAGAAGCTGCATTGCGAGGAAATTGTCGAATTCCCTTTATGCAATATAGTCATACTAATAATCAAATCATTTTGGGTTTAAAATCAAGATAATTTAATAACGAGAAACCGAAATCTCTACTTCTAGTTAATCTAGTAAAAAAAGTACGGTAATAATCTTGTTCAAATCAAAAATTTATAACTTATAAGATTTTCTGAAAATTTCAAAAAAAAAATCAAAAAATATCTGGCAACATCGTTCAAGAATCTTTCAATTTATGTCCGATATTCGAAAGACTTTTTTATCCGATTTTTGCAAGATTTATCTTGCACAATCGGACCGTAAAACTGGAAGACATTTTGACGTTTTATCAAAAATTGTGTCTGGCAAATTCTGGCAAAAGTCGTACGTATAAGATCTCGTCAGATTTTTGCTAGAAAATGCAACCTTTTTTTTTCTGGCAATATCTTCCTTATCTTTCCTTATCCTTCGACTATTCTTTTTTCGTGCATAGAAAAAATCTTCCTATTTCTTTCAAAAATCTTCCTTATTCGGACGGAAAATTATTCTCCTATGAAAATCTTTCCATTTTGGCTCAAGGGTATACCTCTTAAATCTTCATTATTTATAATTACTTAATATTTTATGATTTTAAATTCAATTTTCCTCATAAAAGTCCCATAAATAAGCACAAAGTAATAAGAAACTTTCTGCATATATTCTACACCTCTTTCTATCTTTTTCTAATTTCATATTCTATTCTGCTCTATGCTGTACTTACACAGCACTTACACAGTCAAGTTTTGAATAGCTACACAAAATGTTCATACTGTACAGTATAAAAATATATCAAATAATACCGAACAGCTGTTTATTTATACAACCACATTGACAGTAATTTTATATGAAAGTTTATTGATTTACTTAGTAAATACAGAAGCTGCAACAACTTTTACATTAGATAAATACAGTAAAAACTTTATGTATAAAAAATTAGATTTTGCTTAAACGGTCAATGGAGTTGAAGGATGAAATGGAAATGAATTTATTGAGTTGAAAGTGAATGAATGAGATGTAGAGATTGTATGGATAAAAGTTTTAGAAGATTTGTAGATTTAATGGAAGTTTGAAGGATTTCGTAAGGAGACGTTCACTTATTATGCTCAGGGTAGAGGGGGGTAATTGAATAGAATTGGGTAAATGTGGCTGAATTATGCAAGAATCAGAATTTTGGCAGATTTTGATACGTTTTGATTTTAGTCAATTATGAAATATTTTATATTTAACAGCTGATTTTTGGCACATTTTGTAATATTCCCTAACAGACAAAGAGACCAAAATTTCTGGCTAAGCATTGACTTTTAGTATCTACATAGTAGTTCAATTCAGAATAATCACAGCACATAGCTGAAATGCACAGAAACTTATCGCAAAGAATGAATAAATAAATGTATACAGCATCTAAGAACAGAAATAGATGAAAATATACAGAGTGTAAATACATAAAAGCCGAACACATTCTCAGTAGCAAAGTAAGTACAGTCCAACAACAAATCATGTACAAACGGCGAATGATATAGTTAGAACTTCATGTTTATGACACATAAACAAGATGAAATGTTTATTCAAGACTTACATTTATGTATGAATAAAATTTATATATATAAGAAGTAGATTCAACATTGAAGGTCAATTAATTTGATGAGTTAATTGAGCTCCGAATGGTTGATTTATTTAATTTAATTTAATTTAATGTTGATGATAAGTTATTCATTTAAGTTCATGTGTACTTGATGAGATTAATTTAAATTTGTAGATTTTTTAGGTGTATTAGAGCTTTTCTTGGGGTGTTGGAATGCTTAAAAGGGTTATATCTTTTGATATTGGTTAGATTAAATCTCAATTTCTATGGGCTGGGCTAAGGTTCGACTGCTTGAGGTTGAAACTTCAGATGACAATCAAGATAGACTTGATCACGATGGAATAGTACAATTTATTCGATAGGATGAATATTAATCTTAAAATTCCATAGAAACGCAGTTATTGACGGAAACCTCGTACCTGAGGAGTTTCACTAAGTGAAATGGGGGTTGAAATCCAATTTTCTACATCTTCCAAATAGTTTTTCATCGGTATACATATGTTAATTAGCAATAGATTTACAGATTAATCTTGTTTAGTTCACCTCAACTTTCTATAATCAACATCAATCCCAATCAGCCTTAAAAAAATCCTCCAAAATTCTTATTCAACCCTAATGACATCAGTTCTAAAATCATCTCATGTTATTCACATCTCAACTTAAATCCACATTAATCCAGTAATACCAGCAAGTGAATTATTCATTTTAAAATGAAATTTCCTGTCCGTCTTATCACAAAAAGCCGCGAATTTTAAACAAAAAGAAGTTTAATGTCATTATAATCTTGCTTCATGAAAATCGAGACTGTTCCAGATTTAATTTTATATTTAAGTCATTACCACGTCAGTTTTGATGGAATTGTCTTACACAAATTATTTTTTTGCTGGGTGATAACTTTGCGGTGTACGGAAAGCTTATCAAATGTCGATGACTGATTTCGTGGTTGTGAAATACAGGAAAAGATGTTGAATGACGTGGATGATAGAGAAAAGGAGTTGAGGCTGAATTAAGGATATTAGAGTCTGATAAATGGTTTTATTTTACTATAAATATCAAAAATCTAGTTTCTTCATAGTTCCTTGAATTGACTTATTGGATTAGTGAAAGTCTTAATGTTAAGCCTGTTTGATTCATTTTTCAACTAAGCTGCCTAAGTCATTTCATATGCAGCACATAATCAAATCCGATTAATCTCAATGTCCTTGAAATTTGTTTGTTTTTTTTTGCCATCTTATCAGCAACAAATATTTCTGTTAAAAATATATGAAAACTAGGTAATCATAACAGGAAACTAAATTCATTGAGATTAATTTTATGTGAAGCATTCACACATTTCGAAATGATTAAAAAAGGAATGACTTCAGACATTGTGGTTAAAGTAATCTAACTGACCTACTTAATTTTTTTTTTTTAAAAAAATTTTTTGAAGCGAATTTTTTTAGGTGATGATTGACGTAAAAGAATTGAAAAATTCGCTCTTTATCAAAAGATTTTTATGTCAAGGTTTGTTTTCGTAAAGGACTTGTGTACTAAGGTATAGTTAGTTTAGTAGTAAGGGTACAGTAATTTGGCTAGGCAATCAGTTTAAGCTAAACTTTTAGCTTATTTTATCTCAAAATTCAGTTAAAAGTCAAACAAATTTTTAATATTTAATGTAAAGAACTCGATTTCACCTTCTGTTTTTGAGGAAGAATTAAGTCAACAGTTAGCTGACAAAAGCCGCTTTACATAAAAATTCACACAATAAATCTGTCAACAAATCACATAATTTGTCAAAACAAAATTGCTATAAATAATAAAAATTACTTGATGTAAGCAAAAAATTTGAATTAAAAATAGCAAAAATTGATTTCATCCGCATAAAAGTAGAATCAATTCACGATGACGAGTTAATGAATGTAAATTAATGCTAAACAAATTATATCGTGTTAATAAGTCCGCCACCTTTTTTTTTTTGTTAATTTTTTTTATTTTAAGACTTGAAAATTGATTTATTAAACGTGAATTTTCAGGTGAAAATCAGGCGACAATTTTATTGTTTACAAATTGTTGTTTACCAGAGGCTCATCACCCGAATTTTCATAGTCTGCACTAATCGGAAATGTCAATGCCTTGTTTTATCATCAGACAAAATTAAATATGAGAATTTTTTGTGCTGTTTACAACAAAAACAAAAATTTGAGAGAAAAATTTATTATTACGCTTGAAATTGCACGTCTACTGATTTTATTTTTCTTGTTGTGCCTCGTATGACTAACTTTCCATATATTCATAATCTTGCATATAGTCACATCGTCACTTTTTGTGTAATCATTAACACGAAATAAATATCGTTTAGATGTGAAATTATTGGATAGGTATGGAATCAATGTTGATAAAGTTGGGACAGATAATGCATGTATATCCACGAAATGAAGTTATCCATGTCCTGAAACTAAATGTATACTGACCACATCAGGCGAGTCGAAGCGGCTCGGTGGTGGAATTGTTTCGTACTTCGGTACCTAATTATTGTGATGCCGACCAACCTGTCATAAGTTCGAGACTCGGCAGGAGAAACCTTTTCATCTGTCACGAACCATATGCTGTGGAAACGCGGCTCTCAGTCTACCTTTATTGACAAAAGACAATAAACTTTAGGTTTACTAAGTGAAGTGTTCTGGCGCACAGTCACTCGTTTGACAATCATTAACCGCCAAACGCCCTAGCGCAGCTCTGGATCTCAATGATCTGAATAGCTACATCTAAAGTAAAGCATATTTCAAAACTAAACTCATTCCGAAATTTTTAAAATCAATTATGCAGCTCATTCTGAGCTTTCGTGAATAATTTACTTAAATCCGCCTGAAAGTCTACTTCCAATAAATTCCAACAAAACATCTCCAACTTATTCATCTAGCCTCACTCATAAGTAAATGTTTATTTTAATATTTCACAATGTACAGCTGGTAATATAAATTTTTTATCTGAAATAAACATGTTGATTACTTATTTTCACTCATATACGAATAAATTTACGAAGCTTGAATTATTATTGTAGGCAAAATGTAAGTAAATAACGAAAAAAAAAAAATCATAAAATAATTTGAAATTGTGCGATAAATCTTTTCCCTTTTTTGCCGCTTCCCCCTCCTTCATGATATATTTCTAGCATATATGTACATGCCTATATATATTTTCTGTAATCAAAAATGTATTTACGAATGTGATACAAGGGGAGCGTAAAATATTCGAGTACAAATATTTTCCATATGAGTGGGTGCTGATTATAAGAGCAATGACATGAATTGAACTAATCTGATATTGATTGGTTTTTAATCTTAATTATTTATTACACGCTTTTTTACTATTTTTGTTTTGATACCTGTTAAAAGACATGCTTATTTTTTGAAGCAAACTGAACTAGTTCTTGATGTAAACTTACTCTAAATTAGAAGATCCTGAAGACTAATTTCTGTCTAATCCATACAGAATACAGAAACATAACTGAACTTAATCTTGAATTAAACTCATCTTGAAATCTGACTTAATCTCTTGTAACTGATTTTTAATAAAGTTTAATGACTTTTCGGCAATAATTTTGTTCTTTTGATTTCATTTCTTTTCAGTCATATCAGTCAAATATGTTCGATTACAAAAAAAAAGTATTTTTTTCGTTTCCTTTTTAAAACAAAGGCTGGTAAACAGAAATAAAAATTGTCCTTATTTTTTATTGCAATATGAATTTTTGCGCAATTGTTTTTCTTCACATTTTGAAATTTCAAAATTTTTATTTTTGAAAAAATGTCTTTCAAAATTAGTTGTTTACATTTAAAAAGTAATGAAACGATTGCAATAAGCAGAGATGTGCAAAGAAGGGTATTAAGGATTTCCTTCATACTTATTTGTCGAATAACTCAGCTATCTATTGCACTTAGGAACTATATTAAGCAATGCTAAATTAACAGAAATACATATAATTTTCAACTAGAGAAGTCCATCAACTTAAAATTTTTTTTCGAATTTAATGAACATCTTTTTGTTTGCTATCATTGGCTTCAATAGACAGACAAGAAAATGAAGCGAGCCCTCACGCCATAAAAATTATATTTTTGATAAGAATAAAAGAAATTTAAACAGAAATTGGAAGAAGTGAGTCATTTTTAAATCACATAGCTTAAAGTCGAGTAGATTGAAAAAATGGAAAATAACTTCGTATTTTGCAGTCAACTTCAACAATATCAACTTTGAAATTATTGCATGTGCAATTAAAAGAATTTTAGAACTTTTTAAATGCCCAAAACTAGCCTCAATGGCAAACTTATAGTAAACATAAGCATTTACGGTCAATCTCAATTCTCATTTCCTTTTTCCACCATCCGTTCAGAATAAAATCGGTGTAAACAAGATACAAAAGAAAAATAGAGCGACGAACATAAACAATTTAATTTTCTTTTTTCTTTCCATTTTTCACTGTGCAAATAAAAAAAATATATTTTTTAATTCATAAATTTTTCTAACTGCACGTTTTTTAAACGATAATTGTTTTTGAAGAAAATAGCACAAAAATTGTGTCAATAAATTTTTTTTTCTACAAATTTTCTCATTTTTCATTCTCAATTTCATGCTCGAATTTCCTCAAAAAAATTCACTTCCTTCTTTTTATTATTGTTATTCATTCAGTCATGTGATGAGCTGTTTATTTTCGATATCATCATTTTCTCGTTGATATCTTTAGTGATATTGCTACTTTTTGGCTTCGTCAATGCTGGCAATCAGAGGAGGGTATTATGTTATTTAATATTAGATTTTCCTAGAATCTGAACTTATCCTACAACTGCACTAATTCTTAGAAACCGGACTAACTATTCGAAATCGATCTTTTTATTAAAAACTGAACTCATTTTTATTTTCAATAATTCTAAAAAGTAACTGAACTTCGGCATCATTAACCAAAATGTTGAGAATACCTTTTTGTCCTACCCTTAATCAGGAGGGTATTCTTCATGAGATCATTTGATGATAGTAAAAATTAAATTTTCTAGTAAATATTTTTTCTTCTTAATTTACAATTCACGTTTCAGTTTTCCTACATTTTCGTCTATGATAACACAAAGAAGATTCATTAAATATCAATTTTCACGTTCACCACTCCACATACACATAAAAAGATGTAAATACGATTTTTTTATCTAAAAAAGAATCACGAAAGGGAATTCGAGGTTGCAAATTTTATTTATTTGCATACCTCAATTTCGGTAAAAAAAAATCACCGAAGAATCAGGAAGAGAATTTTTTTCATATTAAGAACTGCCTTATCTACTGTCACTCAGCAGGTCTTAATACACACAACACCCCATAGGAAAAAAAATAAATAAATAAAATTTATATTTTGCACATCTCCGAATGAAAAAATTGCGTATTGAATTGTAAAAATAGGCCAAATTTTTCTTCTCTTTTTCCTCCGAATTTAAAATTGTGTGTTTATCACTAGAAATATTTATCATTTCAGCCATATGCTATATGTTTATGAGTACAATCGTTCCAATAAAGAAGAAGCTTTACATAACATAGGAGGGAAAAAAGCAAAGAAATCTGCGAAAATATTTACATTTCTAACCGGTTGAAATTGGATTTATTTTGCGTAAAATTGCATTTTATTAGATAGGATGGGAATGTGTTTGTGGAATTGCGGTTTGTTGGATCGTTTTGAATTTGATTGAGGTTTGTTTTGTTTTTTGAAGATAATTCGAATTTTTAATAGACTCAATATACTTTAGCTAAATATCCCACAACATCCTTTTATTAAAATTTCTCGAAATTTCGATTTTTATGAATGTTCGAGACTAAGACCGGAACCGAGATCAAGACGACAAGTGATAAATCTCGAGACTAAGACTGGGACAGAGACCAAAACCGAGACCAAGACGACAAGTAATAAATCTTGAAACCAAGACTGCGAAGCCTTGGGTCTCTAAAAACCTTAAAAAAATTCACAATAAAACGACCATGAAATATCAAATGATTCACATCAAATAAAATATTTTTAAACAATTTTTATGCGAAAATAAAATTGCCTCATAAATTTTAAACAATCTCATTTTTGATACTGCTGAAGGTCTGTCGTCTATCTTCTTTCCTTTTCCCCCTCATTTCATTGTCGATTAAACTGAGTAAACATATACACAAATTATTTACTTTTCGGCACAGCTCATCGCTTTGGCCTTGCATGATGTGATAAGAATAGTAGAAAGAAAAATTCGCGCTTTGAGGCTGAAATGTTTTTTTTTTTTTGGACGTTGTTTACGATTTTGCTCATTTGCGATTATTTCTGTTTTACTATAATTGATAAATCAGTCAGTCGAGTCAATGAATCTGTATTTTTTTAAAGAAAATATACATTTGATTGGACTACGTGGTCTACATATTGTAGGTAATCTCAATGTGAATCATCTCGAGAACATATATGCCTATAGAAGCTGGGTATGCTCAGACAAAGTCATAGTCTAGAGTTAGACAAAGAATAGGCTTAGGAATGCATTTGTGCGATGTCTAGACGCACCTTTCCGAACTAATTCTCTAACAGACAATCTTAACCAAAACAAATATGATGCCTATACATAAACTTACTGCTTTACAAAATTCAGTGTATACATAAAATAAGAATAAGCACCATTCATGACATTTGTAAACCATTCCATGTTTAAAACTCCAATTATAATAATTTCCAACTCATTTGAATTCTGACATTGATGCATGAATTGTAACCAGACTTTTTGCATCGAAACTGACATTTTATACCACGGAAAATTCCAAACTTCATCGAGAATCTTCTGATTTTGATGAGAAATTATAGTTCCTTGGATGCAGGACATTAAGACTTGTATGGAAAAAATCAATATTATTGAAATTCCAATTGGTGCCGATATGAAAGTTGCGACTATAATTGCAAGTCCAATTCCAATCGAATTAGTTGATATTTCAATGAATGTCGTGTAATGCATGTATGGAAAAATGAGTGCTATAAAGTTATTATAGTTATTAAATGACTTGATTAAATCATTAATTTCGATTTCGATTTGCTTGATGAAATTTTTATGAATGCTGAGGCTTTGACAGATCAACTTGAACTCATTAAAGGATTCGTGTTTTGAATTTATCAATATTTTCTGATTTTTCCTGCATTTTGTCAATTTTTCACCCAATTTCTTCAATTTTTCGATATAAATGTCACCCATAGGTATAACCTGTATAGTATAGTGGATGATAAACAGATCCTGAGATATCAAAATCTCATAGAACATAATAGTGTAGAACATCATCAAAGTACTATTAAGTACGAATCCAAAAGTCTCTGTTGGGTCTGTAAAAGGTAGCCAAAATGGTACCAACATGATATATTCACTTGATATCCATGAAATTATCAGCGCGGATATTGGTGGGATCATAAAGCAGATAAAGTTCAATAGCATATACAACTTTGATAGAAATTCAATCAACTTTACGCGTGATGTTAAAATTTTTAAATATTCCTGATTCCTTTCTTCATTTTTATAGAATTTGTCAATCGTGTCGTGAATTTTAGCTACAAGCTCTTCATCATTGTTGAGGAATCTTACTGCTATTCTTGTCAAAAGTTGAAGTTCAATCGGTTCAAGCATCATTGAATGACAAATTCGCATAAAATCAGGCCAGATGTGATACAATCCATTCAATTGCATCACAACACAAATTGATGATAAGAAAATCATAATCATGATTCTTGGAGTTACTTGACTCTTGTCAACTGAATGTGAACCATGAAATCTGCTCATTTTGATGAGGAAGTCTCGAAATTCTGGGAACAAAAAAATGTTAAATTTAATGTATTTAAATAAAGCATATTTACCTTTATTTCTCTCAGATGGGAGCATATTTTTGTCCTGGTACTCTTCTCAAGCTATAAACATTAACTAACAATAACTTTACTAATTCAGCTGTTTTCAATTGTTTTTCAAATTGCTGCTTAATAGTTTGTTTTTGAATAATCAATTTTAAAAGTTTTGAGTTGAAAAAATAATTATGAATTTTTGAAGCATTAATGTAGGTCACGAGCAGAAGCGTAGCCTGGTTGTCTCAAGTCGACAGTTATGAATTCAAACGACGCAATACGGGAAGTTAATTTTTATCCCTAAAAATGGATTGAAATCAAACGATAGCCAAAATATACAAGATTTTAGATCAACTTTGTACAAATTTGTGAAATTTTTATGCAAATTATAAGATATCCTGGACACAATGTGTGAATTTTATTATAACCCATAATATGTCCTCCTTGGTTATTGAATTCAAATTTTGATGACTCATTCATTCATTGAAAAAAGGAAAATTACAATGAGAAACAGAAGCTCACAAACAGATCATGAAGGTTGTCTGGAAATTAAAAACAGAATTTTTTATTGGAATGCAGATGTAGCTGGGAACTAACGAATGGTTTTGGGAATGAATAATTTAGAGATAAGTTCAATAAGTAAGAGATAATTTGACTCAAAATGTTCTAAGGCTAAATTAATTAAAAGTTGGTAAAAATGAATAGTTAATAACGAATTAAACTTGAACTACACCAACAACATACTATACAGCACAAAATGATAGACATTTTTCAAGTACTTAATTTTATTTTAACAGTTCCACTTGAATATTCGTTGATTTTCTTTATTGCACTCTTAACATTCTCTAAAATTTCGTCTTTAAACTTCCAAAGTGAATCATCTTTTTCTGGATCTTCCATTGATGCCTTACACTCCTTTGTTGTGCAATTGACTCGATAATGTGACAACTGACCATCATCTCTAGATACTCCAAATCTCTTGCATTTGTAATCATTTTGATCATCAAGACATGAGAATGGGAAGTGATTGTGGACAGTCAAAACTCGATCCATTCTCATGAAAGTTTTTGCATTTCCACCATTTGGAGTGAAATTCGCAGCTCTGTAGATATTTGGTAGGAAATAAAGATTCTTTGGTACATCAGTGATTGATTCATTTTGCTTAGAACTTTGAAGCAGGAAGTAATGATTATCGACAGGATAACAGTCATAAGATTTTCCATTTTTAACACTTCTTGATATAGTTCGTAACATCAGATCTTTCCATGTCCTGTCTTCCTGTCTTAATGGCATTATAAACTCGTCAGTGTCCATTGGTATCATAAAATCATAGCTATACATGTGCTCATAGAATGTGTCATGGTATGAAATCAATTGATTCTGAGTGTATTGATGCCAATTCTTTTTGCGTTCATTTGGTAAGTCACTTGGATATTTGATGAACTTAACAATCATAAAACCTTCAGATTCATAGAATTTGAGGACCTTAAGGACATTTGAATGGATGTAATGAACGAAAAATTCAACTTTATTGACACCAAGAATTTTGAGTATTTCACACCATTCAATAATTTGGAGGGATATATCCTCATTAAATTCAAATCTTTTGACAGCCACGATGAATGCTTCCTTTTTGTTATTTTTTGGTCTTTTATTCTTAACTTTCATGAGATTATTTGCATTTTCACATCTTCTTTGTACTAATGACACATGACTTGGTGGAAGTGACAATGGAACTTCACATGATATCAAATATGGAGTTGCACCCTTCTTGTTGTATCCCCACTTCCGATTCCATATATATCTATATTCATAAACTTCAACAACAATTGGTTCACTGACATTTTCATACCAAAATTGACAGAAAGTTTTGACAATTGGATCAATAACATTAATCAGTGCTATTATCCTTACAAATGGAAGTCCATTTACACCTTTACGATCATCATAGTAAGCATTGTAAAGATAAAAAGTTCCATTTGTTGTGTTTTTGACTTGCCAGTAAATGTCAGTGATGTTCAAGTCTGTCTCAAGTGGAAATTTGCCACAATTTAGGTCAATATTGAGACTTGATTCATCAAGAATTGAAAGGTTTAGGTTCCGTATCTTAATTAAGTCTAAAATATGTTGTTGATGAGTTTTGAATTTTGAGGGTGTCATTTGGGTATAGTTGATGTATTTATAGCACTTAGTGAATAATTTTTCAAAGTTCTGGCTTGATTCTTGGTAATTTGACTGATTATTGATGGAATGTTTTTCAAACATCAACCATTCAAAATCCATAATTTCATCCCAATTTTGTACGTCTTTACAAATTGATTCATCACTACTTGGTAAGAAGCTATTAAAGTTGATTGAGAAAATTGATAATTTTGACGAGGATCCAGATATTAAAACATATAAAAGGGCACCTAGAAATGTGAATATTGTCAAAATTTTCATCCGTTTTAATAGTCCCATTTTGGTGCAGCTTAGAATCCTTTAAATTATCTGTAAAAATGTTTCAAAATATAAATAATTACAAAAAATCCCATAAAATGAAATTTTAATCCCCAAAAAACATTTTAAAACACCAATGCCAACAAATCCGCTCTATATAAAATTCATAAAAGTAAAATAAACATTTCCCAAATAGAAAAAAAGGAAACACAAGAGATCTGTTTATAAAATAAATACAGCACGTGAATTAAAAAACCGCTTGAATGCCTTATTTTATTTTTCATTTCTCAAATGAATCAAAATTAAAATGAAATGTAAAGCTGACAAAAATTTAAGATATTTGAAAAAAGATTTGATAGCACGTGTAGCTCAAGCAAGCATTTTTGGTGGCAAAATCAAAGATTTTAAAGGAAAACTGACAAGATAGAAAAACAATTGTTTTGTACGTGCAATTCACCACATTTTCTTCTCCAATTCTCCATTTATTTGCTCCAAATTTCAATCTTATCACAAGCAATATGTCAATTAACTCACAGTGAACTCAATATTTTGTCAAAATATAACTTACCAGGTCTTACAATTTTCACTTAACTTTGTTACCAATTTGATGCCACACCACTAATATAATATTTTATTATCGTTTTTAACAGGGCAATTAATTATACGAATTGAGGCTTTATCAACATTTTTTATGGTGAAATATGAAAAATAATGATAAGATTCCACATTTTATCATTGTTAAAAACGGAATTGTTAGATAACTCGTTATCTGTATAGTAAAAGCCGGTGTAAACTGGAAACCTTTGAAATTAGTTATAAACTAGATATTAACATGCGATGTGATCCACGGTGCTTCTGATGTCATAAAATAAGAGTGTTGAACAAATTGATTGATTCCCAAGCCGGACAATGCAGTGATCGCATAATAAATAGACTGATGTCATCAAGATATCGCCTCTTACTGTTAATATGACAATATAGCAGTTTGCTAGCAAATACAGTGTGCTGTTTCGGATTGAATTCAATTTGATTAGAGTTTTGACATTCTGGTGCCTTCGTCATACAGGATTCTTTTTTTATATTACGTGTATTCACCTCATGTGCTAGTTCAAGATCATTAACAAGCTGAAAAATTGCAAAAAAAAATTGATTTTTTGGCATCCTCAGCTGTTTTGCATCACAACTGTCAAGATCGTGTCTTGTACAGTAAGTCAGTAAAAATTTTGGATGAAAAACCTTTTTTCAGTAATTAAAAATTTTAAAATTAATTAGATGTTGATTGCTAGACCATCTGGCTGTGACATGATGATTGAGAGGAACTACAGTCGACGATGAGGAACGAAAATAAAAAGTGAACAAGAAAAAAATTCTGTTGTTTGTAGACGAAAAATGATGAGAAAATATGTTTGGTGCCAGCTCGTCTGTCTTTTAAGCTTTTGTGATATTTATTTTGATGAATTTTGAAAGTTTGCTAAATGGAAATAATTTTAGCAAGATTTAAGGAAGTCCTTACTTTGTGTGTGATTTGATTGACTGGGCACCTTGATGTGTGACTTGTTCGATCAATTTGCCAATTAAATTTGATGATGAAATCTACTCAATTAGCAACTAAATATAATCTGACACGTGTTGTGGATAGCTAGAAACTAAGTAGTAAGCGATGGCATGTGCATTGCTCTCAATATTGAAGTGTACGTCAACAATCAGCACGAGTGGATAAAAATACGTTTTAATTTGCTAAAGGCAACCTAATGAGTAGTTCCACTTACATTTCCTTGTGACAATCACGGACGAACTGTAAGGTACAGTCAATAACTGCATTTCTGCTCATCTAATACAAATCACTTGAGTTACAATTAATAACAATTCATATTTTATTAACAAATAGAATAGAGAAGTGAATTTCAATAGTCTGGACTTTTGTCCGTAATTCCGAAATAAAGTGTTTTATATTCCTAATCTCACGATTACCTCCACGACTTTCCATCCCATTCATCACCTCATTAACTCTGACCAACTTGTCTTCCCGGTCAACCATGAACTTGTATCCTTTCCAGGATGCTTCGTCCTAATATGATCAAAAAGTTGTCTTTTAAGTGTAAATCCATCGTTGCATAAGTTGCAGTTGTAAGGCTTCTTATTTGTGTGCTGTGATAAATGCCTCTTTAGATCCGTGTGAGCTGTGTAGCTTTTAGAACAGAATTTGCAAATATAGTCTCGTTGTCCTGTATGAGTCTTCAAATGAGTATCCAAAGTTGTTTTTCTAGCAAATGCTTTATCACATTGTGGACAGATAAAGTCCTTAACATTCGAATGAGTCTTTAGATGCGATGTGTAATGAGTTTTTGAATACATTTTAAAGTCACAAATGTCACAATGAAATCGCTTAATTTTCAAATGAACGACATTCATGTGGTTAATGACGTGCGACTTTTGCTTAAAAATATGTCCACAACGATCACATGTGAAGGTTTGTGGTTCAAAATTGCAGGTATTGTGCTTTGTTTTTTCATGGTACAGTAGCTTTTGGCGTGTACTGAAATCTTGACCGCAAGCTGAGCAGAAAAATGTTGACTTTTGGGGTTCGTCGACTTCAATCTCAAGTTCAATGTCACTTGGTTCTACTGAAGGTTCCACAATTTCTTCGATTATGATTTCATCGACCGTAACTGCTGATTCTTCTTCAATTTTTGATAATTCTGATAAAAATTCATGATTTTTTCGGCAGAGATCAATGATTGTTTCCGCTTGAAGCAGTTTAGTCAGGCACAGTTGACAGATGAATTTTGGTGACTTTAAAACTTCATCAATTTTTATTTTTACTAAATTTTCAATAATTTCTTTTACTAGTCGATTGTGAAACTTGCCAAAGACACTGATAAATGCTGAGTTTGATGTCAGGCAGATGCGACAGGAACTATCATTGATTGCTGACATTTTAATTCAATAATTTTGATATTTATTATGATAAATTGAGAGCTGATAGATAAGGTAAATAAAAAAAATGACAAATTAGAGAAGGAATCGGATTTTAAATAGGTTACACTCTTCACAATGCAAAATTATGGAGGTTGTTGGGATATTTTTGAATTTTAACGGAATTTTGATCAAGTTCTACCTTTATATTATTTTACTTTTTCACGAAAAAGCCTAAAATTGAACAATTTATTCCCAATAAGGGAGGATTTTGGGGTCAAAACTCTATCCTCCGCTCTCCCTGAATATGTTCTTAAAGTGTCTTCAGTCGTACATCTGTCAATGTCTAGCAAGATAGACTCCTCAAACATATCATGATCAATAATCTTATCAAAACTTGTTTTTTAATCCAATTTTCAAGATAAAGTTTTTAAAATATTTTTTTTTTAGAAATTGTGATTTGTTCTTACTTTTTAGTTTAGAGTTGAATTTGTGATTTTCTGGATTAAAAAAGCTTATTTTATACATAACTCATCTGAACGTGTAGACTTGAATCTGTTTGTGCAATATATTGATCATCTGTGCAACGATGTTAAATCGAAAGAAATATTTTAAGCTGTTATGTCTACTAGGAACAATTGTTTACATCATTATTACATTTTTCTTTTCAACAGTACTAAATGGCCCAGTAAATTATCAACATTTAATAAAGAATAACGACAACGAACATAAAATATGTAAGAATATTGAAAATTTGCAGTTATTACTATTCGATTATGATGATCAAATTGAAGAACACAATAAACTGATCAGAAATCTTGATGAAATTTCAAAAGACTGTCAAAAATTCCACAAATCAACACATCTTACCACCTCAACATTCAAAATTCATCAACAACAAATTTTAGACACAATCAAAGCACGATACTTAAACTTCTCAATTCTCGATGAATCAAGCCTCAATACTGACCTAAATTGTGGCAAATTTCCACACGATTCAGACTTGAACATAACTGACATTTACTGGCAAGTCAAAAACACAACAAATGGAACTTTTTATCTTTACAACGCTTACTATGATGATCGGAAAGGTGTAAATGGACTTCCATTTGTTAGGATAATAGCACTGATTAATGTCATTGATCCAATTGTCAAAACTTTCTGTCAATTTTGGTATGAAAATGTCAGTGAACCAATTGTTGTTGAAGTCTATGAATATAGATATATATGGAATCGGAAGTGGGGATACAACAAGAAGGGTGCAACTCCATATTTGATATCATGTGAAGTTCCATTGTCACTTCCACCAAGTCATGTGTCATTAGTACAAAGAAGATGTGAAAATGCAAATAATCTCATGAAAGTTAAGAATAAAAGACCAAAAAATAACAAAAAGGAAGCATTTATCGTGTCTGTCAAAAGATTTGAATTCAACGATGACATTTCCCTCGAAATTATTGAATGGTGTGAAATACTCAAAATCCTTGGAGTCAATAAAGTGGAAATTTTTGTCCTCAAGGTGCATCAAAATGTCCTTAATACCCTGAAATTCTATGAATATGAAGGCTTTGTGACCATAAAATTCATTAAATTCCCAAGTGACCTTCCAAATGAGACAACTCAAAGTTGGCATCAATTCTTACAAAATGAATTAATTTCATTTCATGACACATTTTATGAAAATATGTATAGCTATGAGTTCATGGTGCCAATGGATACCGATGAATTTATCATGCCGTTGAGATTTGAAGACAAAACTTGGATGGACTTGCTGAATAGAACAATCATAAATTCCTTAAAATATCAAGTAGATTTTGATTGTTATCCTGTTGAAAATCGATTTTTCTTGTTGGAAACTAAACATCAGAATGAGGAAATTTTAGAAATTCCAAGAGATTTTCACTTCCTACCAAATATCTACAGAGCAGCTAACTTCACTCCGAGAGGTGGAAATGCAAAAACGTTTTTAAGAACTGATAAAATTTTGACCATTCACAGTCACTTTCCATTTGCATGTCTAAACAGCGATAATAATTTTCAGTGCAATAGGTTCTATGTGTCTAGAACTGACGGACAGCTTTCACATTACCGGAAGGAGTGCTCAAAACCTGAATGTCTAGAATCTATGAACAATCCAGACATGGATTTAACATTATGGAAGTTTAAAGATCAAATTGTAAAAAATGTTCAAGATACACTGAAGAGAATTGAAATATATTCAGAAAATATATAGCTTGAATAAAACTAAAACTATTCTTAAACCGAGTTTAATATAATTATTTTCTTAATCCACCCATTTCCAAATATGTGCATTTTCAGACTTTTAGTTACTTCAATTGCTTAATCAATCTTAATTCAGGAACATTAAGTTTAGCTAGAAATGTAGGAACGATAAACAAAAACTGCCATGAAGTAAGTTCTAAGTTATTAAATCCAACTTTATTGAACACGATTTATTTATTTATATTTGTTTCTTCCATTCCTAGTAGATTTAGTAATCTTATCATTATTTTATATGTTATTTCGTGAACGATAATATTTTTCATCGTGTCAGCTTTTTTTTTATACATTTATTTACATTAGTATGAAATAAAATTTTACAAAACAGTTGAATTTGTAAATCCGGAAGACAAATCTATAAGATTATAGGTTAAATTATTGGATTTTTGGATTCATGAGTGGAAAATTCATTTGTGCAGCATTGAATTAAAGTGCTTTTTACGAGGAATTGATGTGAATTGTTACATTGTGAAATGAATCTTAGAATTGAGAATTTATAGCGATAAAAAAAAATAATTAAGCACAATATTAAAGATCAGTGAATTGTAACCTTAGAATCTTCTTGAAATGCATCCAAGGGGCAAAATAAATGCATTTTTCATCATTATAGGCTTTGGAGTCATCCTATACATAATCATTTCTCTATTTTCATCAATAATTTTATCCGTATCACTCAATTATTCAGCCCATCTTCAAAAAAGTGCTAAAACCCATCCAAAGGTTGAAATTATAGTTAACAAACTAAATCCAAATGATCACGTCAATCCAGATGATTCTGACTACGAAACAACGACAGTCTATGAAACAACAACAATTGATTATGATAGCTACGATGAAAGTTTCATTCTTATAGATAATTCTTCAAATTACATCAAAATACATCCTTTTGACTTTGAAATTCATCAACAACAAATTTTAGACTTAATCAAAGCACGATACTTAAACTTTTCAATTCTCGATGAATCAAGCCTCAATATTGACCTCAATTGTGGCAAATTTCCACTTGAGACAGACTTGAACATCACTGACATTTACTGGCAAGTCAAAAACACAACAAATGGAACTTTTTATCTTTACAATGCTTATTATGATGATCGTAAAGGTGTAAATGGACTTCCATTTGTTAGGATAATAGCACTGATTAATGTTATTGATCCAATTGTCAAAACTTTCTGTCAATTTTGGTATGAAAATGTCAGTGAACCAATTGTTGTTGAAGTTTATGAATATAGATATATATGGAATCGGAAGTGGGGATACAACAAGAAGGGTGCAACTCCATATTTGATATCATGTGAAGTTCCATTGTCACTTCCACCAAGTCATGTGTCATTAGTACAAAGAAGATGTGAAAATGCAAATAATCTCATGAAAGTTAAGAATAAAAGACCAAAAAATAACAAAAAGGAAGCATTCATTGTAGCTGTCAAAAGATTTGAATTCAATGATGACATTTCACTTCAAATTATTGAGTGGTGTGAAATACTCAAAATTCTTGGTGTCAATAAAGTTGAATTTTTCGTTCATTACATCCATTCAAATGTCCTTAAGGTCCTCAAATTCTATGAATCTGAAGGTTTTATGATTGTTAAGTTTATCAAGTATCCAAGTGACTTACAAAATGAGCGCAAAAAGAATTGGCATCAATACAGTCAGAATCAATTGATTTCATACCATGACACATTCTATGAGCACATGTACAGCTATGATTTTATGATACCAATGGATACTGATGAGTTTATAATGCCATTAAGGCAAGAAGACAGGACATGGAATGACTTGCTAAAAAGAACAATACAGAAATCTTCAAGGAAAAAGAAACAACGTTATGATTGCTATCCTGTCGATAATCATTACTTCCTGCTTCAAAGTCCTAAGCAAAATGAATCAATCACAGATGTGCCAAAGAATCTTTATTTTCTACCAAATATCTACAGAGCAGCTAATTTCACTCCAAATGGTGGAAATGCAAAGACTTTCATGAGAATGGACCGAGTTCTGACTGTCCATAATCACTTTCCATTCTCATGTCTTGATGACCAAAATGATTACAAATGCAAGAGATTTGGAGTATCTAGAGATGATGGTCAGTTGTCACATTATCGAGTCAATTGTACAACTAAAGAATGTAAGGCATCAATGGAAGATCCAGAAAAAGATTTGTCACTTTGGAAATTTAAAGACGAAATTCTAGAGAATGTTAAGAAATCAATTGAAAGAATTAAGGAATATACGAATGGAGTCGTTGATTTAGAATTAGAGGAAGTAACATGATAGTTTATTTATCATATTTTACAAAAATATATTAAGGTTTAAGCACAATTCAAGTGGTTTCAATTTTTGAAGTTATCCTATGTAATTTCAGAACTAACTCACTTACGTCAACTCACCAGAAACAGCAACAACCACACAAAAAACCAACTTATTTCAAATATTCTCGAAAGAAAACATGTTAATTTTATTTTGCAACCAGCACGTGTCCCTAACTACTCATTGTTCTCAAAAAAAATTAATCCATTCAATCAAATACAGGTTACGCCTGTCAACTGAAATCTACAGTCGTGCCAAACAAAAGATTTAATTCACGTATCAACATTTATCTCATTACTACTTTAAATCGACATCAAATGATCAAAATCTTCATGTCTGCAGTCACATATGCAAAACAAACAACAGATTTGGAAGTTCAGCAAATTTATTATTGATGAAAAAAGAATTAAGAATAATTTTAATAAATAAGAATTAAAATGCCGTAAGTCAAATGAAGTCATAGAAGGAGCTATATAGTAAATAGTCAGTAGTAAGAACATGCAGATTTGAGTTTGGATGACTAAGAATGTTGATTTATTAATGTGTTTACTAGAATAAGCTGTGGTTGAATTTTGGCATTTTCTGGCTTATTGAATAGTTCACAATATAGAAGTTTGAAAATTTTCAACTAAAAATATCATTTATGTCTATAGATCCGTAAGTAAGTTCTATCTATACTCAACTATAAACGCATCGATCAGCGATGTGTCAAATCTCTCACATCAATAAATCAAACAATCAACACCGATCATTATCTTCAAAACTTTGTCTACAAAAGTCGGTCATACTATTTCGACTACTCATTCGGCAAGTTCAAAGTGCTATAAAACGAGACATATATTTTGTGTGTATTTTTAATTGACGATGCCGTCGTGATTAAATGTCATTAACCGCACATATTTTCAAGTATCTTTCAATGTTGACAGTGTGGTACTAAACTTCTTATTTCTTACTTGTCACCAGGGGTGTAGCCAAACGTGGATTTTTTTTAATTTAAGGACTAAAATTTTAGATTATTGTCTCAAAAACCTTAACAAAATGGTGAAATTTGTCAAAGAAGTTTTTTGACCCCATAAGAAATCGATGCTTGCCAAATTCTTATGATTTGTTTGGTAACGAACGAGATATTTCCACTACACGTGCGACAAGTGAAACAAAATATAGCAAAGAAAATGAAGAATGAAAATTTTTCTCTTCAAGCGTTTTTCACGCATTCAAGTGACAAAAAGAAAAATTTTTCATCAGAAAATAAGAAATAATTTATATTTTTTGCTGTGTTTCGTAAGTGTGATGACAACATCAAGGCTGTTTATGTTACCGAGAAAATATTTTAGGGATTCTGGAAGATTCGTTGGTACAAAAACTGGTTTAAAAAATCTTTGTTTTCAGACACCTAATCTCAATTTCAAATTCCTAAGATTAATTTTCGATAGAACCAACTTCAGGTGACTCCTGTGGGAGGTCATGGATCACAACTGATCTGTACGACCAGCGAAGTATCAACGTAATCAATTTCGACGAAAGTAGTCAAAGACGTTTTCATGGCTTCTTCCCAGTTTGGATAAAAGCAATCAAGTCAAAGTCATTCCGATCCGATGCCGGATTTTGAACCGATTACACAATTTGTGCCATTCGGATCACGTTTGTGATTCTAAGTTTAATATTTTCAACCAATTTTAAGCCTCACAAACCCAAAATGCCATTCTCATATAAATATTTGTCAAGCCAATTCTTCTTAGTTTTAATTTTCTTTAAACAATTTTTCATCATTTTCTTGTTCTCTCAAAACATTTTTTACTCAAGAAGAAAATCTCTGCATGTGTTCCTTTGCCTTCTTATTCGTTTTGTTGACGTTCTTCACAATATTTTCATGACAGTTTTCACTTTTTATTTGCTTTAATCTCATGTTTGAATGATTTCATTTTGGGGAAAACAATCTCATGCAGAGACGGTTAATTGCCTTGATTAGTCAGCTTTTATTATGAAATTTAAAATAATATTTACGACGGACATTCGTCATCAGCAATTAAAGACACGTTTTCTGTTGAATTGTGGGCATAGATTAGTCTTTAAGGATGATGAAATTATATTCAAAGTTGAATCGATGGAAGTCTTTATTTGAATCCAATAGGTACCAAAATTCCACAATTTAACCATAAATTATATCAACTTAACCTGGATTTAACCTGAAACTACAGTTAATAGGGGGATCAGAACCACTCCTTTGAAGACTCTTTTATTGTCTCTAGACTACAAAGGGAGGCTGAGAACTTCGTGAACCACTGCATTTGATTCAAAAAGGACAGATGAAAAAGTGTCTACTGCCGAGTCTCCAGCCCATGACTGCTTGGTCGATATCACAATAATTAGTAGAAGCCATTCCGTCACCGAGCCACTTCAAGTCACCTAATTTTAACCTTAAAAACCCAAAATAATTGTTTTTCTAACTTGAACATTTTCCTTCACAAAATACTATCCGAATCCTTCCAATAAATTTCATACTCTTATCCCTAATATTTTATCAAACAATTGTAACATGATAAAATCACTCAATTTATTTTTGACCCCACTTAGTGTCTGATTTCGTTTATTTTCTATTATTCATAAAGTCAACAGACTTAGCACATTTTAATGTCTATAAATATCACATCAAACAGTAGCTTTCACATTTCTTTAATGATTAATTCACAATACATTTCCTGAATTTCAATAACATTCAACTCATTGTTATCATTTAAATGATATCATTTTTATATCCCACATACCGCTATTCAAATACAGATGACACAAAAAGCAGAGGCAGTGACAAACTTGTTGAATGAATGTGAAAAAAACGGTGATGAACACTCGTAGGAATTTCGAGGACGAAAAGGTGTTTTAGTTTTGATAAGAATAACTTATTTGTGATCATGCACAATGAGGTTTTGAATACGGCATATTAGATGATGTTATTTGTTAGTTTAATGAGTCAACAAATTAAGGGAAAAATGTTAAAATATTTTTATAAGGTCTGTTAATTTTAATTGAGGAATTTGAGAAGCAAGGTTGACGTGATATAGATTAAAATGATGAAATAATCAGTAATCTTTACTTAATGATTTCAAGTCAATATTTCACTGAAAGTATTTTAAATATTTCAGCTCAGCTGCTCAAACAAAGAAAAATTCTTTCCCTCATTATTTTCACTTCATGCCCTTCCGTTAAGCTGCAAACATTGAGGAACAAAAATTACAATTTTCTATTAATAATTTTACATCATCGTTTCAAGCTGTCATTCGGTTATTCACTTAGTAACAGCAATAAGTCATTCATCATATTTTTCAAATCACTTTTAAAAGAATCAACAGCGACTAAAAGTCTCACAGAATTTCTTTTATTTGTGAAAATAAAATCGAGGAAAATAAATTTCCCACAGAAATAGAGCAAAAGTGATCTCACATAGTGACGGGTTTTTCCAACCCCTCTTACATCAGCACAATTTGATAAATCTTGTGCCAAGAAAAAGAAAAGAGTAATTAAAATATAATAAGAGCAGAAAATTATCCGCAAGGAAGGCACATTTTTAAAAAACAAGATGATGAAAGTTTCCTTTTAATTTATATTGACCAATGACTGTGTGTGGGATATTATTATTGCAATAGATGCCAGTGTCATGCAATGAAAGTGAAATATAAATTCAAAATGCTTCTTTATAAAAAATGAATTTTATAACTGCGGCTGCCGATGATGATGTTTTGGTTATTAATAATAGTATGATGGGAAAATTGAATTATGGCCCAAATTGTAAACTAGTTCATTGAGGATAGACAACAATGAATGATTTAGTTGTTCTTGGGGACATAATTATTCCACACCAACCCAGTTTCACACAGTTTGGGACGACCAAATAACTCTTTGAAAGGAAGCTGTCAATAGAGACAGTAGTTCATTTGGTTTTGGTAATTGCCAGATTGAAGCCAGCTTTAGAGCCAGTTGATCAGTATGGCCAGTGAAATAAGCAACCCAGTTTGAGTTTTGGTTTTGAATCATATGCCCTAGAAAAGCGGCTTACATTAACCTTTTTGTAGTAGTCAAATAACGGCTTCAACAGGTAGCTAAACGTTGTTACCTCCTGACGACGACTCCTTGATGTGTTATTAACCACATTTACTGCTCCAATTGAGCTCAATTTTTTTTAAATGAGGATTTTTGATGACAGCATTTTAGAATTTCTGATAAAAAATTGAATCTTTTTGAGAAATTCGATCTTACAAATCTTGACTTTAACTTTCTTATGTTCATCATTCCCTAACATCAATGTACCTTCACAACACACACCTGAGCAGATTAGAAATTCTCATTGAGAATGATTGAAAATTCTCTCACATTAAATTAGTTGTTTTCTTTAATTTAAAGAGTAAAACACAAAAAAATTCTCATTGATAAGGAAAGAAACCTCTCAAAAATTAGATTCATTTATAAATAATAAAAGTTCAACTTCAACCTACAGTTGTTCACGTACTTAAATAAATTTTTTTCTTTAACCTTGCTTGTATTTCATTAGTTTTGTTGAATATTTCACACATAATTATCATGGCAGAAGTTAAATCAAGTGTGATCAAATCGGAAGTTGATAGATATTCAAGTTATGCTCATACATGGTGGAATCCAAATGGAAGAACTTATTTGCTCCATAAGATGATTCCAGCAATTCGAATTCCATTCATGAAAAGTGGACTTACTGATGCCGGCTTGGTTAAAAATGAAAATAAAGACAAATCAAACATGTTTGAAGGCATTAAGATCTTGGATGTTGGATCAGGAGGTGGCTTGATGGCTGAACCACTAGCATTAATGGGTGCTCAAGTTACTGGAGTCGATCCAACTGAAAATCTCGTTGATGTTGCTAAGGAACATATGAAAATCCACGAGAATCTCAAAATCAATTACATTTGTGACACAATTGAGAACTATAGTGCCAATAATAAGGAACAATACGATGTTGTCACATTTTTTGATGTTGCTGAACATGTTGCAGACGTCCGTCAAGTTCTAAAAGCTAGTGTTGAAAATCTTAAACCAGGTGGACAAATCTTCATCACCACATGGAATAAAACATTTATGGGATGGCTCTACGGCATTGTTATACTCCAATGGATATTAGGGATTGTTCCACCTGGTGCTCACAAGATTAGCATGTTCATATCACATCAACAGATATCAGAATATCTAAAAGAGTTCAACTGTAAGACAGTAGAAGTTCGAGGAGTTTGGTACAGTCTATGGAAGAGAGATTGGAGCTTTACAAATTACACTGGAGTTTGGTATGCAATGCGGGCAGTAAAAGAGGAATGATCCAGAGTTTTATGTTTAATTTAGTACTTTTGATAAGCATCTGAATTAATGAATGAATAAAATTTGATAATTATTAGGACATAGACTAAAATTGTTATATATACGTGAGGCTATTATCTTCTAAGGTCTTACAGTGTGAGAACATTTAACACTTATTAAGGAAGTCTTCTCTCAAAAATGAATTACATTTCTCAATTGTGAGAGTAAAACTCTCTCCAAACTAAGTATAATCAGCGCAGTCATACAAAATATTTAAGAACTTTCTGCAGTCTCTCACAAATTTTAAGAGAATTATTTCTTAATCTTGTTCATTTTTGATAGTCTTGTTGAATATTTCAGACAATTTAAACATGGCGGAAAGTAAATCTAGTGTAATTCAAAGTGAAATTGAAGCCTTTAATAAATATGCTGCTGATTGGTGGAATCCAAATGGAATGATAAAGTTATTACATCAAATGATTCCAGCAATTCGTATTCCGTTGATGAAAAGTGGACTTACTGATGCCGGCTTAGTAAAAGAAGAAAACAAAGGCAAATCAAACATGTTTGAAGGCATTAAGATCTTGGATGTAGGATCAGGAGGTGGATTGATGGCTGAACCGATGGCATTGATGGGTGCTCAAGTCACTGGAGTTGATCCAACTCAAAAACTCGTCGATGTTGCTAATGAGCACATAAAGATCCATGAAAATCTTAAAGTTGAGTACATATGTGATACAGTTGAAAATATTAGTGCCAATAACAAGGAAAAGTTTGATGCTGTAACATTTTTTGATGTTGCCGAGCATGTTTCTGATGTCCGTCAAGTCCTCAAAGCCAGTGTCGAATGTCTTAAGCCAGGTGGACGAATCTTCATCACTACATGGAACAAAACATTCATGGGATGGTTCTATGGCATCTTTTTGCTTGAATATGTCTTTGGGATTGTTCCACGAGGAGCACATGATATCAAACTGTTCATTTCTCCAGAAAAAATTACAGAATACTTGGAAGAATTCAATTGCAAGACTCTTGAGGTTCGTGGAACTTGGTACAGCCTTTGGAAAAGAGACTGGAGTTTCACATCATATACAGGAGTATTTTATGCTATGCAGGCTGTGAAAGAGAAATAAAAATAAAATAAATCTTGAAAGACTTTATTGATTTTCATATAAAAAAATACTTTTATTGATATTCTTGGAATGACTAAAAATCACAATTTTTATCAAAATATTTCAGTAGCTCAGTATTGATTGTGCTGCTTATCATATGCTTTTTCATACTTGACTATGGTGTCATAGGTTGCTATCAGTAAGAGTTCGTGTAGGAAATGATATAATGTCGACAGTTACTGTAGCGAGGTTCATATTCATCAATCTTATTTCTCCTTTACAGCTTCCATTGCATACCAAACTCCAGTATATGATGTAAAGCTCCAATTTCTCTTCCATAGACTATACCAGGAGCCACGGACTTCTAATGTCTTACAATTAAACTCTTTGAGATATTCTGAAATTTTCTCATGTGAGATGAATAGCCTGAAGTCATGTGCTCCTCGTGGAACAATCCCAAAGATATATTCAAGCAAAAAGATGCCATAGAACCATCCCATGAATGTTTTGTTCCATGTAGTGATGAAGATTCGTCCACCTGGCTTAAGACATTCGACACTGGCTTTGAGGACTTGACGGACATCAGAAACATGCTCAGCAACATCAAAAAATGTTACAGCATCAAACTTTTCCTTGTTGTTGACACTAAGATTTTCAACTGTATCACATACGTAATCAATTTTGAGATTCTCGTGGATCTTCAAGTGTTCCTTAGCAACCTCGACGAGCTTTTCAGTTGGATCGACTCCAGTGACTTGAGCACCCATTAGTGCTAACGGTTCAGCCATCAATCCACCTCCAGATCCAACATCCAAGATCTTAATGCCTTCAAACATGTTTGATTTGCCTTTGTTTTCTTCTTTTACTAAGCCGGCATCATAAAGTCCACTTTTCATCAACGGAATACGAATTGCTGGAATCATTTGATGAAGAACCTTCGTCCTTCCATTTGGATTCCACCATTCATGTGCATGATCAGAAAATCTTTTAATTTCACTCTTAATAACACTTGTTTTACCTTCCGACATGATTAAATACTTTGAAATATTCTTTAAATTAATGAAATTCACAGAATTAGGTAACAACTTTCTGAAAATGTATAAGAAACTGCAAGTTATTGTTTATTTTTTATTGTTGCTGAGCAAAGTTTACTTATTTTTTTCGAGAGAAGAGCCGGTGAGAAACTTTGGACGTTTTACTCTCAAAAGTGATTTGAGGTTTCTTTACTGCGAGAGAATTGTTCTTCTTTTTTTCTGTCAGGTTGCTTCTTGTTGATTATTTCTATTGATGGATGGATTGATAATTTTTAGTGCTTGAATATTTGAATCAATAAATATAAACCTACAAACTACATGTTCTTTATTGACAATACTGTATTTAGTTTATAAGTAATAATGTTATTGATACATGTAGCACAGAGCGAACAACTCAGGTACAATAGTGTCTCCAGGAGGAGGGGAATGAAGGCCAACCTCCTCTTTCCCCTTTTTTAGACCAATTTTTCCACTTTACTTTATTTTTAAATTTCTGCCTTTCATGCTTGACGAAATTACCTAGGAGTAGCAAGAATGTCAAGTTTAAAGTTACGTTTTTGACATTAGTGGATAGATTTTTTGATGAAATTGAGTATACTGACTACATTGGTAAGCTGTGAAAATAATTCTACGATTGAGGTGTTCCATGGCACAAAAAAGGTTGTCCATCACTGGTCTAAATCAGCACGTGCAGTGAATATTTTCCAAAAATAGTTTTTTTTGCATCTAACCTTGAATAAACCAGTTTTTATTTACTTAACATTTTCTAAAATAAATTTTATTTTTTTAAAGAACTTAAAAAAATAGAATTGCATAAACAACTTATTTTGGGATACAATAGACGATAAACAAATCAGTTTTCACTTTTTTTGTTTTTTCCTTAACTTGATCGTATTACGGTAAACATCACTTAATGCTTTACTTAGATGACCTTGATATTCTGCGATGAAGAATTTGCTTTTGTTTATTTTAAACCTAAATTAATTGGCGTTTAAAAATTTTGCGAGGATGTTTTTCTTATGATTTAGGTTTTAAAGGGTCTTGTTGAATTTTGGAAGTTCTGAAAGGTTGAATTTTGCTAGATTTTTGGCTTAGCTAGATTTGACTTTACATGTCATTTTTGCTTACTCATATAGTTCAGAATATATACTCAAACATACGACAATTAAATCATTAACAATGCAACAATGAGTCAACTCTTATCAACTTCGCCTTCACTGTCATGCATTCGTCATTGCAAGTTTTTAAATTGATTGAATTGGATTGAATTAAATGACAAACAAATTCATTAATCAAATTATAAGGAAGGAGAAGAAATGGAAGAAAATAATATAATTGACGTAAATGATTGCAATATTTTTTATTTCTTTCAATTGAACGAAGTTGCATAACTCAAATAGAAATTGGGATAATGCTTGCTTTGACTGATAAGAAATACTGTGAAGACTCTAAGCGTGATGACAAACAATGCATTTATTATTTTTAAGAGATAAAAACTTTGTTGTTTTTCTGTGGCTTAGAAACAGAGCCATTTGTTTATTAATATTTTTTTGTGATTTATTGAGACATGTTGGAGATTAATTTTTGCCACATGTGATTTTTGGATGGAACATATGGTGCCTTTGGATGTTGATTGAGTCTATTTTTGTTCTATGTGAAGATTTTTGGACAGTTTTTTTGTTCTTGTTGCGTTTTGTTTTTTGTTTTTACTAATCATATTCCTGATTGACTAAGAAAAATTTCTTAATCATTCTAGAATCTTTCAGAAATCTGTACATTAAGCCTTATTATTGGGAGAATTTAGTTTGAAAAAATGGAAATTAATCTAGATTTTTTTTTGCATAATCTGCTGGATTACTAGACATTGCGTTTGACTTTTGTAGAATTTAATAGAATGTTGAACATATTCATAAAAGTCGACTAAAAGTCTTGATTCAAGGTCAGATTTCTGAACTGGATATTTAGAGAAATCCTTTCGAAGTCTGTACTTAGGATCAGAATTTGTGAGTAATAAGCTCGATTCATGACACAATTTGCCAGAATTCTAAACTTTAGGCTTAGCATTAGGCAAATGCTGGTTAACCAGAATTTCGGAATAATTTACTGAATTTCTTTCTGACTTCTGACTTTGGATTTATACAGAATCCGCTTTAAGTCTTTAAGTCAGTATAAACTCGGATAGATCCGAGGCAGAACGGGCTAAATATTCAAATTTCATGTTCAATTGCAACTTATTCAAAAACCAATTAATCATTTAACAATGTTAAACCCTCTAATAATAAAAACAACAAAATTGCTACGAAATAAATTAAAAGAGACAAATAATAATCCTTCGTCATGCCAAATGACGTCGATAAAATTTAAATAAAAATATTTGGCTGTCTCTATCTTGTAAATAATTCACTCGACAAAACTACTTCTCATCTTTTTTAAACCCGGAATCCATAAAAACTTCCTCAATATACCGTGAAATTTAAACAAACCAATAAAAAAATTCAAAATCTCGTAAATTTTCACTTTCATAAAAAAATCACAATTGACATTCAAGGACATGTCATTGAGAAGATCATTAACCAACATTTTTATTCTTATTTTTTTCTTCTTCGAATTCGCAGAAAATTTTCGTCTCTAAAAAAATTTTCTTTTCTTTTCCTTCTCGGCCGAGTGCCAAAAAAATGTTTTTTTTTATTAACATTCAAATTATATCAAAAGTTTTTCTATAGTAAAGTCATGAATAAGCACTTGAACTGGCTGAAATGCTTGCTAATTTCTCATGTGTAGGTGGAAAGCTGACCTGCATTGTGTTGACATGTCTCGAGACATTTAACTGTAGAGATGTGGTGAAATATAAACCGAATTTTATTAGTAAATTTTGTTTCTATTTTAATTACGTAAATATTGACGTCAGATTTGTTGTTCTTAATACAGTATCGTTCAAAACTGTTTCCATGTTTTGAAAAATATTTTATTTTTGATTTATTTCCACTAAAACTTAAGAAAGTCCCAATAAGTTATATACTGTTTTAAAGCTTGTATATTTGCTATTCAAATATTGGGAAAATATTTAGTTTTGAAATTTTTCACACAATGGCCGAATCACATGGAAACAGTTTTGAGCTAAAGAGAAACTTTTCATAATTTTAATACTAAAATGAATAATTCTGTACAAATTTGTGTAGTTTTATAAAATACATGATTAATGTGAACTTTTGATACATAAATCATAAAATTATGTCCAGTAAAAACATCAAAATTATGAATTTTAGAGCAGTACAAATGTTCTGATGCTTGATAAAAATTTAATGATTGAAATGTTTTAGAGGTTCCATTTGCACATAAGTAATTGAGCATAGCGTAAATAAGTCTTACAATTGCTTTAATTAACGTAAAAGGCAGTTGAAAGCGAAAAATTTGAAAAAGTTTATGGAATTGAAATTTTTTAATTTTTTACAGCTATATGCTTAATTTTTAGCGCATAATCTGATAGATCTTATGTTAATGAATACAACTATATGCAATTTATGTAGCACTCATAAAGATTTAAGCATTTTTTCTCAGAATTTCTATTGTCAGTTGCAGCCATCTTGGAAGATTTTTACAAGCAATTTTAAAAATTTAATTTTTTTGCATAAATATCGATATTACAAAGCTTAAGATGCTTAAATAATATTAATTTTTGAATTTGTAAGCTATTTTAGTCACTTCAATAACCGTTAATGTGATATTTATGCAAAAAAATTAAATTTTTAAAATTGCTTGTAAAAATCTTCCAAGATGGCTGCAACTGACAATAGAAATTCTGAGAAAAAATGCTTAAATCTTTATGAGTGCTACATAAATTGCATATAAATTCATTAACATAAGATCTACAGATTATGCGCTAAAAATTAAGCATATAGCTGTAAAAAATTAAAAAATTTCAATGTTTTTGTAAAGATGGAAATTTTTTAAAGTGTTTCCATAAACTTTTTTCAAATTTTTCGCTTTCAACTGACCTTTTACGTTAATTAAAGCAATTGTAAGACTTATTTACGCTATGCTCAATTACTTATGGTGCAAATGGAACCTCTAAAACATTTCAATCATTAAATTTTTATCAAAATGCATCAGAACATTTGTACTGCTCTAAAATTCATAATTTTGATGTTTTTACTGGACATAATTTTATGATTTATGTATCAAAAGTTCACATTAATCATGTATTTTATAAAACTACACAAATTTGTACAGAATTATTCATTTTAGTATCAAAATTATGAAAAGTTTCTCTTTAGCTCAAAACTGTTTCCATGTGATGTCGGCCATTTTGTGAAAAATTTCTACTATAACTAAATATTTTCCCATGTTTTTTGGCATATTTGAATAGCTCAATATACAAGCTTTAAAACAGTATATAACTTATTGGGACTTTCTTAAGTTTTAGTGGAAATAGATCAAAAATAAAATATTTTTCAAAACATGGAAACAGTTTTGAACGATACTGTATTTTCATGTAAATTGTCATCAAAAATATTTTTGTTTATTTTTTGATTTAATTCATGATAAACAAATGACACCTGATTAATGTGCCCTTTTGATCTAATTCAGTCTAGTTAAAATTGCTTTTTTATTCGGAGGAAAAAACATTGACAGGAACGAGGAAGGAAAAGTTTTTTGTTAGCTCTGGGATGAGCACTAATGCTGGTTCACAAGCCTTTTATTAAATGTCACCGGGAATAATGCATGAGAACATTCATACTTTATACTAAAATACCAAGTACCTCGAAACTCTCGTTTAAAGGCAAACTCTAAACAGCACATACTAATTGATGAATCGTCGAAAGTTTAGCAAAACCTTGAACGTCATTAAAATTACAATAAAATTTCAGAATAACAAAACATTAAAAAAATGAAATCAAAATATTATTGCCAACTTCAATAATATTTTTCTTTTATTATTACAACAATATTTTTGTAGTAAAAACATTTGATTGTTTTATTACTTGTTGGCAATGTAAAGTGAATGCAGAATGAAGATGATTTTTGAGAAATATTATTTCAAGTAACAGAAAACGTAGCTGGATTGGTCGAACGCTTAGAAAAGATCTTGCAGATATAGTCAGGAACAGGCAAAGAGACCGTTTTAGGTACTGACCAGGTCAGTATCTAGACTAGGTTAATTGCAGCCATCAGGTACCGTAGTGGTATTTCTGTAAAAAACTTCTATGACTGTTAGGGAATATGACAAGCTTACGTTATGTGAAATCTCCCGGGGAGACTTTTTGGCTAGTAATTGTGTTAGACTCAAAATACACTTTACAATCGAATGAATTCTAGATTTATAGTAAATAGGATTTCTAAACAACAGCACTTTTTTCAAAAATGCGATATTGCGGTTGTTGTTTTGCGATTTTTCTGTGGTTTTCAAACAAATACAGGGATGTATTCAGAAGAAAAGGGATCAGTTTAAAGCGTTTGATCGCTAAAATTATGTGTGATATTAGAATGGATGACGAAGCTTGGGTCAAAAAGTATGGTTTCCATAATACTGAAATATTACACAAATTTTGATGAATTGTAGACCCCCAAGTGGACACAAATACGTTAAAACTATTAACATCAACTAGACATTAACTCGGGTCCGTCTTTCAGCAAATACATTATGATAGATTCTAATGCTTTTAGTTCTACACCACCTGGTTCGTTTGTCTATAGCCACAAGGTCAAATGTTTCATAATTCTCGATATATTTTTACATTTTTCAAGTAAATCTTCTTCCAAGAAAAAAAAAAATCATTATTTAATTTATTTTTCATTTCTATGTCACGAAAGCTGAAAAACAAGAGAAACAAGAAAAGAGTGTACAATTGACAAGCGAGTAACAGAGATAGAATGAAATAGTTATTTCTCACTGATAAGAATAACATTGTGTAAATGTTAAAAAAAAAATGAAAAACATCACGCGAGTCGAGGCATTTTCGCAATTATTATTTGCTTTCACATTTTATTTTTTGCTGCTCGTCTTCCTCAACTTTTAAGTTGTTATCACTTTCCAGAAGTATTTGCTGTCATTCTTTGTGTCTTCCTCATGTAGTCAATGTGTGATGTAACCGGCCGCTTTATTTGCGGTTACTTTATCACTTTTGTGTTGCTATTGTTTGCTGTGCTGTTGTTTTTAAGGTAATTTTATACGTGGAAGTGAAATAAAAGGTTTGAATTTTTTATGAACTGAGTTTGCGTTTATGCGATTAAAAATAGAAATTTGATGAGTCTAAAGGTTCTTGTTGTTGAGGTGGTCAGTAATGGAATACTTATTTGTTGTTTATTTTGTCAAATGTTTGATTTTTGCTGAGGTCTATGAAAATTATTGAATAAAAATATTTAACGATTTCTGCTTGAATCATTCAAAATTTAACAAAATCCCAACAATCCACTCATGATCATCACACTTGAACCTACAATGATACATCACCAAAATCAGAGACCGTTCACGTATTGTCCGTCAAAAGGGCCATTCGTACAATAACTTCCCATAAAATAGCACTCGAATTAAACCTTAAAATATTTAAGCCTAATTGATCATGCAATTCAATTCAATAACAATTACAATAAAGCAACTGTCCGCAATGCTTGAAACAACAACAAATAAAATCCGGAAACTTAATTAAAAACATTTTAAAAATGTTTTTTCAAGTCTGCTTAGCGCTCAGTCAATCTCGAATGTATCAACAACAAATCTCATTAGGTATCGCAAAAATTAAAAAAATAGGAAGTAAGTCAATTTGAATTATGCGCGATCGCACGTACGCCAGACTCTCTTGAGCCACTTTGAATCAATTATTTTTATCTAACACAGAACCTTATCAGCTTAAGCAGCCCCTCCTTCTGTTGTCCTTTTATTTACTGTTATTCACACTCATTATCGCTTTTTAAATATGTGAAATGACTTTATCGCAATTTTGGATGAAAGAGTTGAGAACTAATCGCTTTGTTTACGAACAAAAAAAATTGTGACAGGAATGATAAGACAAGAAAAACAACAAGGAATCATTTCTGTGATAAAGTTTGAAACTCAAACAGACTTTTTGGACTCTCATGTCATGAATGATGGATGACAATTTTTACTGAACTTGTTGGTTCTCAAAATAAGGTTTTGATATCAGTTGGATCAGTTAAGATGCCTTTTTGGATCGTTGACATACCCTGAGATCAAAACCGAGATCTTTAGTTCCAACACACAGTTTGGCAGTTATTAGAATCAAATCATTTGCAGTAATGGAAGTCTCCACAACACATTGTAGCTTGTTAACTAGCTTCTTCTTTCAAATTTTGTAATATTGTGGTCTAGTTAGTGAAACAAAATCAACAAGAAATTTTATGACTATTTTTAATGTTTTTTTGTTTGTTTCATTATATTTTTTGCTATAAAAAATTGCACTTTCCAATTAAATACTATTTTATAGCTTTTAGCCTGATGCAATTAGGTGACCTGTGGTTTAATAAGGAGTAAACAAAGCAAAAATCACGATGCGACGAATTTCGTCATTTAAATGTTTTGAAAAACAGTCAAGAAGGCGTCTGTGTGCAACTATGTTGCTCTACTCGGATGACAAGTGGATTTAGGCTATTCAATCGCTAATGAAGATGTTATCTTTACTGGGATTAAGCCCTGAATTCAGAATAGATTGAAAAGCCTAAGCGGAATGATTAAGTTAATTGATGTTTTGACCAAATTCAAATCAAGGCTCAGCCGACTTACCATTTTTTGCAATTTTCAGGTGAGTGCCTGAGACAAGTCTAAGTCTTGAAATAAAGAATGTGCCGAAGAGTTAGGTGAACCTTAGTCAGCTGATGAGCTCGGAGCTTATTTTATGATACGAAATGCATTTTTTGAGGTTAGCATTTATGAGGATTTCTCAAATTTAATCATAAAAGCTTCTCGAAGGCCATCAATAATCTCAACAATCAAGAGTATATCTTCTACCTTGCTCACAGTCAAAACATTTAATGACTAATATTTTTACAACCATTACAAATTGAAAAACAATGTTGAAATGACTTTTAATTATTTTTTAGTAATTAGACATGAAAAAAGTCAAAGTCGAGATAATAGTAAGGGTGCGGAACTTATCAATCATAATTTTTATCACTTTTGATCCTGTTTGATCTGCCTTAGACCTCCAAAAAGCACACAGTGTGCAAATGTCCAAAAATTCGACCCCCGACAAGCTTAATTCTGGCGTGAGGCATGATTTGACTGAACCTTACATGAGGATAGAGGAAAATCGGTCTGTCGACGGATTTGGAGTCATTTCTTCGTCGTGTGCCTTTCAAGATGCAATAGCATAAGTCAGTCAATCGACCCAGAAACCGGTCCAGACCGTTATAATAATTAAAATGTCAAAATAATCAAAAATTGTTCAGAAATGACAGAATAAATCGAAAAATACTTGAAAGTATTAAATTGAAAGCTTAGAAATGACTAAAAAAATTGTTTTTCATTTTCTGTATGACAAGGACGCATCGTAGATAATGGAATGAGGTTCAAGTCGGTTCGATATTCAATGAAAAAAAAATCACATTGAACACTCGTTTAATTTATTTCCATAGACTCTACGTCTGCCAATTGTGTAAATAATTTAGTTTGCAATCAAAGAATTTTTATTCATTAAAATTTAATTTTGAATATTTTTAACCTTTTTTCTTATCAAAATGTAAAGACACAAGCCGACTGTTGTATCATAAAGTGCCGATGAAACTAGAAAGAGTTGAAATGTTTGTCGAGAGTCTAGAAAGTTTAAATGAATGTCATTTGTGGAGTTTTGTTGCACATTTGTTGATCTAAATGAGAACAAATAGAGATAAAAAAAATGTAAAACAAATGCTTTGAAAATGATAAAAAAGTTGTTATTATAAGCTCGTGTACTAGATTGCATCTCAAGTGGAGTTATGTAATAAGTAAGGCTGGACGTTGCCCCAATGATTCTTTATGGAATTTCTTCTATTTAACAAATTCCTACAACTTAGGAATCAAATCTTCCATTAAGTCAGAGTCATGCCGGCCTTTGGCCTGATTTATAAACCGATTTGAGCTATTCAGGTACTCTATAATTTTCACTTCATAAACTTACAATAATGAACTCCAAAAATGCATTTAATTAACTTAAATCTCAAACTCTACACTTCGTTGCCCACATCAAACTAGCAAAACGCAAACAAAATTCAGCCTCATATGAGGGACAATTATCTCATGCCTGAATGTATTTTCATTCCGATCACGTTTTCATGTACATTATGAACTTCCTTTAAGTGCAACTAAAAGAATGTTTCTCGTAGCATTGTGATAGCTGCTATTATGAAGTTGTTTACTGTACATGAAAATTGCTTGGAATTTCGCTGTAAATGGAGAAATTTTGCTAATGAGGAAAGGAATTTGATATTTTAAGGTTAGAATTTAATGAGATTTGTAGCTACTTGCTTGTTTGAAGGGAAATTTAGACAAATTCCTCTGTTCAGGATCGTATTCAGTGAAAGGGAACCATTGGGATTCAAAAACTGAGCAGAAAATGACAAAAGTTAAACAAAACGTGACAAAAACTGAACAAAACTTGATAAAAATTGAGCGAAACTTGGCACAAATAGACACATCAATTCCTAAATATCAACTAAACTGCAAAACGATTAACCTTGGATAACATTTTTTATCTCTTACCTCAATTTTTATTTTGATCATAATATTTGCAAAAATATTTGACACCATTTGGCTATAATTAAGCAACGATAACCTCAATAAAGAAATTTATTATCAAAAATATTGTTTACTCCTACGATCAAATTTATTTTTTATCGCTAAGCTAGAGCTAATGACCTCGAAAATATAAAATGTGAAAAAGAAATTTCAATTAACGAACGAGATAGTCGGGTGACAAATTGATAATAATGATATCATACTAAATATACACTTTCTGCTCGTGAGGATTTCAGAGTTGGTGCGAGACTCTGTGAGTGGTGATGATGAGGATCTGGTCGACTTTTATTGACTTTTTGTGATTAGGTGAAATTTTCTCATTTTATAAATTTCAAATATTTTGTTGAATTTGTCAAGTTTTGTTCAGATTTTTGTCAATTTTTGCTCAATTTTCGCCTAGATTTGCTCACTTTTTGCCAAGTTTTGCTCAGTTTCATCAAGATTTGCTCATTTTATGTCAAGTTTTGCTAAATTTTCATCAAATTTTTCTCAAATTTTGTTCAATTTTTGTCAAGTTTTGCTCAGTTTTTGCAACCCAAATCTTATCCAACCTGTAAAATTTCATAAATGTAACAAAATATACAAAATCAACAAGAGATGAAGTAGAAAAATTACATAAAAAATTATGACAATTTAAATTGAATGCTTTATTATTTGATTAATATCTCGACTAGTCTAAACTGGTTCTGTTGTTCAATCTTTTTATATTCAATCTTCTCTTATTTTCCATCTTCGCTATAAAAAAAAAAAAATATACATAATTCGCAACAAGTAAATGCGCGAAGTTTAAAAAAATTATTTGTTAAACTAACTATGAATTTATAAATCGAATGCTTTATTATTTGATTAACGTTTTTATATTCGACTAGTATTGAACTGGTTCTGTTGTTCATAATTATTTATAAATCTTCTCTTATTTTCCATCTTCGCTATATGTGTACATAATTCGCACTCAGTTAAGTGCCGAAAAAAAAATTATTTGTTAAACTAACTTGAACGAGAATGAAGGTCGTTTTGGAGCTAAATTTAGTACGACTAATTGACTTTTGTGAGCTATTGATAATAACAAGCTTGTTAAGGGAATTACGGTTTTTATTGGATGTTTACGGAGAAAATTGAATTTTTTTTATAAGAGTTGGGTTGTGTGAGGAACTTGTGTCAAGTTAGCATATCGGATGATTTTTGAGTTTTTAGTCAATTTTGCTAAGCTTTATGTCAATTATGCTCTATTTAATGTTAATGTTCACTGACAAATTTCGAACCAATGAGTTTAAAGCCACCGTACCAAATTTAAGCTAAGCACATCACCCATTCCAGTTGCAAGGCATTGAACTTAACCTTAGCAACAATTGCAGTTCATTGAATTCAAGAAGCAAACAATACAATTATTATTTATTATATCATTGATATGAGGAACTTGAAAAAGCACTCAGAATTATACGAGACTTTTCTTTCTTTTAAATGCAGTCAATATTGACTTATTTATTGACAGAACAATATCGACTGTGATTTTATCATTTGAAAAGTCAACATTGTGACTTAATGTAAATATAGGTGGGTAAGAAAATTCTGGATGTAATTTTTTTTTGCGATGTTACTTGAGATGTAATGAATATTGGCACGTGCTGGATAAGTTCAGTTGATATAAACTGAAAGCTATAAACTCAGTCATTTTTCAGTTGCAACTGTAAAACCTGTAAGGTTCGTTAAAAGCTGCAGGCCTTCAACTATAAGGTACAACCAAAAAAAAGGCAGGCCTGCGCATTTAATGTCAATTTTTGCTTAGTTTTGATCAATATCCGAGTCGACTTCGACTTCTGGTTTTTATCAATGCACAGGCTTGGTCATTTACCACGGAAAAAATTAGTCTTCTTGGCCAATCCCTTAAAAACCTACAACATCAGTTTTATAACAGAAATAAAATTATATCAACTAACTTCACAATAGTCTTGGCAATCCATAAACCATCAAAAATGATTAAGGCAGTAAGAAGAAAAAAGCCCATCAATTTCTACAATTTTACGTCGCATATATCACATTACTTGCTATTGCTTTATCAATTTTTTTATTCTATCGCCCAGAAGTTCTCAAATTAATTATTCAGCAAATGACATGCTGAAATCTAGGATTTATCAATATTAAGTTCCAAAACTTAAATCCCAAATTTTGCATTTTTTTATTGCACCGCCAACCATAGTTTTAGCAACACTGATTAAAAAAGCAATTTTTTTGTCCTAAATTAAAGCAAATTTATTATATTTTATGGCCCTTATGGATGAACAATTTTATTATTGACTGCTAGATATGAATGCTTGTTTGTAGTTATTAATAGAAGACAGCTGTAGCTCGTTGTTTGACGATGAAAAATTATTGGACTGTTGACATTTTTCAGATTAATAAAATTAATGAATTTATGCGAGAATTGCGATGGGTCAGGTTTGTAAGCTATTTAGATCTACATATTTTGTCATTAGTCTTACTTTAAAGACGCAAATTGGGATGAAATTCTCACTTAATTTCTTAGCTGGCTGAACAGATCAATTTTGATTCTCGACTTCCTTCAGATGACGCCTGGGTGGATTTATCGCTGATTCTGTCTGCCAATTACCAATACCGAGTGCAATACTGTCTCTATTTAGAGCTTCCTTCCAAGAGTTGAAGAGGGTCATAGATCGTATAATTGGGAATAGGGAGGGATTTTTGGAGTAAGAAATCCCCATCGAAGAAATAACCTCGTAAAAACTGTAAGGCCCTAAATAAATTTTTAATATTTCTCATTCAAAAGTGCCAACTACATGTCAATTATTAATGATTGATTATTAATAAAATCAAGTCTAACTAAGTAAAATAAATTATCTGAGTTAAATACAAGCTAAATCATGACCTACAAAAACACAAAATCTCACGAGCTAGTCTATGATCATCTTTTTTTCTATTTTTAGACCAGAAATTTTTCTGATTCTTTTTATTTCTTATCAAATCAGAAAAAAAATCAAAATTGACCTCCATGCCTCCCATACTAATTGATCAGAATTTCAATAACTCGAGTAGTTTTTCAATATAAAATTTTTATAATCTAGCAAATTTAAAGTAATTTTTGTCGTGTTGCTGATTTTATTGCTGGTTGACGTAGAAGCTGATTTGTATGAATGCTTGATTGATTTTTCGAATTTTATTGATTGAATTGAATTGAAGTTGTGAAATAAATTGATGATTTTATTCCATTCATTAGAAAATTTGAATTTAAATTAAAATTTATCAATTGGAGATGATTTGGTTTTTGTCATGGGAAAATATGGCATTTAAATTGATTTATTGGGAATTTTCATTTAGTGACTATATCATGAGTCTATAAGCTATAGTTTGAAAGTACCTGAAACCGAAAACTCTTGTGTGAATACGCTTGAACTTCGAAACGTTGATGTCGAACTCACTTTATACTCAAGCTCATAGCTGCTCCAACCTTACTACAATCTTAGAATATAATGGGAACATAGCATCAGTGTCGTTAGCTCACCAACTAAGAATTGACTCAGATTTTATCAAAAATTCATAATTTGCTTAGAACATGCTCCAACAATTCAACGGGTTAGTTATGCTTATTTCGAGATATGTTCATGCAAATGAGTTTAAACCATTCAACTTAATCTTCATCTCGCGACAATTTTGCGGTGTTGTTGCTTTTCAATAGCACATTTTTGAGAATATTAAATAAAAATGGCTGCACATATTCAATTTAAACGAGATAAGTGACCTTAAATGTGTTTTTGTCAGTTTGTTTTGTTATCAAAACAATTTGAACATTCAATCTCGTGCTGTAGGCGTGCAAAAAATTGAAAACAATTTTAAGTTTATCAGTTATCTGTCCTTATGTGAATTTTGTTAGAAACTCCAAAAAATATGTTCAATTTTGAAACAATTTTCAGAAATTCAAATTTTAACGGTTTTTAAAAATTTAAATTTTGTATGAGATTCTGACGAATTTTATCTCAAGAACCTCAAAAAGCAAAAAAAAAAGAAACTCAATTATTGTTTTACTTAATTGCCCTTGTGCTTGTTTCCACTCCTTATCAACTGTTTGTTCTGTTATCACACTTTGTGGCATATCAAACAATTTGTTAGAGCTAGAATCACAAAGAACAAGAAGAACAAACGATCACAAAGAGTTTGTAAAATGATAAAAAAAAAAAATAAATTGAAAAGATAAGAAGCGAAAGTAAAATTGTGTAAATATTATCAGTTAATATTTCTTTTGTGGTGTCATCTTGTCTTGTCTTGCTATGTGTGTAAGGTGTCTCTTTGGTATGATTTAATACCAAATATTCTAAAATTAGACTCATTTTATTATGTAAATTCTGAACATTCCCTTTACAATGTCTTTAAAGGTATTCATACAATTCTTTTTAACATTTCCTCCTTCATCTTTTTGTTCTTTTATTGTTTATACATTTTAAAATATAAATTTTTTCTCTTTATTCTTTTGCTTCATGGCTGTCAGTTTCTCAAGAATCTTGCTTTTTATTGTTGTTGTCAAGCGGAACCCACGCACAACTGACGCATTTACATGTTTATATATACTCGATTCTGACTGCAATATATATGAAATGTTGATATTCAGGGTTGGTATTTTGATCAAGTGTCTTAACACTGGAATTTTTGAGGATCATGAGCATTTACTCTAGAATTTTTGAGATTCAGGTGCGTTCAGATTGTATTTTAGAAATTTCAATGCATTCACAGGTGCCTTTAAATCAGATTTTTCAGTTTCAGCCGCCTTCATGCTTGTCCAACTCTGAATCAACTAAGAATTGACACACATTAATGCCCTTTGTATAAAACAATTGTCTGTCATCACTTTCAATAACAATAAAATTTCGCATGCAATCGCAATTATTGTTCATTATAAACTTTCATTTATTACAATAAAAAAATGAATAAAAAAGGAAAAAAAAAATGCACACAAGAGAAATTTTCTGTCTCAATAATAAAAAAAATAAACCCACATCAAGTCTTTCTCGGACACAAATTGTTATAGCATTATTGTCATTATTTTATGATAGAATGAGCAAATTGCACGTCGGATAGCAACAGCGGCCCTAGAAATTGTCATCATTAGTTACTGCATGCAGAATTGTTAGTGAGGTAAAGGTTTGAGTTCAAGGAAATATATTGTGGACATGTAAATTACAGCAAATTGTTCATGAGGCTTGAATTTTTGAAAAAAATAGTTGTTTGCTAGTTACAAGCAGGGGCGTATTCAATTAACGGCTTCTCAGAATACACCTACAACAACACCTACACTTGGTGTTGTGACTAGCATCCAGGAGGTGGTTATACCGAGAATCCGATCCCATGTCTAGGGAGTTTAAGGTCTAACCTCCTACAATTTTTTGAAACTTCTGGCTAAGCTCCTAGTCACCAACTTCTAATCTCAAAATTTGGAATCTATTGACCAAATATGCACAAATTATTAAAATTCAAACATTTTAATGTCCAGAATGATTCAAAATATTTGCTAAATTCCACGAATATCTTTTCCTTAGAACTGTGTTTAATATCAAGTCTGAAAAGAATTTCAAAACATCTTCAAAATTCCATTTTAAACAAAAATATCCACGAAAAAAAAAATAAAAGTAAATATTTTTTTCAAATTTTTTTTAACTGGAATGTCTCGATATATTTTTATTTTCAGAATCAATTCTTCAGAAAAGTAAATCGATCGAGTCAATTCATCACAAATTCTAGCTTCTTGAAACTAAAAAAATCAATTTGCAGATGTAAATATTTAAAAACTTTTTTTTTATTTAAGCTCTGTTTTACTTTTTATTTTCGGACGAAAACAGACGATTTACATGCGTCTCGCATGGCTCCATGTCCATCAACTTGTCGGTGTTTTTTGTTTTGTTTTAATTTTTCGGAATTGTTTTGAAATTTTTATTGTTGATGTTTTTTTGGATGGTTTGACTTTGGATTAGGAGACAGGGTTGGTAAAAGGAGATGTATCAGTTTATACAGCTAGCTTTCACTGGTGGCTAGGGTTTCTGAAAAACGGCATTTTTAAAAAACGGCCGTTTCCGTTTTTTTCTGAAAAACGGCCGTTAACGGGTCCGTTTTTTTAATGGAATGGAAACAATACGTTGCATTCAAATTGAAGTCCTTTTGATTTACCAAGATATGTACATGAAAAATTTACTTCTAAAAGTATACAGCAGGCCAAAAAAATTGACGAATAATAATTTTCTTAGTTTAATTTATTATTTAAAAATTTTTTGAGTCGAAAAATTAATAAAATTTTTGAAAATTTTTGAAAATTTTTGAAAATTTTCCAAAAATTCAGAGAAAAAGTCATATTAAAAAACGGAAAAACGGCTAGCAAAAAACGGCCGTTTTCCGTTTTTATTTTTTCGAAAAAACGGCCCGTTTTCCGTTTTCGTTAACGGCTTCAGAAACCCTACTGGTGGCCCTTCTTCTACTCGTCTTTCACCATCATTTGCTGGACATTTGCCGATTATCTCAACCTGTAAATGGAGCCGTTCATTTATTGACTGTAACACTCTTAGGTGGGAGAAAGTCGAGATTTTGTTATCCTTCAAACAATGAATAGGGAGAGAAGATAGGCAATAAATGAACCAGCTCTGTATTGAAGTTTGACACACATCTTAAAAAAATTACATTTTAGCATTGAAACACATTCAATAATCGTAATTGTCTTCGCATATTGTAATAAAATAAGTCTTAATAACTGTCAAAATAAAATTTTGCGCCAAATTCAATTAAGGTAACCTCAAAAAATTTAAATTCTAACATTTAGTCATTGAATGTGGAGCAGCACTTGGATTGTAATGAGAATATAAATTATGTAAACTAAAATAAAGTGATGGAATTAATAGACTTGTTGACTTGGTGCTTGAGATTGCTTGTAGCTCGTCAGTCATAAATTCTTTTTAATTGATCTAGCAAATTATCTAATTTTTTTCATTATTAATTGAACGTAATTAACATTTTTTTTGTAATTATTAAAATATATTATTAATAGCGTCAATCTTGTTGGATCATTATTGAGCAATGGTGTTGATTTAGGTAACTGAGACATATTTTTGCTTGCTTTTGATTATTGTTCGTTATATCAAAAATTCGTACGTAAATTTTCTCCGTACACGTCAAAATTACGTACACATCAAAATTACGTACACATCAAAATTACGTATACATCAAAATCAGATACACATCAAAATCACGTACACATCAAAATTACGTACGTAAAATTCCAACTCATTCAAAATTAAAACCTAAATTTAGCTCAAGATTCATATTCAACATCACATTAGATCCCCACACTCTCTTTCTAATTAGTAACCTCATCTATAGCTAACAAAAAAACAGTAAATTTAAATAAAAAAGCAATTAGACTTCCTTTGTTAACATCAAATCATGTGTTAATTAATTCAAAAAAGCTTATTCATTAATACTGTGTGAGTGAGATGAAGCTAACATGCATTTAAAATGAAATTGCACATATTATTGACTCACAATGAGGCATGGACAAAGCAAGAGATGTAAAAAAAAAGGCTCATCCATATTCATCGATGTAATTTGCATTCAATATTCATCAACTGAAAAGATCTACATGTGCCATAGTGATTAATTATTCCACGTATTAAAGTTGTGACGAGATTTTATTGAATTTTGTACATAAAAGTGAAAATTTTTAGGTTACGTTATGTATTTAATTACGTAAGATTTGTACGTAACGAATTTTTACGCACGTCAAAAAATTACGTACACAAGAGAGTTTTACGTACGTAATTATAATATGTACAAAGTATTATGATATGTAAAAAACAATTTTACGTACGTAAAATATAAAAAAATCAATTAAATTTCACCCAGTTACGCTAGATTGTTTACAAACTAACTAATCTAAGTACATCAACTGTGCTGAGCTGTAAAGTAAACAAAAGACAAATGTCTGTGTTAATCCATTGCTACCGACATTTATTCATGTCCATTACAGTCCTAAACTTTAATCTTCATTGTTTTGCTGTTTATAATCTTTAAATTTTCAACCTCGAGAATTCATTCGGCACGTAGTCAACGCTTTACTAAAAAGCGCAAAAAATAAAGTCTGAACGAGTCAAGCGACGACTAAATTCAGGAAGATTGTCTGTGTGTTTATATATTCGGCTGATGATGAGTTGAGTAAATAATAAAAAAATAAAATAAAATCGTCTTGTTGAATTGGATAATTCTTAGCACTTTTGTCGTAAGTCAGTCTGAGGCATTCAACAAACCGTAGTTAAAATATGTTACATAATTTCTATGACAAAGTATATATTTTTGGAAAGGCCTTATTTTGTACTATATGAATCCGCCATTTTTGGAATTTTTGAATCGGTTATATCGGTTTTCTATCGGTTCAAAGTAAGGTGGGAAACAATTGCTTATAACTTTTGAATGGATTTATGAAAATTGAAAATTTTTTTGATTTTAAAAGCCTATAAAAATCAACAGAGCTTTTTGAGGTTTTCAATTTTTTTCAATGAACGTTACATCATTTTTGACGACCCCAAGTTTCAAGATTCAAGTGCTTATAACTCGATAACTACAACAGATAATGAAATAATTCTTTTACCAATTGATTTCATTTTTTATGTAATTTAATTAATTGGGAATAAATTTGGGGTTAATTCATAAGTAATGTCACAAAAAACATAATTTGTGATTTTTCAAAATTTCTTTCACTTTTTTCACTTATTGTTTGCAATTTTATGCAAAATCTTTAAGTATATTCCTAAAGTACATACAGTTACCTTTAAAATGATGTATAACATGTTTGGGGTTTGTACAAAACTTAGGTCAAAATATAATTTTTATTTTTTTGACAAAATTTATGAATAGTTCTTAAAGTTGTGATAACGGAATCAAATAGCTCTTTTGACGAGCTTTTCAACAATATATAGTTTGTATAGGTTTACATGCCTTAGTTTTGAGAAAAATTAAAAAATGTTTTAAAATTTTTTTACAACAACAACAACCATGAATCGGTAATCTTAATTTTTCTCAAAACTAAGGCAAGTAAACCTTTACAAACTATATATTGTTGAAAAGCTCGTCAAAAGAGCTATTTGATTCCGTTATCACAACTTTAAGAACTATTCATAAATTTTGTCAAAAAAATAAAAATTATATTTTGACCTAAGTTTTGTACAAACCCCAAACATGTTATACATCATTTTAAAGGTAACTGTATGTACTTTAGGAATATACTTAAAGATTTTGCATAAAATTGCAAACAATAAGTGAAAAAGTGAAAGAAATTTTGAAAAATCACAAATTATGTTTTTTGTGACATTACTTATGAATTAACCCCAAATTTATTCCCAATTAATTAAATTACATAAAAAATGAAATCAATTGGTAAAAGAATTATTTCATTATCTGTTGTAGTTATCGAGTTATAAGCACTTGAATCTTGAAACTTGGGGTCGTCAAAAATGATGTAACGTTCATTGAAAAAATTGAAAACCTCAAAAAGCTCTGTTGATTTTTATAGGCTTTTAAAATCAAAAAGAATTTTCAATTTTCATAAATCCATTCAAAAGTTATAAGCAATTGTTTCCCACCTTACTTTGAACCGATAGAAAACCGATATAACCGATTCAAAAATTCCAAAAATGGCGGATTCATATAGTACAAAATAAGGCCTTTCCAAAAATATATACTTTGTCATAGAAATTATGTAACATATTTTAACTACGGTTTGTTGAATGCCTCAGACTGACTTACGACAAAAGTGCTAAGAATTATCCAATTGAAAAACTTAAGCGCATTTTTTGCGTGAATTGATTGCATGACGCAACAGTCGACTGACCGTATAAAGTGCATCATAAAGCTACCTTTTTTTAAAAATAATGAATATAAATGAGACTTGTAAACAATTGTGCTGTATTGTGTCTCATTCTGAATTTTCTGACTTTTTATTGTTGATGATTTATTCTCACTTTTTTGCAGTTTTATTTAACGACAAATGTCAATTCGTAATGTTAAATGTGTAAAAGGTTTATTGGGATTTTGTGGGAGCTGAAATTTGTGATAAAAATAGCCGAAATTGCAATTCTTGCATTCAGGTTAAGTAAACGTCAAAATACGTAACCAGAATTACGTACGTCAAAATTTAACATAAATAAAATTACATATGTGAAAGCACCTTAAACTAAAAATTACAACCTTACTCATTCTCGTTATATATTTTAAGATTTATTTTTAATCCGGCGTTATTTGGCGCTTCGATAAACAATGTGAGAAAAAGAGAAGGATATATTGCAGTTCAGATTCACTGAGTAATTTGTTATGTCGGTGAGTTATATATAGAATGATTTTTTATTACTTATTGTAGATTCTCGTAGGATTTGCGGATTATTGGTGTTGATTAACGAATGAATGAGTGAAGTTCAAGGTGTTTTTGGGAGTCAATGACTTGATTTGGGGATTTTTGATTTTAAATTGAATTTTTATTCACAATTTTGACTTTTTTTCATCAATCTCAAATTTCAGTTCCATATGTTCAGGTATTGGTCCGAAAAACTTGTCAACATGCTCATGTGTCACATCTTTTAATGATCTTGGGTTCCATTTTGGTTTCATGTCTTTGTCAATAATTAATGCACGTATGCCTTCATGAAAATCATCAGGATATTGTATACCTAAGTTATATGCAAGAATCTGTTCAATTTTAAGTACTTCTTGCAATGTCAATTTAATTCCCATTTTAGCAAGTCTATGACATATCTTCAAGCTTGTTGGAGACATTCGATTGAGCTTCTTAACCGTTTTCATCGCCCATTCACTTCCGTCAGCATTTAAATTGTCTAAAATTTCCTCAACTGAGTTACCATCGAAGCATTTTTCTATTTTTGGTAGAATCTCATCCAATTCAGAATCCTTGCATTGTGGTTCTATCGAAAATTCAAGAATCGCCTTTTCAACATCATAATCATCCTGACATTCAACTACAGATTTTAAGAAATCTTCCAGCAGGCAACTCTCAATGTAATGTGAAGCAAGTCCATATTTTTTGACATCATACCCATGTAATCGAGCACCAGCAAGTCCCATGTAATAACCAAGATTAAATTTAAGTCTTGGCAAAAAATAACTGGCACCGGCATCAACAAAAAAACCAATTTCATTTTCAGGCATCGCAAAAGTTGTCCGTTCAGTGACAATTCTGTATTTTGAGGACATTGAGAAGAAGCAACCACCTCCCATAACTGTTTTATCCATAAGTGCTACATATGGCTTTTTGTAGCTTGATATCAAATTCATTGCATGTGATGCATAGGTATTAATGGCCATTCTTGACTCAGCTGAACTGTTTCTGAAAAATTCACCCAAATCCATGCCAGTACAGAATGCGCGACTGCCCGCACCTTGCATGACTACGACTTTATTTTTTGATGATTCAAGGTGTTTGAGAATGTCATAAATCTGCCTGAAAGGAGAACAATTTGAATTGATGATAAACTTTTTTTGGTGAGCAACTTACCGAGGCATACATGCTGTAAACGAATTCATCTTCTCAGGACGATTGATAGTCACTATAGCTGCATTTTTTACCTCTTTTACTAAAATATGGCTCGTTACTCGTGTGATCATTTTCTGTAAGAAAATAAACATCAAAAACTAACCTGGCTAAGAAATATCCAAAAATTATGAACCTAAATGTGAGTCTGGTTCCAGACGAGAACTAATATTAAAGCCAAGTCGGTTACAGATTCTGTACCACGTACTTTACGGGTAAAATATTCCAAAATTTCAATTTAAACGATCACTAAAAACCACTCAAAAAATTCAGTTCAAACTGTATTTTGTCACTGATTTCATTGTTCCCAACTGACTCGTATTTATATGCACCAAAAGTTAATTCCATAAAACAGAATTAAAATTAACATGTAAAATTAATTGTAAAACCAAACTAAGTAATAACTTTTTAAGAATAGGTACCTCTTTGAGTACCATTATGACAACAGTTCATGTCTTGGGAATTAAATGCTTTGAGATATGTTTGACAAATTTCGAGAAGGACTGAAAAATCTTGGTCACTGTCTCGAGAACGCTTACCTAATCGGTATATTGATTCCATCTACTATGGTTAGGATACTAAGGCTTTTAAGACTCTGAAGTGCCGTCAAGACACCTCCATTATATTTTGAACTTATACGTTGCAGATGTGCTCTAGTGCTGCTTTACTGACGCATAAAATAACAGCATCCAATTCCAAACAAATAGAATCCACTTAGTAATGAAAACATGCAAATGATATCACAAAAATATCACGTTTTCACACAATGATTCAGATTCCTTTTGATCTCACAGCTAAAAAGTCTAGAATTCTAATTCTGATAATTATTTTAGTTGCTAATATTAAATGCAAACATGGAAAGTAACTTAACTTAGTAAGGAATGATAAAGAAAAATGCAAATATGTGAAAATGTGAGAATGTAAGCAAGACATGACAAAAAAAAGAGTATCTAAAGTAAATATTTGCTGGAGAAGATCTCAAATTTGTCTTCAATAATCTGTAAATTTTCACACAAAAGTGATAAATTTTGAGATTTAAGGAATCTTTGAACTCGAATTTTTTTTTGCATGATTGAGTGACTTTTATAGGGTAAAAAATGTAGGAATGGTCATAAATAAGTTGGTTAATCGATCAAAAGTCTGAAATCAGATCGATCCGTCTTTGGCATGGTGCCGGATTTAATCCGAATCAGAAAGGGCCGGATTTTCGATCATTAACGGATTTGTGCTATTCTGGAAAGATATAGCTGAAAAAAACATCCAAAAAAGCCACCAAATTTCATCGCTTGACTCTCGTCACTTACATTTTCACTCCAAACACGGAAGAGCACATTTAAAAGCAATTTCAATTTGTTTTAATTTTTTTTTATTCTTCTATTTATATCCAGTTGTACATACACACAGACACATATGAATAATATAAATTGATAAGAACTTTTATGACTTAATAAGACTATTAATTGCACAATACAAAAATGAGATTTTGTTCTTTGTTTGTTTTGAATTCAGTAAGGCATGCGTGACTGGCATACATGCATGAATATCAGACTCAATGCTTACGTGATTTACCATACGAATAAAGATGTTTTGTGCAATATTTTATTTTGGGATTATAAATGCTCTCTTTACCTTAATCAAATTCTGCAGTTGTCGGCTTCTAGGAAATTTAATAGGGCAGAATTGGCATAAATCTGGATAGTTTGGATTCCAAAAATCTAGAAACCAGAACTCAAAGTCGACTCAAGTTGACATGACTTCTGAATATAAAATGAAAATCGACTTTGAATCTTGCCAAAAAAGACTAGTCAGTATCAAAATTCTAGTTGGTCTCATTTATCAAATTACAAACATTTCAGACCCTTTTCTCACACATTTCAAATCATTTACATATTTTTTTTCTGATCCCTGATTACAAACTTATTATCAAAAGTGTCATGTTTCATTTTAATATACTGGTCAGTTAAATCTCATATATGTCATTTCTATCTCTGCTTCAGTTCACATTCTTTTGATAAAAAATTTTCATTCATTTCAAGTCATTAAGTTAAAAAGAAATTCACATAAATAATTAAAATTGACATTTTTTTACCTTTTCTGAAATTTTTTTTTATAACCAACCCTTGTGCTACAAATTTCTTCTTTAAGGACATAACAACCCAATGGAAATATTTGAAAGGTGATCAATCGAGAGGAATACATCTGCAGAGGGATGTAAGTATGATAATTTTATTATTTTTAAAGGCAGGAAGGAAGCATGATGAGAATGACATGTAAGATAAGTCACGTAGATCAGTTTGGAATTCGACAAATAAGAACTGTAGAGAAATTTGAGAGAAATTTTAAAACTGAAATTTTTGACCAGACAAGAGGAAAGTAACCAGAAAGAGAGTGGATTTTCAGTGTTTTTGGGTCGACCCCATCCCTTTTCCATGTCTCCTAATAGGACTTCACGATAATCAACAGCACGACTAAGGTATGAACCTTTTGTATTTTTAAGAAAGCAAATTATAAAATATAAAGGTTCATAAAATTATTTATATGGAACGATTTTATCCAGAACTTTGATTCCTTGCTATGACACTAAAAAAATCTGGAATTTAAAATCTCACGCCAGGTCTCACGCAAAAATTATTATAAATTTGTAAATTAATACATCACACGTTGTGTCCGAGCGACACAAATGAGTTTAAGTTCTACTGGTTAGTAAGCTGGTAGGGAGGAAACCCAATAGTCCTAAAGCTAGCAACATGGAATTCACTAAACCTAATGCTCGAAGTTGACTCTTATTTTGTACGGAAAGTCCAGTCAAGTCAACTCGACTCCTTATACATTTTGAACGACTTCGAGCTCTGACTAGAACCACATATGTATTTTTAAGCAACTACAACATGGAGCCCTGTGCCGGCAAACTGACTCGGGCTGAAGAGAGAAATCGCAATTTAGCACCAATTTAATAAAAAGTAATCCAAATAGAACAAAAAAGTATATTTTATAAACATTGCTGAATAATTAAACTGAAAATATCCAAATTGAACCAAAATTTATTTTTGAAACTTAATGTGTTAATTTTTCATTTTCATCTCAATTTATTAGCATACATATTTTTTGTACCGATCTTAATTTAGAGTTAATGTCGATAATAAAAAGTGTCTGAAGGACACATTGAGATTATTCAGGTGTTTAAATTTTGTATTTTTATCACCAAATTTGACCTTCATAAGAAAATTATTTTCCAGACAGCATTAAACATCTGAACAAATATATTCGAATTTTTCGCGCTAATTTATTGAGAATTTTTATTATAATTTTGAGTTCCTTAAGAAATAGTTTGTGATAGAGCCAACGCATTACAAGCAAATGAACAGCCGAGCTAGCTCAGTCGGTAGAGCATGAGGCTCTTAACCTCAGGGTCGTGGGTTCGAGCCCCACGTTCGGCGAATATCTTTTTGCAACTTTTTTATTGAATTTTAAAATTTGATAAATTTTTGAATTTTTTGATTTTTTTTTTTTGGAGACTTAAAGCTTTAAATGTCGGAGAAGAAAATATATGTGGAGATGGATAAAGAAAGAAGAACATGTAAAAGTTTGGCTCATTTTCATGTTTGTTCCATTTTCCAATTTGGTTCAGTTTTGCTATTGCTTCCTTGATGGATGCTTTTCATGTCGTATATTTGATATTTTTTTGAAGATTTAAATACTTTTTCGGAATTTTTAGAATATTACATGCTGTTATATATGAAGCTAGTTTATCGACTAAGACCATTTTTTGTGCTATTAAGCTATCCGAAGAGAGCATTTCAGATAGGTGTATTATTTTGCCCACTAAATACTAACCCGAATAGCACAAATCGATATATCGATTCAAAATATGGTATGGAGCCAGTTTCAAATCGAATCTGACATTAAATCGGAGCCACACTGTGGCCACCACAATATTTTATTAAAACTACTAAAAAAAATGTAAAAAGCTGAAAATTATTAAAAATCTTATTTTTTGCTTGAACTTAAATTTTTATTAATTCTCTTATAAGTGACAAACCTTAACATTCAGAAATGACACAAAGAATTAATTACCATCAAAAAGAACTAAATAAAATTCAGACAAAATTAAAATTCTTAAAAAAAAAATAACAAAAAAATTCCAACAATAAGATCAATAATTACATTAGTAGATGAAGGCAAGAAGCAACAAGAAGAAGCAAGGCAGTAAGGAGAAATAATAAACGAGTGAAGAAGTGAGAAATGAAAATAAAAATCAATCAATTAGAGACTAAAATATATTTGTTCATTCATCTACACTTAATGTATAGGCATTTATATTACTTAAGAATCGAGACATGTCACGATGTTGAATTGATAGTGGCACCGTGTAAAATGTAAGAGAATTAAGGTTTTAGAGAAAATGAACTGCAAGATTTTAGTTTTAAGGAACCTAAACATCAATACTTTAATTCAATGCTGGGAAATCTGTGCGCCGAGGTACACAAGAGACCATGAAACATGTGCTGTGTACGGTTTTTATTGAGGATTCCCGGAAAATAAAAGGTTGTCCACCACTGCTCTAATTTGAAGACTTCTCTAGTGAAAAGACATCAATACCTTAAAATCAGGTCTCGGTCTCGAAAACTTGTCGAAACCAAAACTTCGGAATATCTTAAAGGCAGCTGATCCACAAATCAAGTATCACTCCACGGTCCGACTACCCAACTTTATTATTTATTTACTTTATTTCATTTTCTTCTTCTTCTCAATATATATTCAGTTAAATTCAATTCATCATCCTCTTCATCAACTTCTCTACATGACTTCAATATTGAGTAGGAAAAAAAAGTATATAGGCGAAAATTAGAAGAGAATAATGATGAAAAAAAAAATCGAATTGAATTGATGATAATTGAAAGTAGGAAAGTGAGATGAAGAGTAAAAATATTAATTTTTTTCTTAATTCGAGAGCGTCAGAATGAAGCGAGCGATTTAATGACTTTATGGTTTCTAAATTGATGAAGAAAAGGGGCTGATAGCTTTTTGGATTTTGGGTTAGTAGGCATAAGTGATTTTTTTTGGATTTTAGTGCTGGAAAGTGGTCAAAAATTTTAGAAACTACCCAAAAGGTGTACGATTTGAAAAAGTTGGATAATGGAGTATGTATGATGGCATGACTCTAGCTTCTAGTTTGATTTAGCAGAATTCGGTCTACACACTCGAGTCATTATGGCTAAAATGTGATTTTTCAGTTCTGTATTCTTAAAAAACTAAGGATTTGATATATAATATTCAGAGACGACCTAAAGTAGTTGCAGACCCTGTAATATTCCATGCCACCTCCTCAAATTCTACTATACAATAAACAATCAAGTAGAAAATGTAAAAAGCTGGAAATAAAGAAAATCAATTAATTAAGCATTTATAGGAGTCCGCTAGATGATGAACAGCATGAAACTACACATGCAGGTAGTAAATGAGCTCAGTGAACAGTGAAATAAACAAAAAAAAAACTGATCTTTATTAAGAAATTTCCTAGTCGCTTACTGTGTTAACATAAGCAGAATATTTTGAACACTTGCCAATTGAATGCATCGCTGATATTAAGAAATTTGACAAATTAAAGCTTTTAAAATCACTGCATGTGCATTGTCACTAATTAATTTTTCATTCAGTAATTTTAAAATTCGCTGCTTTATCTTAGATGTCCTACAAAATGCTTGTTTTATTTACAAAGTTTTGAAATTAATTTAATTAAATTTTTAAACTCATTTTTTATGGGAATAAATTTCTACTTTTTTTTTTCAGTGACAATAAAAGTTTTTTATTGTATTTTTAATGATAAAATTTCCTAACCTAAAAAACAAATAAAAAAGCAAAATTTCATAAATCTACTTCACACTTGCATACCTCATGCAATATTGTAACTAAAATCAATTTGCATGTCCATCAAAATAAATTTTTCATTCTGTTTCGCTTCAATATTTTACGAATAATTTCTCAACTGGCTCAACAAGAGCGCATCAAAAAAAGCGAAAAAAATTTATATCAAAGTCATCGCTCTAAAAATTAATTGAGTTTTTTAATTATTTCTCTTTCTTTTTTTTTGAATGCTTAATGAATTTAAATTACTAGAAATAGTTTTTTTTTTTGCAACAAATTGTTACAAAGTTATGAGCATTTTGTATTGTTTAATGGTAATGTGTTTGGGATGGCTATAGGCATTTTCTGTGCAAATATTCTTGTCCTTTCTATCAGGCAGAGTTTGGAGTTGACTCTGATTTTGTATATAAATATATGAGATTCAAGTTGATTTTGAGCTCTGCTATTGGATTCTCAGCGACAGTTTAACTTCCCCCCTTTTCCTTCCCTGGCAGTGATCCTATTCATGCTGTATGCTCCCGTTCATACTGTTCACAAAATTGATTACTTACTAACTTACTTACTTCACTGGTCGTACTGATCAATCGTGATCGATGGCCTCTCTTAGTTTGCATCACAGACTGGTTCTATCGCTTGCCAATTACCGATGCCAATTGTATTAGAATGAGTATGCTCAATTATATTGATTGTGTAAAATCATGAGCATGCTCAACTATTGAATGGAAATTCAAAAAATGGTTTTGTTAATAGTTTAAAAATTTCTTGAACATTATCGATAATTTTGGGACAGCTAATAAGATTAACGAGCAGCTAGCCATCCTTTAGTGTGCTAATAAAATTTATGAATCGTTTATTTTTTAGAAATCTTTTTAATGGTTTTGAGGGGCTTTGAATTTTAAAATTACATCTAAGGCAGTGATGGTCAACCTGTGTGTCGTGAAAAGTCTCAGGCGTGTTGCAAATATTTTCCTGGTTTTCAGCTTTGTCGTCACACAAACATGGCTCCCCACATCTTAACAAAGGATTCCAAATTAGCCATTCTCATAATCAAGGTATATATCAAGTTCCTTACCATCTCAACAACCATAAATGACTGCAAGACTACATCCAATTTTTATTATTAAACGCTTTTTTTTTTTATTATTGACTTGCTCTGTTGGTCATGATCAAATCTTGCGATCGATTTTTCGACCACTTCCACTGCTCCAAATGAGCTAAAAAAATTTTCACGTGTGTATTCTCGATGACAATGCAATATTTGAGCATTTATAAATCACAAAAATGCTTAATTATGCTTTAATTAATATAATAACATTATATATGGGAAAAAAATCCAAAGTCAATCATGCATATTTTTAATTTGCATGAACTAGACTAATAATAAAGCTGAAAACCAGTTTTTATAGTTCATTGCGCATTGATTTATAATACCAAGCATTAGTTAAAGTACAATTCATCTCTTTTTAAGATATTTATGAAAGAGAAAAAAATTCATAAGTAATTTTCTCACGGATATTCCTAGTAAAAATTCAAAATTCAAAAAACCGTTACAGTTTGAATCTCAAACAATCGTTATTGGATCTTGAAATAACGTATAAATATGGTTCTGGGTGTTACTGGATCTTGTTATACTGCATGTATATGATCCTGGATCTTACTGGATCTTGATATATTGCATGTATATGATCCTGGATGTTACTGGATCTTGTTATACTGCATGTATATGATCCTGGATGTTACTGGATCTTGATATACTGCATGTATATGATCCTGGATGTTACTGGATCTTGTTATACTGCATGTATATGATCCTGGATGTTACTGGATCTTGTTATACTGCATGTATATGATCCTGGATGTTACTGGATCTTGTCATACTGCATATATATGATCCTGGATCTTACTGGATCTTGTTATACTGCATGTATATTATCCTGGATGTTACTGGATCTTGTTATACTGCATATAAATGATCTTGGATTGCAAAAAACGACTGTTGTAAGGTTTCAATACAAATTCGACTATACTTCACAAGACTAAAAGACAGTATGTTGTGGGGTTTTTGTATAAAATTTCAATATTTTATGAGATCAAAAATCTTTTGCTTTCGAGAGATGTTCATGTCATACACTAACTTTATCTTCATAAGTTACTTGTTGATCTATAGACTGCACATAAATCAAAATATGTCATCACTATTTGAATTCGAAGTCGGACGAACGAAGCAAAGCGAAGTGGAGTCTGACACTCCTGTGACCTAATAACAGTCGGGCGAACGAAGCGAAGCGAAGTGGAGTCCGACACTACTGTGACCTAATAACAGTCGGGCGAACGAAGCGAAGCGAAGTGGAGTCCGACACTCCTGTGTCCTAATAACAGTCGGGCGAACGAAGCGAAGCGAAGTGGAGTCCGACACTCCTGTGACCTAATAACAGTCGGGCGAACGAAGCGAAGCGAAGTGGAGTCCGACACTCCTGTGTCCTAATAACAGTCGGGCGAACGAAGCGAAGCGAAGTGGAGTCCGACACTCCTGTGACCTAATAACAGTCGGGCGAACGAAGCGAAGCGAAGTGGAGTCCGACACTCCTGTGTCCTAATAACAGTCGGGCGAACGAAGCGAAGCGAAGTGGAGTCCGACACTCCTGTGTCCTAATATCAGTCGGGCGAACGAAGCGAAGCGAAGTGGAGTCCGACACTCCTGTGACCTAATAACAGTCGGGCGAACGAAGCGAAGCGAAGTGGAGTCCGACACTCCTGTGACCTAATAACAGTCGGGCGAACGAAGCGAAGCGAAGTGGAGTCCGACACTACTGCGACCTAATAACAGTCGGGCGAACGAAGCGAAGCAAAGTGGAGACGTTCGAGCGAAGCTCGAACATAAGCAGTTCGAACGCAGTTCGGACTTGGTTGAGCGAAGCTCATAAATTTTTGCGACCTGAACGGAGCGAAGCGAGTGAAGGCGTGAAAATTTTCCCACAACCAATGTCCTGTGATTTACAAACAGTCGGACGAGCGAAGCGAAATCCGACAACCCCTGTGATCCGAGCGAAGCTCGAACTTAAGCAGTTCGAACGTAGTTCGGACTTGGTTGAGCGAAGCTCATAAATTTTTGCGACCTGAACGGAGCGAAGCGAGTGAAGGCGTGAAAATTTTCTCACAACTAATGTTCTGTGATCTAAAAACTGTCGGACGAGCGAAGCGAGATCCGGCAACATCTGTTATCTATATCAACAATCGATTAAAATTAATTATTTAGTGATTCGACTAAAAAGAAGTAAATAAAATACATTAAAAAAAACTTTTTAAAAAAAACGCTTTTTTAAAAAAAACCAAAAAAGATGTAAAAAAAACTTGTGAAAAAATACTTGATCCTTAAGACTAAAAACAAAGCGATCTAAAAAGAAGTAAATAATAAACCTTAAAAAAACTTTTTAAAAAAAACGCTTTTACCTTAAAAAACAAAAAAAAAAAACGAAAAAAAATGCTCTAAATAAGTAGAAAATAAAACAAATTGACGCTTTATAAAATTTGGAAATATAAATATTTCTTGAGACAATCAAAAATTAAACTCAAAAATTTTCCCAAAATATAGCGATGGAGTACAAGAACTCAACGACTAAAAAAGCGTGGGGCGGTCAAATTACAAACTTAAGAACTAAATTAATCTTTCGTTTACGCCCCACGCTTTTTTAGTCGTTGAGTTCTTGTACTCCATCGCTATATTTTGGGAAAATTTTTGAGTTTAATTTTTGATTGTCTCAAGAAATATTTATATTTCCAAATTTTATAAAGCGTCGATTTATTTTATTTTCTACTTTTTTAGAGCATTTTTTTCGTTTTTCTGTTTTTTAAGGTAAAAGCGTTTTTTTTTAAAAGTTTTTTAAGGTTTATTATTTACTTCTTTTTAGATCGCTTTGTTTTTAGTCTTAAGGATCAAGTATTTTTTCGCAAGTTTTTTTTACATCTTTTTTGGTTTTTTTTAAAAAAGCGTTTTTTATCATCTTCACTTGACATTATTACATGTCATTTAATTTTCTTTCACAATTTACTGATAAGCCCAAAATCTCATACATCCTTAAAATCATACTGTTCACATGCTTGAATGCTTTGGTACAACAGACATTTCTTGTTCTTGACATCATCTTGCTCCATAAGTCATTAAGTGAATGTAAATTGTCATTTCTAGGAGATGTAATATAATAAATTTTGAATATGTAATATGAGTCTGACTGAGTGAAACACGTGCAGTTGCAGCAACAGTAACTTGATTAAATTGTAAACGACAGATTGTATTTCCAGCAGTCATAAGTTGACTTGATGTTCATCATTGCTGTTGCTATATGACTTGTAAATTACTTTTGAAGAGAAAATGAAGTGCTGATCGATTGTGTGCGTCAATAATTTGCCCCGTAAATTACTGAATTGCAAAAATTATGAATTAAAATTTCATTTTGACCACGGAAAGTGAAAGCATGTCAGCTTGTGAGATCTTTTTTGATTTAATTACTTTCGGTATGATGTGAAATTTTGTTGGCTTCAAGGTTCCATTTCAAGGGTTGAACAAATTGCGATTTTTTACAATTTTAAAATTAAGGTAAAAAGCCCCTGGATGTAGAAGTTAAGTATTATTCAGTCAAAGTCTCTGAATCGGAGTTTAAAATGGCAAACCTGTAAGACGATCACATCAATAAGTCTCAATTCACCTTCAATCATATTAACAAAGAATATTACACAAGTTATTGACTTATAAAAGCTGCAACAATAAAACTAAGCAATTACAGCTATTAAAAGTTGAAATAGAGAAATCACAAAAGATTTCAAAAAGTCTTTATTTATTCACCAATTAATTCCTTTCCCTTTTTTTCTGTTGTAAAGTGAATTCATTACATAATTCCTTGATTTTGATGACCTTGAAATGATCTGTTAGTTCCAATTCATCCCAAATTACTTTATAATTACAGATTTTGAAGCGTTAAATGACAATTAATGTGTTAATTGAGATTGTCATCCAGCCGAGTCTCATCTCAAAGTCAAGTTTAATGTTGATTTTCTGCCTCTACGTGTTGTGTTTAAAAAAAAAAAGTTTGATCTATGTACATTAAAGCTTGGTTGCGTAACATGCTAGCAATTATTTTACAGGAAAAGATAAAAAATTTTGTGTTGTTTTGAGTTATTCAATCGAGTTAACGCTTGTGAGGCTCATAAAGTTTTACTTGTATGTTTAATTTGCATTTATAATATAGATTTTATGCTACATAGATGAATAAGTAAGAAGTCGGGAAGGTATGAAGAAAGTACAAAGCGAATTTTTATATTTGCACTCAAAATTCTTGCGTTGCTTAAAGCAATGACTTAAAAAATTAAACTTTTTGAAGCAATAACCCAAAAATTTGACCTTTTTGAAGCAATGACTCAGAAAGTTTAACAATTTTGAAGCAATGACTTGCAATTTAAACTTTTTTGTAGCAATGACTCAGCAACTTTAACATTTTGAAGCAACGACGTAGCAACTTGCACTTTTTTGATGCAGTGACTCAGCAAATTGTACTTTTGAAGCCATGACTCAAAAACTTGGACATTTTGAAGCAACGTCATATTTTTTTTTTTAAAAAATCAAAGCGACGACTTAAAATTGAAGAAAATTTTAATTAAAACTGTTTAAATTCTTGTTTTCAGAGACAAAATGTGGACATTCGATTCCTCATTCCTCCTCATTAAACTCTAGAGCTTTCAACCATTAGCTCAATACATGAAATACTCTACAAACATATGTTATATGTACTGTGCATGCACATAAAGAAAATAAAAGAGAAAAATACGAATTCAAGCACAACGAAAGCGTGAAATTAAAACTGAAACTGAAAGAGATGAAAAAAGTCAGACAAAGATAGAAAAAGTTATTTTTTTGAATTTTTTAACCTTGAAAAATTTTTAAAATTTTTTTGGTAGCTCTAAAAACATCATTCATGCACAATTCTCATCATAAAGGTGCCACAGATTTCATCGCAATTAAACTATTTTCGTATGAACTTCAATTCAACTAATGTCAAAAATTTAATATTTTTTTATGAAGGCATTCACTTTTTGAATTGTTTTCTTGTTATTAAATGCGCTTTGATTGCCTTTCACTGACAGTAGTTGTCTGATTTTTGAATTTTTTTGCTGAATTTTGATGATTTCTTCTTATTTGTCGTTAGATTGTTACGATTAATTACATTTTAGAGGCTCAAAATGGGAATTTTTATTTTTTGATGATTAATCTTTGAATTTTGAAATTTAGCAATTATTTGATGATGATTAACCTTGAAAGTAAAAATCCAAAATGACGTATTTCGATCATAAATGATCTTATTTGATTCTCCTTTCATGCGTAACTCATAAATTAGTTCAAATAAATTTTCATCAATTTAAAATTTCGCATTTACTCAAAGCAATAATTAATCAAAATCTACACACCAAACTTGCCATCACAATAATCAAGTCAGTCATCCAACCAGCACTTACTACATGCATAAATACACTACACCAACAAAGAGTGAATAACAAGAAATTCAAGCTTGCAACATGTTAATTAAGTTTGTCTATTGGCGCTTAGCTGAAATGTCTCAATTAATCAATCGGACATTAACCTCTATGTGACCTAAATATAGACAAATTAGATGAAAATATATTAGTTATGGTAATTTAGAGGGGATTAAGATATGATTAAGGAAGTTATGTCTACTGATTATGGCGACAGTTGCTTGCTTTTTTAGACTTTTTATATAAGATATAAGAAAATGCACGAGGAACTCATTGAAAGAATCAGTTGATAGAAATAGTATTGCAATTGAAATCGGGAATTGGCAAGTGGCAGTCGCTAGCAGAGCTAACTTCAGCCAGCAGCTTTGGGAGGTCATGCATCACAATTGATCTGTATAGATATATAATAAGTAATTAAATTTTAACAAGTGTTAAGTTTAATGAATATTAAAAAAAAAATATTTACAACGGATGAGGGTATCATTGTAATTAATCAACAAACAGTACTGGTAATGCAGGATATCCATTTATTTTCCGTGAATATTTAAACATGTTTTTAGTATTTGTATCAATAAGCAACACCAAATTAATATGCATTCATATTTTTTTTTCTTGAATTTCAAAATTTAAAATTGTTAAAATTTTTAAAAATTTAGAATTTTGAAGCTCAGCTCATAAAAATAAAATCACAACCGCGACCTTCAGCAATACAGTAAATTTTGCAACAAATTGCCACCCTTTAGCAATAATAGACAACCTTTTTTGTGCTGCAGCACACTTTAGTTCTAGAAAAAAAATTTCAATATATTTATAATAATGTTACCTTAACCGACAAAGCATGCATCTGAATTACAGTCATCATAGCTGTTCAAATATAGACAAAAAAAGTAAAATTTCATAATCAGCATGCAATATTCATGATCAGTAGATTCACATGGTCATTAGTCGGCTTTTCGATGTCAATATTTTGCAAACATTTTCAAAAGTTAATGATCAGTTTGAGGGATTTTTTTTCGGTAAATTATTGGAAAAGGTCACTGACGAATGATTTCATCAAAATGAATTATCCTCGATTTTGAATTATTCACTTTAATTTAGTGAAATGTGCCGTAGATGTTGGAATTCAAGGGAAGAAATTGGGGTTTGGTGACTATCCAATTAGCCCCCTCAAATTTATTACGTCCACTCCAATTTATTACAATTTTCCTCATTTCATCACCAACTTCACTCACTTACAGCCATTATTATATCTCAATTCTTAAGTAGGTAAACGAATGAAACAACAATAAATGAAAAATTTCATTTCATTCGCATTAAGCATACATTTTTATGAGCAAACTCGATGGTATATTAGATGACCTACCACTTGACGTAATCAACGCAAAAAAATGAGCACATAAAATTATTTCAATTGCATGAAATGTGAAGTGATGGGGAGCTACTTCCCTCCTCATACTCAATAAAATTTCTCCACAATTTCCAACTTTTACCACTGCCTCAATCAATACTTTTTTAATTTCATCCTTTTCACTTCAATCAATTCAAATGAATCTCACATTTTTGCAATCATCATAATAAAACCGGTAGCTTAATTCTTCATTTTATCAGATTTAGTTTAATCACGTTTTAATCTGCCATTGATGAATGACAAGACAAGAAGAAATCACAAGACATTGTAATGATGCAATGAGCTTTTTCGGAGTCTTTCTTTGCTCTTACAAAAGCTACTGATTATGTTTTCATTTGTGTATGATTTGATATTTTTCAGCTACTGAAATACACTTTTGTGGAGGTTGAATTGATGAATGGAATTAGGAAAATGTTGTTCCAAATTGGAGTGGAATGTGATATCAATTTGGATGTATTTTTGAGAGTTAAAAGAGGCTTTTGAGACTCAACTTGGTCCAACTATCAGACACTATCATCAAAATCATAATGATTGTAATTTTTAATGATTTTTTTAATTTAAAAATCACAAATCAAAATGCCATTTTTTAACAAATGCGCCTCATTCAAATCTCATCTCAACTGCATTCCTTACTTTCAACTTTTTCTCATATTTTTGCTTTTAATTTCACATATTTCTTTATTAAATTTTCATGAATACTATTTGTTATTATAAAACATCTATTGTAAGTCATGCCTGTATATTGTAATTGGCATTTTATGTTTTTTAATTTTCATATGTTGCATTACACTAAGCGGCGGTTATTCGTTTATTAGGTGACACAAAAAATGAGCATTTTTGAAATTCCCTCCCTATAGAAAAATTAGAGTAAAAATCAAAAGATTCAATATGAAGCTTGACATTAGTCAAACCCCTTCCCACTAACAGAACCCCTCCTTGCCTTACGGAATAAGCGATTGACACCCGTTAATAGCTTGTTAAATTTATGAACATTTTCAATTTAATTTTCATTTTCGCTAGACGATTTCTAAATTATGTTATTAATGTGCATTGAAAATGAGTTATTGTTGCAATAGATTTTAAGTAATTTTGTTGTTTTTATCAGTTTTGCAAATTAATGTCGTTTGGGTTGATTTTTTATGGGATAAAATTAGGAACAAATGAAGTTGTTTGAGGCAGTTTTAACTTGGTAGACGCACAGCGTAGAAATGACTGAATATCCAGCCTCTTGCCACCGTGATTCTGGATTGAGTACAGAGTCAGGTTGACCTGGATCATGATTTTTAGCCATTTCTTCGTTGCGAGCATTCTCAGTGAGTTGTAATGTGGACTCACAACCATGTTTGGACCGTCAAAAAATTAAATTTTTAATTTTAAGTCTTGAAGCATTCATTAATATCAGCAGTAAATTTTTGAGCTGTAACAGATACCAGTGTCACTTATGATATGCCAAGTGGAGACACAGAAGTCATACCAAGTTTCTTTACAGCATTCCAAATCACTTTATCTATTCACTCAATTAATACAATTTTCATTTTTATCAATCACTCAACTCTATTCATTTAACTCACGATCAAGTCATGCAACGAATCTGCTTTCAAATAGAAATAAAATCCAACAACATTGACAACAAGAAATTTTAAATTGACACTATTTACACATTGATCTAATTTCATTTTCCCTTACACTACATTCGCAACAATCTTTATTACTTTTTCTCTTTCTTTTTTATTTCATTTTTTGCTGACACAGAAGCACACAAAAAGCTCATAAAAAACGTTTCTTCTTCTTCACCTCTTCGTCATCAATGTCGATGTCAACTTCATATTACTCTCACTTCATGTTTTGATCGCATGATTAAGTGGTGATGGATAAGAGTGGAGCGTTACTCATGTTTAATGAGTCTGAGGACCTTAAGCGCATTTTTATAACTAAGAATTCATAGAATTTATGACTTTTGGGAAATAGAAGTCCCGATTTTCTTCAGATTTAGTTTCTAGCTGTCTTTAACTCTTTCTGGACATCTTCGTCATCTTCACTAACTCATTTTGTATCGTATAGAACAGTGGTGTTCAAGCTTTTATTTTTCGCGGAACACCTAGATGGTAAGCTTCAACCGAAATCACACACAGCATACGTTCCCTGACATTTCCAGAAAACATCGACAGCACACTAGTGTGTCGTGGTACACAGATTGTCTACCACTGACTCATAGACACTTTTACTCAACTCATCCATACATGGACACTCAAACTCTTCAGACATGCTCACATTTTAAAGTAATAGAAACCCGTGTTCACAATCATTAAATGTGCTGATTAATCAGGTGTCATGTGGAGTAATTTAATGAACCTTTTTGTGGTTGTAATAAAAAAATTGTAACAAATTTGATTTCAATAAGAAAACTAGGTCAATCAGATTGATTGATATTAAATTTTAAAGTGGTTCAGTTGTTGTTTTTTATTATTGATTTTTATTGAAGCACTTTATTCGTTTGCTTCTTGTTTGAATTGTGTAAGGATGTTATGTATCCATTGCATGACATGTCTATCCTATTCATACAAAAAATATCTTTAAATGATTTTTGTTAAAAAGATCATACAATTTGCATAGATACATAACGAATTGCAAAAAAAGCGCTGCATAGCCACAGACTCGAATTAACTTTAACTTGAAGCTTTTCGCACTTAGCGCGATATCGCAACAAGCTTGATGAATTGAGATTTTATTATGAGTGATTTATATTATTAGGGTTGGTTGTTTTGTCGACTAAATGTCTGCTCGTGTTTGATAATTGTGAAAAATTACATTTTTATGAATTTCAATTAATTTGCTATTGGTGGTATTCTATTTGAGGCTTGGTTGCTCATAAATGGTTATTTTTTGAAGAATTAAGATAATTCTTTGTGACATTAGAGATGAATCTGTACAATTAAGAAGATCACAACCCCCTCCCTATCATCTTATAAGTGTTGTATCCCAGCAGGCAAAGATCATGTTCTCAAGAGCAGTAAAAGTTGGGAGCAATGCTCATGACTGTACCCATCTAGTATATTTACGGTAAGCTAGCTCTCGATAGCTCTCGATCACAACTGATCTGTACGACCAGCGAAGTAAGTAAGTAGCTCTCGATAGCATGCTCTTTGTCTAATAGAAATATTTATTGACAAAAAACTTTTTACAGCTCCAATAAATCCACTTTATATTTCAATGCAATTTCGAACTTAATTTTAACAACTTCTAAATAAAACTATATGTTCAGTATCTTTGTTATATATTTTGTTTCACAAAACTTTATGAATGCTTCAGTTTTGGAGGTCCAAAGCTTTATGCTTGTTAAAGTTTTATTCATGACTTTGAGATGAATTAAAAATAATTTTTTTTTTATTACAGATTAAATTTTGATTTCCAAGATGAAATTAAAAAGATTTCAATTAATTTGAAGGCTAAATGCAGCTTTCGAAAAAATATGAGTCTGATGTATGATTACTGGGAAGTCATAACCGTAAAGCGAAGAAGTTCTCCTTTAAGTGCTCAAAGTAACCTTCTTATTGCCGTCAATTTAATGCCTTAAATCATATTTTACAGTCAATTTATGGCACATTCTCCAGCTTGTAGCATAGAAACTCATCTTCAATAATTGCCACTTAATACATGGACTATAAAAATTCAATGAATAAATTTCTAGTTTCTGATATGAGTGAAATTAAATTGACCAATAAAAATTCATAAAAATCGATGTTATTGAAAATAAATTTATGAAGACTTTGCAACTTTGGATTGAAGACTAAAACTGGTTTTACTTATAATCTAGTCGGAGACGTCTTAAAAAATTAATATTTACGATGTCTGAGACCTTCAAAAATTCTTGATATGGTGACAAGACGTTGGATATGTTAATTGAAGTTCTGTGTGATGAGAAAATTATGCAAAAGACCTTGTCCTTCAAAAATTAACGAATCTTTTTTTGGGCGCTTCGAGAATATTTTTGGTTCTTATTGTTTTGTTTTTGAATTTAAAAATAACATAATAATCGTAAAAATTCTTAAATAGGAATTTTAGAATTTATGATTACTAAACAGAGCAGAGTTGGCTGGACTTCTGGACTGTGAGCTCGGACTTCAAAAGCCCCAAAAGGAGACTCGATTAGAGTCCGTCTACATTCCCGTTTTTATAGGAGTTCAGATTACAGTTCAGATGCCTTTTACGGTCCATAATCACAAAGTCCTGCCAACTCTGCCTCCAACACGCGCCTCAAACCCTTTTAACTGTGAATTAAGTCAAAAATAAAATAAACTTGTTGGATATCCGTATTTACCGTTCTTTATTCTTAGATTGCGTCAGAACCACAACACAATACTTATCTCAACTTCTTATGCAAATTTCTAATTTGTTTTTGGAGTTTTGAATAAAAAGATAAATGAAACTAGTCAGTGAATAATTTTTTTAATAGGAAGCTGAATTTATTTTCAGGCCGGTTTTTTGAGATCTTCCGTTATGAAGATCATGAAGATTTATTTTTTGCTGCGTTGTGATTTCGCAACATTGAAGAATGCTTTAAGTTTCTAAATTGGGATATAAATTTGGTTTTGATGATTAATCAAGAATTTGTAAGTTAATTAAGATGATTTTTTATGATTACAGTTTCGCTTTTGTTGAGGGAGTTCTATTGACTTCTATGGATGAGTAGCACATTAACAGACAAAGATGAGCATGTTCAACTTTGCTGATTACTTACTTACTCAAGTCACTAGCCGTGCAGATCAATTGTGATTCATGCTATCTCTTAGTTAACGTCTGAAGCTGGCTTAATCGCTGGCTTCCGTCTGCGAATATCAAGTACAGCACTGTCTCTATCTAACAGCCTCTTTCCAACTGGTCTTTGGTCGTCCATATGGTCTTTTACTATCTACGAAGTTGGATTCAAATCTTCTTCAACGATTCTCAATCAAAATTCCAAATAGCTCTTCATCCACAACAAGCACAACAACAAATCCATCAAATCTTCTTCTCACCAACTTCTTAGCGATTCCAACCGCACCACCTGTCTTGAAAACACTTTGCAAACTTCATCTACGAACATATTTTCTCATTTTTAATTTCAAAAACAAAATAGATAAAATATTTTTTCTTTTCTTTCCGCTACAATTATGAGCTATTAAAACCGAAAAATATGGTTGAATTTAATTTTTTTTATAAAAATATGAAAAAAAGTTTCTTGTTTTTGCTCGCATAATTTTTTAACACGATTTTCCAGAAAAATGTTGCCAATTTGGAGTTTATTGGCAGGAACGTAGTCAGAGACTATTTTGAGGGGGTTTGGGGTTTTTAATGAGAGGAACTTGATGGATTTATTCTAGTTTGGGATGTTTGGCCTCCAAAATAACCCCCCGAATGCGCCCCTGATTCGTGAATCTGATTTGGTCGAGTTGAATGACAGAAAACATTTTTGGTTGATTTTAACTGATTGAGACTGGAAAAATGGAGATAATTGAGATAATTGCTGATTAAATATGGATTAGTTTTGAATAATTTGTGGGCTTAATTGTTGTTCAGTTAATGCTTGAGGATTATGAGATATTTTTGAGCTTTTATTGGTAATAATGAGGTCAATCGACATGAAAATGAGCTGAAAATTTGATGATTTTACAGTTTTATGGCTTAATTGTGCCAGAATTTTCAATTTTTTGACTGATTTGAATCAGAATTTTTAATTATTCACACAAAAGACGCTCTTAAATTACAAAATCCCAAATAAATTTCCGCACTTTTCCAATAAATTTAATTTCAAATGAAAGCTTTTTTGAGTTGAATTTGAAGCAAAAGCAGAAGCAAAAAATAAAAACACGAAGAAAAAATCAAAAGCATAAAACTAAAATGAAAAAGTTTTTAACATTGACGTACATGTTGCATTATTATACAATAATATTAAAAAAATAATTACAATACGCTCAATTACCTTCTTTTTTCATTTCTTTCTTCTTTCCTTTTCATTCGGATTACGCTGACTCTCAGCAAGTTTTGCTCGCTTTTTTCCATTCAACTTCAGCTGTTTTTTTGCTTTGCTTTGCTTTTCCGTCCATATTTCGGTGGTGGGATGGATGATGTGTGTGGCGGGTGAGTGTATGAAGCTTACGCTCCAACTGCATAACGACTACTCTCAACTTTACTTACGATTATGGAAGAAAAAAAATATAATTTTTTTGATATAAATACCAGGTACAGTGTTGATTCCAATTCAGTACCACTTTTGGTTTCTTTCCTATTCCTTTTCGTTTTTTAATACCTCTTAAAGTCTAAGCTAGAAGAAAAATTTGAAAATGCGAATGGTAAATTAAAAAAAAATTGTGAATTTTATATTTCAAAGAACAAGAAAAATTATTGAAAGATTCAGCAAAATTATTAAAGAAGATGAACAGTTTGAAGCAATTTGAACATTTGAGAAAATAAAAAAGTGAATAAATTTGTGAAAAAATTGAATTTGTGAATTGAAATCAGTTCAAATGAATTAAAAAAGTGAAGAATTTTGGTGCACAATTTGGATTTTAATCTCAAAATTGAACTAAATTTAACTCAGCAAATAGAAATTTGGGATACATTTTAATATGACAAAGTTCATGATGTCTATTAAGTATTCTAAAAAATGCATTTGGCATAATCTGGAATTGTTTAAGTGAATCATAACTGATAAAATATTTAGAAATTGTTCAAATTGACACTTAAAGCAACTTATACTGTTTTTCTCAAACAGTGTCCTCCTGTGGGCATTTTATAATTATAGAGAATCAAAAAATATCCAATAAGGTGTTGAAGCCTCAAAAATTCTACATCCTAATCTCTTAATAATACTTATTAAACCCACGAATCTTTCAATAACATCAAAATTGATTCGAAAAATCATAGCTTAATCTCAAAAGAAAAACAAATTCTAAACTCAATTCCCCTCTTTCTCCAATCATTATTCTAGTTCTTAGTGACTTGTTGCGTTGCCCTTTTGGCTGTTTCAGCCAACTGTGAAGCTCCAAAGGAAGCTGAACTTCAGCAAGAATCACAAAATGTCGAGAAACGTGGAATTCATTACAGTTCTTATGGAGGCCACGATTGGACACCATCATACGGTGGAGACCATGGAGGCCACCATGAGCATCATCAAGAACATATCAAAACAGTAACAATTGAAAAGAAGGTTCCATATCCAGTTGAGGTTATCAAGAAAATTCCAGTGACTGTTGAGAAGAAGATTCCTTATGAAGTTAAGGTTCCAATTCCACAACCATACGAAGTCATCAAGAAGTACCCAGTCAAAGTTAAGGAAGTCCAAAAATACACAGTTGAAGTACCAAAGCCTTATGAAGTCATCAAGAAGGTTCCATATGAAGTCAAGGTACCAGTCGAAAAACCATACCCAGTCAAGGTATTCGTCCCAGAGCCTTATGAAGTCATCAAGAAGGTCAACTACAATGTCGAAAAACACGTCCCAACACCATACGAAGTCATCAAGAAGGTTCCTTATGAAGTAACAAAGACTGTTGAAGTACCAAAACCATACGATGTCATCAAGAAGGTTCCATATGAAGTTAAGGTTCCAGTCGACAGACCATACCCAGTGTAAGTTGAACTAATCTTAAAATAATTTTTTATAGCCTCAAAATTTCACAAAATATAGACAATGCTAACCTCAATATAATTTACCTTACAGTGAAGTACCAAAACCATACCCAGTCTACAAAGAAGTCAAGGTCCCATACACAGTCGAAAAGAAGGTTCCATATGAAGTCAAGGTCCCAGTCGACAAACCATACACCGTTGAAGTAGAAAAGAAGGTTACATATCCAGTCAAGGTACCAGTTCCACAACCCTACGAAGTCATCAAGAAGGTCCCATACATCGTCGAAAAACCAGTTCCATATGAAGTCAAGGTCCCAGTTGACAAACCATACATCACCCACAAGGAAGTCAAATTCCCAGTCCACAAGGAAGTTCCACATGCAGTTCATGTTCCAGTCCATCCACCAGCCCATCATGAACATCATGAACACCATGAAGTCTCCCATGAGGCTCCATCATCATACTCACACTCCTCATATGAACAGTCATCACATGAACATCATCACTATTAAGTAAAGTTAAAGTTATTGTTTCATGAAACCTCTGACACCAAATAATTACTGCAAGATGCTCAAAGTTAGGACAATATATAATCCAATTACACATACTCGACTTAAATTAGACTTAAAAAAATATGTAGTCAAGCGATCCGAAAAACTGCCAAAAAAATGATGATGATTATTACGCAATTTTACGGCTGTCTGTGGTGCAATTGCGATGAAATCTCAAAAAAATAATTAATGTGATGCTACTGTTTAATTTTTAAGGTTAATTAAAAAAAAAACTTTTTTGAGATTTTTTTGCGTAACATAGACAATTGTGAAATTGATGGGATTTTGGAAATTTTTTCGTTTAGCTACGGATATAAAAAAGTTTCATTTTTGAAGGGAATTTCATGATTTTGGATTTAAATGACTTTTTTTGGGGAAGTTAATAGCTTTAAACTATCAAATTACGACTTGATAATGAGATTAGTAGTTGTTTCATATTAATGGGCTATAGTTGTGATTGCCAAGTACTCAGAACATCACTTTTACTTTTTGAGACTGTTGTGGCCTTAGCTGCACTTATGTCTCTTATTATATCATTATTTTGAGGCTGTATATCTTAAAAGTAGTGCAATATTCCATTTAAGATGTAATAATAGTTGATTTATGGGTGCTATGGATATCTGTACCATAAATATATAGCTGACAAGCTATGGATTTATGCATACTTCATACAGATTCTATAGTACTACATGTTTTAGACTAAATTGATAGCTTTAATCAGTTGCCACATACATCAGCTCATTTAGAATCAAACACACAACATGTGATATTAAATCTAATCATTAATTTCAATTACAAACTAGAAATCTAGTAAGATACACCTTAGTACCCCCAAAAGCACATCAAATAGTCCTCAAATCATTAAAATCAGCCCTTCAAAAATCATCTCAGTCATTCAATAATCCTCAATTGCGACTGAGAATTTTAAACTTTTTAATTCCAATTTAGATAAATTGTTAATGTTGAACAAAATAATTTTTGTGAATGCGCGACTTTTCTACCTATTACCTATTTGTATTTTATTAAGACTTTTCTATCTCCTCCTTAAAAAAAAATGATTTAAAAAAAAATTTAAGAAGAAGATTTTTAAAAAAGATCCAAAAATTGATTTCGAGAAAGATAAAATTTTGGTTGAGAAGTTTTGTTTTTGACAAAAATTTTTTTAAAAAAAACTGGCGAAAGGGGAAAAAAATTGTTAATCAAAAATAATGTTTAGAAAAAAGAATAAAAAAAATTTTGAGAGGAAGACGAAGATTGAAGAAAAAAACCAAGTCAAATTTAAATTGTTTAAATTTATTTCATTTTCAGATTTAAATTTTTAATATTTTAAAATATAGTGATAAATTAGTAAAATTTAAAAATTAATTAATTTTAACAAAATTTAGAAATATCAAAAAAGTTTTTCAATTTGAAATTTTTCATTATATTTTCAAATAAAAATCATTAATTTTCAACTTTAAGTTTCGAGCTCCTACACCAATAAAACGAAGAATCATCATAAAATTCTGATTTTTAATCCGAATTGCTACCACAATACCAGATTAGTTAAGCAAATCCCCAATAATAGCTCCCATTAATGCAAATTCAGTTGCACAATAAATTTAAAACTGTCAAAACTAAATGACCAATTAAAGAGGCAATTAAAATGTAAAAATCCGGAAAACTCGCTTTTCGAAACTTTTTACGACAGATTATCGGCACAAAAAAATAGGCTTAAAAATTATTGAGTATTTTAATAGGCTACATTTTCAAGTCAATTTAGATTTCGATTTTTTCGGTCATAAAAAATTGGTAATAAAATTTTTAAGAACTTGTATTGTCCTCCGTTAGTCGCAGTTTCATGACTCAGAGTGTATCAATCCCGGAAGGCACAAGTAATAGAACGAAAATGATGATTTTTGTTGATTGAGTATACTGATGAGGACGCTCACGCTTAGGTTAGTGAAACCTTTATATACTTAAGTATCCTGGATTATCCCAAATTGTCCTTATGTATAGAGCCTAAGGTATGTACAACTTGTAGCTCATGTCCTTAAGTATATATAAGCCTATCACACCCTAAAGCACGGAAAATGTATAAGTGGAGGTTTTAAATGTTTAAACCGACCCAGACCATATTGTAAGCTCTAGTATGGTACATTTTGTCAAATAAACAATAGAGTCAGACTAGAAGTTTAGCTTTGCATTAGAAAAACCAGTTTAAAGTATATTATTGAATATGCAAAATTTCGTATTATGCAATTCATCATTTTGAGCTACAAAAGTTCCGAATTGTCCTCTAAGTATACCAATTTTAAGACCTGTCGAACGACAAAAAGCATTAAAATCCAACAAAAAAAAAATCACATAAAATTACAGTTTCACACATGTAACACAACCTCCGATTACATGAGCTCATAATGCGATTAAACATATCAAGTTGTACAAGTCCACAAACGCTCTCACTACAATAAACTAATTTCATAATAACACAATAAAAAAAAGCTTCCTTCTTTTTTTGTGAAATAATTAATTGAAGAAATGTTTTTTATAAGCATTTGCGTTAATGGCACATAAATTTCATTGCACGCAGCTTAATTAGTGCGCAAAATTAATCTGCCGGAGCCCTACTTTATGAGCCGAACAAAAAAAATAAAGTTTTGCAACATGTTGCGCAAAAATAGTAGACAATTGCAGGAGAAAAATCGATATTGATTGACTTTAATGACTTTGGCGTTTGTTTCTCTTGTACCTCCTCTAATATGTGGGGTATGGCTGTTTATGGATTGATCTAAAATCATATAAAATTTAGTTTAATGTAGGTACAATGTTGTTGGCTTGACATGAGGGAAAAGCCGACTTTGAGGTTCACAAGAGTGTTTGAGATACACAGATACAGCTAGGATACATAAGGCCACTTAGGACAATTTAGAATACCCAAGAGGCTAAGGAATTGAGAATGGGATTTATGGAATACTTGGGGAAGCCTGTCTAGTTGAGGAAAAATTAAATACCCATATTAACCCCCATCCAACTCAATGTCTCTTACTATACGGCTGTCTTACATATGCTTTACTTTTTTATTGCTCTTACTTAACCATTATGCAATTTTAATTCCTTAATGACTCTCATGAGTGCTGTATATCTCATTGCAAACATTTATGCATACTCAATAGTATTAATCTTATTAGGAATTGAGTTATGCCTATGAAAAAAATAAGTTTGACAGTAGAAAAAGTGCTTTTGGTGTGGGAAACATGAATTGTTGTTGCAGAGTGGATTGTCAATGTATTTTCCTGGTTTTACAGATTTACTGATGGAAAATTGAAGTATTTTTGGATGAGATTGAATCTTTGTTGAGTTTCGAGGAATTGAAGATCTTTTCAGTACTCAAAAAAATCCCTGAAGATACATTCAGCATCTATATATAATAACAATCGTTCAAAAATCAACTCGACGTTCTTAGAAGAGAATCACGTATCGAAACCCTTTTTATCGCTGAACAATTCAGCCTCCTAAGGATAAAAATTTTGAAATACCCATCAAATTATAGAAAAGAGCCCTTTTTGGCTTTGGCAACGAAGCGATGCAATCTTTAAAGGTTCATAGAAATTTGAAGAAAAATTTGGGCTAGAACAGCTCATACAAAAATCTTTCTAATTGCTTTTCAGTATCAAATTATTTCCTTATTCCCTCAATTTCCGTAAACTCATCTTTTGACATGAAAATTAATTTTTTAATAATATTCACATATGTTTTTCTATTTTAAACTTTGTTGACCATACATCATGTCATGTCAACTGACCACCTTGACTCGTCCGCAATGTCAAAACAAAACAAAAAATTTCTTTTTCTTTCGCGTGTTTCAAAATCTTTTTAAACATAAGTTTTGAATTATATGTAAAAATTTTGTTGATTTACTATGGGAATATTCATAAAATTTTGAAAAAAAAAGTATGAAAATCATCAACAGATTTATTTTCTGCTCTGTGAAAAGCAAAAGTCCTTTTCGGAAACGAAAACTCAAAACATGATAAGCTGCGTGACTTTTTTCACGTTTGATCTAAAGTAAAAGGGAAACAGCGAAAGCAAAAATCGGTCAGCGTGACTATGACTTTGTGCAGGATTTGATTCAAGTCTATGCAAGAGTCATGTCGTCCTGATGTCCGATTTTGGGTCGATCAACCGACTTGTACTTTCCGGGTAATATTCTTGAATTTCATACGAATTAATTGTTGTATTGAGTTGACCCGATTGAGGGTGTTCTAGCTGAGAATTCTAATAACTCTATTTTTACATGCATATTGAATTTCATTCATGAATTTTCACACAAAATCCATCAAAGCAATTGCTTCCGAATTTCCTCTACAATAACAACTCAACAAAAAACTAATCGCTTTTTAGTCGGAAAAATCAATTCGGAAAATGAAAGGAAAAAAAGTCCACGTGCCAAAACTGACAGCTTGGCATTGTCAAACGCGCGTGAAACTTTCACATAATATATTCCTGCATGTTATATTCTTTTTGGTAAAGAATCAGCTCAAATTTATCATCATCTTTTGTTTCTTCTTCACTTTTTTTTTTGGATATAAAAATTCAATTTTAACCTTCAGAGGTGAAAAAAACAGAAAAAATCTGTTGCGTGGGTGACGCATTAATGAGTGACACGTGTGTGATATTAAAAGAAATGTTAGAATTATTGAAATAAAACAAATAAGAGGTGGAATAATAACATTCGTAATTATTTCAATTACATTTTCATGTTTTCTACCTTCGGCTTTTGTAAGACCGTCAGCAACAGACAGTGAGTCTCTTTATGGAATAAAGAAATGGAAAGAAAATACATGAATGTATGTAATTTTGAAAATTAGAAGAATTGTATTGAAATTGAATAGTGGGCAAAATATAGATTTTTTCAAAAAATTATACTAATTTTGTTGAAATTTAAAACTTTTCGTTCAAATTTTAGAATGACTGAAAAAATTTTAGTTAGCAACAAATCATCGAGTCCACTCTGCCCAACTCTCACAATAAACCCGTTATTACATGATGACATAATCTTAATTATCCGTTCATTGAACTTAATGTTGAGCTTTTTTGAGATTTTCAAATTACAGCCGTTGAAAAATTGAAAAGTTAAAAAAGAAAAAAAGTAACATTATTCGGGGCTAACTGCTTGCTGTGCTTCAAAAAGTTAAAGTAAGCAAGAAAAAGCTTTTCAATTATTTGCAAGTGCTTAGTGTTGCTTTGATTTTGTAGCTTTGAGCGGGATTTATTTATTGCTTTAACTTTTAAGTAGTAAGTTTGATGGAAGGGGCGCATAAAGGGAGCAGGAATTGATCCTCATTTTATGGACAAAATTCTTCAATTTGATAATGTTTTTCGAGACAAAATCGGCCTATAATTCAATCAAATGACAAATCCTCATGATAATACCCAAAAAGATACAAAAGCACGCAATCTCAACCTTTTTCCTTCTTGATGCACCAAAAATAACAATAAACAGTCTCATCCAATTTCTCATCGTGAAAGCTTTTTTTCAATAACATGAAAAAGCCCTTCGAATCTCTTCATCTTGTTAGAATAATTTGCCCGAAACCTAAACATATAAAAATATTCTTTTTATATGTTCGTGGCATAGCCGTGAGTATTTTTGTGTGTTCATTCTTATTCAATCTGATGAATAAAGAAACTTGTATCGATTTTTTGTTTACACGTGTCTGTTGGGTTGAATGAATGAACTGACTTTAAAGGACACCTTGAGTTGTGTAACAAGTTGATGATTGCAATTTATTTTAGTGGAACAAATGTCAGATTCTTGATGGAGTTAAGTAGTTTATATGGATAATATTGAATGACTAATGCATAGTAATTTTGCATATTAATTGCTTCATGGTTAACATTGTAGCTTTTTTGCTTTTGATTCTTAAACCTATACACAAATCGAAGGATCGAAATTGTTCAAGTGTGGAAGGAGTCCGTGTGATCAAATAGGATTCTTTCCTGTATTTTTCTGCAAAAGCTTCGTCTTTTTGAACAAAATTATTCAATTTTCTAAAGTTTGTCGAGACAAAAATTCCAAAAAAGTTCTTAATTTTTTGCATTTTACGTAATGTATTAGATTATACTAATATATTGAATATATTATTCTCAAAAATTGAGATTGAGATTGTCAATTAACATTTGACTTTTATTCTATACATGCAATTTCAGTATTTGTGAACATTATTCTGATAATTTGCATAAAAACTAAATTTTATTTTCCCACTAAAACAATGTAAGTTTAATATTCTTGTTCAATTATTTCTTACTGACATTATTGGCAACTATCCAAAAAAAATTCTATTGATTGTGGGAAAAACTTATTTAAATTACATTCAAATATTTAAAATATCGTAAATTATCACATTTTTGTAATAAAATTGATTTTTATTGCAAATTCATCAAGTAATTAATGAGATTTATCTATTAATCTGGATAATATTGAAGGAAATGATTACAGAATTCTTTGTAAATTTTCTAAATATCTTTATTTAAGATAATCAAGTCTAATTAAACCCAGAGTTGGCAGGAACTTGGGATTCCGGATTCAAAAATCAAAAACTAAAGAATTTTCACGAATGAATTGGAGAACTGACAACAGTGAAGGTGCTTCTACATTGAAGTCCTGACAACTCAACTCTACTTGAACTGGACTTGAACTAAATATGACTAAATTTATCATGACTTGAGTTGGTCGAAAATGAAAAAAAGCAAATAAAAAATTTCATCATTTGACTCCTAAAATCCCAGCCTCAACCCAGAAATAAAAACGTGACCACCTGCCATCAATCAACTCCAAACCACAAACAATCTCAATCTTAACCTCAGAATAATTCAATAACAACAGCTATCATCAAGATTAAACGATTAATAAGTTGCATGAAAACAATTAAAACTCAACAAAAAGAGCACATATTAACAGATCAATGAACTGACATGATTTTTTTTTTCAATTTTAATTTCAGGCAACAACAAATCAATTTCCAGAAAAAAAATCCATTTATTTTTTAAAAGCCGCACATTAAATCAAACGAATAACATGCAATTATATCTCATAAGTGCAAAAATCGCACTTGCATGAAAAACAGCAACACATATAAGTAATTATTAAGAATTATTGAGAAAAAATTAATTTGATGGTAATTAAGCGCTGAATTACTTAAATTGGTGAGATCATTTTTTTGATGTTTTTGTGTTGATATATTGTTGGATGAATGATGGGTTTAGCTTATGACCTAATGTTCATAATACTTCACATCAGGGTATATCTACTGTGGCAAAATTAAAATTCACCTATGTGGGGGAAAGCCAGCCGTGCAATTGAACGTCGTTGTCCCATCAATGAGACTATGAAGCATTATCCTAGAAACTATGATGCACCGATTGTAGTCTTCTACAAATGATCAAATTCGCTTATGTTAAATTGAATTTATTTCGGGATTTCCTGACCCGTCACACTTATCGTAAATCATGTGGGACCGAGAAATCGTGAAATCTAGAGGATTAAGAACGTTAATACAAGTCCCAGAAGAAAATCACGATGGATATTATCCTTTTCTACATCGAATGCCTTCCTGGTAGGATTTTTCATAGCTTTAGTTTCAACGAATTTTCGAGGCCGAGACCTAGAATACTGGAAATTAATCATAATCATTATCAGTTGATTATCACTGCATTCATAATCCACAAGATTTTTGCACAATCCACTAAAAGAACCTTGTGGATTGCTCATGCAAAAAAAATTCAGTTTTCTCCAATTAAATCGTATTTAATCCTGATTGTTAGATCCTTGGGGATTAAACTATTAAGGTAGAAAGTCAATCAACTCATTTCACCTTTATGAATTCACAAAGTGCATTACCCGACAAATAATTTTATTGGTCTACGTGATTTTCTTCCAATAAAAACTTCTACTCGTCATCGCTTTATATAAAAAACTATAACAAAAGAGGTGAATCATTTAATTATTTATTATTAAAATCGAGGAAACCGTTTTTTTGTTGTTTTGATAGTTCATGTGAAATTAAATATCCGCACAGGTGATACGAAACCAATCATAATCGTGCTAAATGATCAGCTTTTGTGTGAAATTTGAGCCTTTTAATTGGAAATTTTCAATTTTTGCTTACTTAGACATTTTATTTTGATAGAAAATTATTGCTGACCTAGTCAGTCATCAGCCATTGTTGTTGTTTTTCTGGTCTACGTGAATTATTTCATGCAAATTAAGAGTCATCCTCGAGAAAATCTAACGAAAGGCTTCACTCACTCCTTTGTTTCACTTTCATTGATTTATTTACATAATTGATGCAATACGGATCATGACGTCCGAGTCATTGTGAAATATTGAATGCTTGTCTGACGTCAAGGACTTTTTTTTAATATTGGAAACCTTAAATTCTTTTTTTTTTTTGGAGCTATTTTCAGAAAATGTGAATGAAATCGTAAATCAAATGGTGCTATTCTAGAAATTGACGGCAACATTGTTGTGGGGATTAAGGATAGTACTTGAAATTGTGTAATTAATTGGATATAGAATGTCAAACTGAATAATGCATTGAAGATTAATTTTTGGAATATGTTTCTAGAACTAAATAAGCGGTATCGGTGGTGTTCAAATGAAAATTCTATTATCGGTATTTATATGGAGTTGGAGGTTGAAGGTACCGCCAAGTTCAAACCTTGACTAGAACTCAGTAAGAATTCCAAAAGATCGTCTTTGATTTGAAAGGTTTAGACCTGAGGTGTTTCAGTCGATTTCAGTCGAGACTTACTCACAAGATGTGCCGCAAGAATGAAATTCTGGCCACTCCTAGGTTAGACTCAAGATAATCTCATTTATGCTTAACTACAATGTAATTACACTCGCAAAAGACACAAGTTTATTAATTGATCGAAAATTCACATTTACTCTGGCAAGGTGCCAGATGGTGTCACAACCAAATTTCAGCACAAAGTTAGAATCAAGTCGATGTATAGTCGAATCTTTCACCAATTAGCCGAATTATGCAATTCTAAACTTCATCAACAACTCATACCAACCTAAAATCTTAAAAAATTCGCAATAACTCGAAATAATGCCCGATATTTCTTCTAGAAAAATAAAGTATGAGTCATAATATTACTTTCTATTTGAGCTGTATTGCATTTAACTTGAGTCATTACACTTAGTAATAGTAATGACTTAGTAACAATTAAGATTCAAAAACTTAATTAAAAGCACATAAGCAATTCCAAGAAAAGCTCAATAAAAGCTTTAAAAATTTCTTTTTTTTTGTTGGTAATTACCGCCACTTTACGAATAAAATCCACAAAAGAGAGTAAAAAAATAAAAGCCATTTTATGGGAAGAAAAAAATAATTTTCGAGAAGCACTGAAAGCACAAGTTTCATTTTTTGCTGTTGCAATAAACTATAATAATGAGTCGAGAAAAAATAATTCAGTAATTATCTTAATTTGCTAATGTCCCAGGTGATTCACAGGAGTCAAAGTCTTAACTGTCGAGTAATAGCCTTGAAATTCTAGTCCTGCCATTCAATTTGACACCTCTGGTCATCTCATCAGCTCTAAATCAATTCAAAACTCGAAGTTCCAACACTTCAATGCCATTCATTCGAAATCTACGTCAAATTTCATTGAACTCAACTCCAACAAATTATTTATAATGCAAACCTCACTCGAGACCTCATTCTGACACCAGCGGATGCGATTTCATCAGTTCATTCAGTTCAATACATTCAATAAAAAAATGTAAATCAATTGCAATCTAATTTAACTTTTAAAATATTGAATCTCAAATGAGATCTGAATGACGTTTAAAATTCATAAGATTCATCACATGCTTGATCAACAGTCTGTAGTCAGGTCAGAGTTTGTTGACTCGCTGGGTTGGACTTAATGTATTCATTATAAAGGTATAATGATTGACATTTACATCAAATAGATCATTTAGATCGCGAAACAAAGGCAACAGAAAGGCACGCTATGATTTGTGTGTGATACGATAGAGAAAAATTGTTCATAATTAAAAATACATTAATTTCAGTGATTTTTAGTTAATGATAAGACAGTGGTAGAGATGTGACCTTAGGTGATGAATACTTAGCAGCGCACAATTTTAGTTGTCAGACAAATTTACAGGACAGTCAGCCATATGAACGAACACTTTATAATGAAATAAATCTAAAAAATAATTTTACAATGGGGGCCTTTCAGCTACTAAGTAACACAAAATATTGACTTTTCGATCCATCAATTCGATTGTTTGAGGCACAACCAAATCTCGGCCTCACTTTCTTTCCCTTGAATGGGGAGGGGCTCTAACTAGAGTTACGAAATAAGTGAACGGTTCCAATCCAGTTTCTACTTTTCTATTGTACTGATCGTTCAAGACATGAAAATTATATACAGCGAAGCATGTTGCCATGTAAAAGCTTTTTGTAGTTGAACATGGAGAGATAACTGAGAGAAAAAAAATCGAGTCAGTGAGAGACTAAAATAGTACCAAACGCCAAAATGAGTATCGATTCGGAAATGGCTTAGTGGTCTAGGGGTATGATTTTCGCTTTGGGTGCGAGAGGTCCCGGGTTCAAATCCCGGCTGAGCCCAATTCCTTTTTTGCTTTTTTTAAGAATTTTTACTACTTTTTTTGTCTTTTTCAATGATTAAGAATTAATTTTTTATATTTTACAGTACACAACACGCTGTAGCGGTCAATAATATTTTTGATGACATAATCGATATAAAAATGAATGAAATATATTGTTCATAGTAGATACATTTTTATCATATAAAGCTACACGTGCCGTAGAACTCGATGATTGAAGTAATTTATCATTCATACTGCATTGAATGTTTAGATTATTCAATTGAATTTATAATGAAAAAACAATATAAAAATTAACTACATTGTTGCAATATATATAGAGTAGCTGAGCAGTGTTGTCAAAACTATATTAAATCCCTACACCCTACTACTTGAACCGTATGTCATATACGGCACAAAAGATGTTTGGACACCACTAGTAGTGGGGCTATGTAGTTCTACTGGACCACATCAGCAACAACATCTATTCTCAAAAGTTAATCATCATCCACAAGCACTCAATAAAATATAAAAATCAATTCCATCCAAATTTCCTCATAAACATCCACAAAACAACCTCCACAAAATTAGATTCAAAATGAATATAACATCAGCATAAAGCATCATTTTCATGCATTTATGCACATAAATTTTCACTTTTTTTGATCATTCTGTTCTTTCAGTGCTGCTCCGTGTGCTTCACGTGATTCATAATGAATGAAAATTTTCTTGAATTTATTTATAAGACGATAAAAAAAAATAAGAGAATAAAGCACAAAATGTGTTACGATGTGGAGGTAAAATCGAAAGGTGATTGGCATTTGGAGATGATTTAAATTTTGGAATTTTATGTTTAGCTGATTAAAGGAAGTGATTGCAGAGTTTTTGGGATTTTTTTTTGAATTTCGTTAGATTCTTGCGTAACTAGATTTCATAATGAGTGACTGACTTCTTTAGCTCTTATAATCTATATTATGTGACCAAACCGTCCATATCGAGGTGGTGTAAATCCTCAAGAAGCCATAAAACTTCATCAATTGCCGCAACATAGTCCACATTATTACCATATTAGTCCACAACTTACATAATCTCAGGCTAACAATATCAGTTGTGTAAATATGATTTACAGCTCGAGGTAGACCGAAAAACTCCTGGAAGGAAGCTGTCGATAGAGACAGCTTTGTATTTGGTATTGGCATTTGGGAGGCGGAAGTCGGCGATAGAACCAGTTAAAGGCGACATCTGCGAGAGGCCATGGATCACAGTTGATCTGTACGACCAGCGAAGTAATAAAGTAAGAATATGATTTACAACCAAATGTAATTCATTTCCTATTTATTCTAACTTTAAAACAATCCGACAGATCGAAGAACTCATTGACGTCACAAAGTTCTTACTATGACTTTAATACTATTTTTTTATTCGTTATTTGTAATCATTTTGTTCTTATTTTATAGCGATGACAATATTTACATAAAAAGGATGAGCAATGCTGTTGAACTTTAGGTTATAATCATGATGATCATTTGATGACCGTGTAAGGAAGTTGTGGTGATTTTATGGATACTTACTTACTTCATTGGTCGTTCCAATCAATTGTGATACTTGATGTCCTATAAATGACGCTTGAATCGCTGGCTACTTGCTGCCAATTTCCAATAATAAGTGCAACACTCCCGAATACAAATCGATTAACCAATTAAAAATTTGACCCCAGTCCGGAAGGACTCTGACTTAGTGACAGGCTCGGTCACCAATCCGACGTTATGTCAGAGTCATGTCGGCCTGATGCCGGCCTGATGCTGGAGTTTTCGTAAGTAGTTTGATATTTTGAAGCTAATAGATTGAAGAACTAAAACACCCAATTATGAATTGTAAATATGAAAGCCAAATCTCATTATATCTAAAAATGACAAAGGTTCATTAACCACAGGTCATTTGCATCAGATCCATTAAAAGCCCCACTTACTTAGTTCCCAACAATTCATTTCTTATTCACTCTTCTTCTTTATAAATAGAATTTTTATGACTCGTTGAATCTCAAATTCAAAAAAAAAATTGAAAAACACGAAAAAAAAATTATTTTTCATTTCCACATAGTGTGTCTCATTCGGTTGAAGGAAATTTGTTGACCCCATAGAGTGAATTTTAAATTATAATACGAATTTTAAAATAGTTTTTTTTTTTTTAAAATTAATCTGAATTTGATGATATAAAGGAAATGTAAATGAATGAATGAATTGTACCAATTGATCAACTCGGTTAGTGGCTTTAATTGAATTTCAATTTTTGAACAGACTTGTTTTTCTCGAAGTTTCTTCACTGTGAATAATTTTTTGAATTTTGATGAATATTTCAATTTTGAAATTGAAAATCTATTTTAGATATAAAGATGCTGAAAGAATCAAAAAAGTATAAAATTTGCCAGGTTTACGATAGTGTGGCTTGGGCACTAAATATGTTAAGTAGTCAAAAAATGTAAAGCACAATCAAACACCCCAACAATACCTAGATTCAACCCCCACATCAACATGTGCTTAATCGATCTATCAATAAATTCATTAATGTTAATTTATATTATAAATGCATGAAACGTTGACAGATTAAATTCCTTATTTTTGCACAAGCGAAAATGAGAAGAAAAAAAAAATTTAAATTCTCAACAGCTTTTTCTCTGCTCGTTTTGATCTCTTGCTGCAAATGTGCAGCGAAAAAATAAGCAATTGTGACAAATAGATTTATGAATAATAGTATAAACAAGTATACAACAATAATAATATTAATGAGATAAAAGCTATTTGAGTCAACAAAAACAAAATCTGCATAAAATTATATATGCCTGTTTGCTATTTATTTAAATCGCAATTGTTATTATTGTTTTGTTGTGAAAAATCGAGGAAGAAATGTAAAGTTTTTTTAGGAGTTAGTCATAGTATATAATATTATATTAAATTGCATTAAATCATAGAATTAGTCATAAAATTAAAGATTTTTTTCAAAAAAAAAAGGGTGGGGGAGAGGATTGACTCCCAAAACCTCCCCTTTCAATATGCCTCTGGTAGAGTCATTGAAGAGGCTCCAAGAGTTTCAGTTCCTTAATCCAAATCAAAATGATCAAAAAATTTATAATAAGTCATCAAAAAATCATTTAAAAGATGACATATGGCACATGAGCCATCTGATGTATGTAACATACAATTTACAAATCACATAACTCTTTATACGTACCCAGAAGTCATTTAATACGGATATTACCAAAATTCAACCTTTTCTTAAGATCTTTAACGACTCAAATCTTTAAAACCAACAACTTTTTATCTAAACCCTCTAATTTGAAGCAATTTAGCTTCAACTTATTACAATCTCATCTTAATTGATTACAGAAAACGTCACTTGAACCTTGAACTTCTATTCTATTCATAAAAACTGCTTTTCATCCACTTATCATCGTCAATTAATCTCCTATTCTATTCGCCATTCTCTTCTATTCATTTTTTTTCATTCAATGTAGATTTTCTGATTTTATGAAGAATTGACTCTGTCAAAAGATGTTGAAAAACTTTTTTGCTTTTTACTTAATGCCAGTTTAGTTCTCTGCAGAAGTCGAAGTTGACTTAAGTTTTATATGACTTTTCCATACAAAATCCAAGTTGTCTTCGAATTCTGTTTCTTCGTCAAGCAGGCATGAAATTCAATTCTAATCATTAGAGCTATTAAGGAAATTTAAGTTTTTTATGAAATTTAAGCATTCTATGCGGATATAAAGCTTTAGTTTACCATTAGAAATATTCTAAAATTTGGTCGGACACACAAAAACGAACAAAAGGGTAGCCAACGATTCAAATGACGAAGAATACTATATTAATAAAAATAAAAATTTTGAACATAGTTTGAAAATGGTCACTGATCTCTGACGCTAAAGATGAAATAAGATAAACGAAATAAACTTTTACATTTTGGTTACAAAATAAGAAAATAAAAATTTCATGTTCATCATTTTGTATTCTATTTGCGGATAATATATGTCATCACTTGAGTCGTTTACATAGAGAATGAATGGTGCGGAAATATCGTCAGAATTTTTTGATGCATTGACTTATATTTTGAAGCATGATAAGTGTTACAATTTTGATTAAAAATTAATTTGGAACTAATGCCTTACATTTAAAGCAACGTTTTAAATTTAACACAATGGCTTAAATTTAAATCATTGACTCAATATTAAAGCAACGACTTAAACTTAAAGAAGAATCATAAATTTAAAGCAACGACTTAAAATAATTCAATGACTTAAAATTGAAGCAATAACTTAATTTTAAAGCAACGACCCAATATTGAAGCAACGACTTAAATTGAATAAAATTCTCCACAAGGGTTGCACAATGCAATATCCACCACAAAACGTTGTGATCATCAAAACGTCGCAAAATTCATATTACATTGTTTATCGTCAATTGTTTGTTTGAAAATTGATTGTATAATAAGTTGTTGAACTCGCATAGTCACTTGCAAATGAGCTTGTTTTTTCCTACTACTTTCAATGTACACAGCAAACGCGACTTAGAGAAAGGGAAGGGCAATGATCGCCGAACAAGATATTTCTATCCGACTTTTACATTTGCGAGAAATATAAAAAAAAATTAGAAATGATGTTTTTTGAGGTAATTCTCTCGATTTAAGACTTTTCGAGATGCAATTTGGAGAGAAAAAAAAGTATTTTTTTGATAATCGATGGAGAAATAAAAAAAAAAATAATTGGAATGATTCATCGCAATTAACAGCTTAGTGATGATGATCATTTTCATTTAGATGGTAATTTTACCAGAAATTAAGAGGTTTTTTGTTATTCATACTGCTTTTTTTGGTATTATATGTTCCGGTAGATGAGAAAGATTTGAGTTTCTGAGAACTGTTTACATGCACGAGTAGCTTAAATGTATTCATTTGGGTTACTAAGGCAGATTATTTTCTAAAGCACCGGATGCTTTTTGATGACAATATTTTTGTTTTCGCTGAACAGTTTGAATTTGGATTAGACTTTGGGGACCACTCCCTTATTTCTAAGAGCGTTACTTTACGAATGGCCCCTTAGTAGATTATAGAAAGCTTTTATTAAAAGCCACGTGTAGTTTCTATCATTTAAGACTTAGAACACGAGATACGATTCAGCCAAAACTTAGAGACTTGTGCTTAAACCAGGCCACAGACAAACCAAAACTTTTCAAAAAAAAGTTAGAAATTAAACTTCCTAAAATCCAGCCATTATCTTAATTTCATTCACACTTATCCAACAAATTGAGCAATTTTCTTTCACTTAAGCAAAAAATAGCTAAATGTACAATATCTGAAAAAAAAGTCAATATTAACACATTTAATGAGCCATTAAAAGATAAAAATCACCACACATCCGAAAAGTGAACTTTCACATTTAAAGAAATTTCTCCAATTTTTCTCTCGTTTTCTTTAAACAAATTTATTTATTTTTTTATTCAGTCGTTATGTTGTCATTAATACATACACTCAAAGAAATTATTATTTTTTTAAATTTGTTAAATATAAAAATTTAATTTAAAAATGATGAATTTAAAACTATAATTTCAAAAATATTCCATCAGTGTATCTAAAATGTATTCAATATTGACAACATTTATGCTTTAGTGACACATTTAATTGAACTTCATTGTGATTGTTGGTCTGAGGCATCCTATAATTATTATTAACACAAATTTGATGGCTGGAAGATGAACAGTAATAATTTTTACTGACGCCTTTTAATATTAGTATAATGTATTTAATAACAGTGGGATATGATGGAGAATTGAGTAAATTAACCGAGTTTATATGAGCTTTGTAAGGTTTTGGAGGGTACGGAACGCATTTCCTAGGATTGTTAATTATTTGGTAAGGTCAAAATAGGTTGCGTACCCTTGATTAGTGCTTTTTAGGTCATCTATCTATTCGAGAGTTTAATTCAACATACTTTGAACAGTCAACACCCAATTAGATCCTCAATTCTCAAACTAGAATGCCAAACAGCTAAATAAACTTCCATTCATAAATTTGACTGCCTAAAATTCAGCTATGCAATTCCAATTTGATTAAAATTAATTTTTCTAGCTCTCAGCTCACGCGTTTGTTAATTAACAACCTTTTTCTTCAGTATGAGTTTCAACTTTACTTCTTCTTCCTCATTTTCGTCTTAGCAACAAAAGATGGTTCAAAAAGTATCGTTGATGATGATGATGAAGACGAAGAAATAAATTTGTGCATACTGTGAAGTGGAAATGAGTCAAAAGGTTATACAATAATAATACAAACTAGTCAAAAAGAGGCAGTCAGCATATGATGAGTTGCTAATTAGATTTCCAAACTTCTTTCATCATAAAATAGGAGGATGAGTATGATTCAATGTAAACAACGAAAAATATTTTTAAAAATTATCAATTCCTTTTCTTGAAATTCAATGAAATTAAGGCTCAAATGATCATTGATATCATTGCTCAAATGAAAAAAAACAGTTACATCATCAGAATTCAAAGAAATATTAATTTTTTGTTTGTAACGTCCACATTTTTTGAATTTACATCAAAATTTCAACGGTCATTTATTTTTAAAAACATAGTTTTTTTCCTCGTTTTTTCATTCAAATAACAACGGTCAATATTTGAAATGGCGATAGCCTGCTGTGAAGTGGAAATGAGTCAAAAGGTTATACAATAATAATACAAACTAGTCAAAAAGAGGCAGTCAGCATATGATGAGTTGCTAATTAGATTTCCAAACTTCTTTCATCATAAAATAGGAGGATGAGTGTAAACCAATGTGGTCGACTGAACTATGCCAAATTTTCAATCAAGTTTTTGGTTCCTATTTCTATGCCATATGCCATCCAGGCTAGGTGAACGACCCCATTAGAATAAATCAAATAAAGAAATCATATCAATTCTTTGAGAACGTCTGAAGACCTTTACATTCGACTTTAATGCCCACTGGCTCATATCTCCACATGTAATTGCCACATTGCGTACATCAACAATATTAAATGTACAGTAAATGCAATCAAATGACCTCGTTGGGGTTCTGCATGAATCTCTCATTATTAAGCAAAATAACAAAAAAGGCGAGGCGCTGAAAGTTTATGTAAATATTTGCTACTCACTGCGTTCAGTTGGTGGTTGTGAAACAACTGCGAATGCCATTAAAATTTTATTTTAAAAAACTGAAAATTTCACGGGTGAGATTGATTAAAACCTGACGAAGGGCCAAAATATGAAAGGAAAAAAAGGTGTAAGAAGCTAATGGGAATGAATTAAGAATAATTTTACACGTTTAAATTACTTTTCTAATTAAGTAACTGCTGGATGCTTTTTGTGAGCATTTTGTGTGTCAGGCTGTTTAGTAACATAGTAGAAATGAAGCACTTAAGTAGAAACTAGTACATTTACTTGATAGATTAATAAACAAATATGTTTTCTTATCAATTAAACTAGTTTTAATGACACTTTTCAGGTCAGACAATTTCTCATGAAACTCATCAAACTGACCCAGACGATATAAAAGCTGTTTGACTACCTAAAATTAATATAAATATTGTCTTCATGCTACTTAATTGCTACTTGTTTACTGATATGCAGCTGGATAATATTTAATTTGTTTTTATTAAAAATGAGCAGTTTAGATCTTGAGTTTATTGGCTGAGTGTTCATAATGTCAAGTATAAGTCTAGCAGGGACGTATTCAGATGGGTAAGGTGTTTTGGGGCTCAACCTACTGCGACCCTCCCTCCCCTTTTAGAAACAAAATCTTCAATTTGCACCTTATAAAGGAGTCGAAACCAGGCGTCACGGTTCCGCAAGGACGACTTTGCATATTTAACGATTCTCTAGCGAACACATTGTGCTGCTCGGGAAATTATTTTGAGATTAAAATCTCAATTCTCAAAATTACCTCAAAAGCAAATTTACATTTATCGACGTGTCCTTCTTAAAATATTTTCATTATAATTTTATTCACAATTTGCCATGTTATCTCACAAAATTTTATCGATTTATCCATAATTACATGCAGAAAATCACGTAGCACTCCATCGAGTATTCAAGCAATAACAAGTTATATTTAATTATAAACAAGTCGCATCAATGCAACACAAAAAGTAAATGCAAAATGAAGAAAAACTACCTTTTAAGGTATAAAAACTGGCTGCGTTTAAGGCATTAAATTTCAATATTTTTTAAGTAATTAGATTAGAACAATATAGGAAGAGTTTATGTGATATTTACCACAAAGTAAAAGACCATTTAATGTACAAGTGTTAAGTAAGATCGCGCAATGTTTAATGCAATTAGAAGTGGATTACGAGTGCTGCTTTAAAGCGGTATGTATTAGTAGAATAAATGGACACTTAAGGAAATTTCTTGAAAAGAGGCAATTTAACATTTTGTGTAGATTTCAGGGAATCAAAAGGTAATCACGGGAAGGGGGTCATACTCGCTCCCTGAGTCCGCCCCTGGTCTATTTCAAGTGCAAGTATCGAAACACAGAAAAACATTTTAATTCCATAAAATTAAGTGATTTACCTGCTTAATCAGCCGTGAAGTACAAAAAGAAGTTTTTCAATATTTTTTCACGCTCATTATCAACAAAATGATTTGAGAAATGAAGTGAGGTGAGTCAGTAATTTGTTTACACTCTTTTCTTTTGTTTTTAATATTGAGAAGAAATTTTTGGAATTCATTTAGGTGTGAATTAGTTTTTATCGGTATTTAAATTTATTTTTTCTGTGTGAATTTCTAGAAAAATAAAACCTTGTGGTTGGGTAGGAAATGTAAATACAATTTTTGAAGTAGTTTCGATTACTTTAGAAAAAGGTTTCTCGTGAATTAAATAATTGAAATGTCATTCGATCGATAAAATTGTTAAAGAAAATAAAATAATCAAATAAATCAAAATTAAATGGTTGTATCAAATTAGTTAAGCTTTAATTAATGTGAAATGTATTTAGAAGTCATTCAAGTGAGTATAGAAAAATCCGTTTTAGTTGATAATGTGTAAATCGGCTGACTCATAGGTATAAGATAAATGTTGAAACTATATTCTCAATTGTGCACCCGAAATTCAACTTGATTTTCATCAAAGGTTCAATTCGTCACATTTTCTGGAATTAAGATATAAAACAGCAACTTGAAGTCAAGACCCATGTCAACAATACATCTACCTCACTTCTTCTCCTTGCTTATACACACATTAAAAATGAACAAATTCTAAAACTCTGCAATTTCAGCAAACTTCATAAATTGAAAAACTTACAAAAATTGCACAATTATTGTGAGTGTCTTTAAAATGAGTATCAGCGACTTATAACTACCTATAAATATTCACAACTCTAAATTCATCAACTCGAACAACACACGAAAACCAGTTTAATTTAATATATTCTATATTTAGCATGAAACTTAAATGCAGTTTTCATCTCAGACTGATAAAAATGTTAATTTAATCGGTCAGCTATAGCAGCAGAAACACTTATATAAAAAGTAGGATATATAAAAATATATAAAGATCAATAAACTTCACGACAGCACGTGTATCATTCATATAACTGTGAAACAAGTAAAGAAAGAAGAAAAAGTTTTTAAAAAAATATTTTTTTATTGCAAGATTTTGTGGAAATTGAGACAGATTTTTTGATGATTTTAGAGCTGTTACCCGAGCAGCACAAAGGTGTTGCCGTATAAATGTCGACAGCGTGATGTGAGCTATTAGCTCATCACCAATCTATTTTATCCACAAATCAACTTATTTTCATAATTTAAATCAATCAAAAAATTGAGTTCATCAAATACATGCTAACTATTTCACTTAGATAAGTGTCACTTGTCATCCATTCGCATATTTTTACCGGTTAACGTGATTTTCTTCACTTTTACAACAACATCGAAATGAATTTTTTATAACGTGTATTAAATTTGACTCAACCGATTACAGAGCAGAAAAAATCATTCGACTTTTTTTTTGTGATAAAAAATATAATTTGAATCAGTCATCGACACGTAGCACATAGCCTTGAACTTGTAGCTTTGCTCTCGATTGTGTTCGATGATTTGTCATTCAAATGGAAATTTCGCGATTGAGAAAACAAATGTAAATGAGGAATTGAGGTTAAAGTGACGATGAACAGATTGATTTTGGATACGGATGGATATAGAGAGTTGATGTGGCTCGATGCCGGAATGGTTTAGTAGCATTGAACCTAATTATTGGAATATTGATCATGAATTTGAGACTCGGGAGAGTTTGGTGATGAATCACTGATATCGTGTCAACTTCGAGCTCTAGAACTAACATCCAATATAAATGACTAAATGCCTAAAAGACAAACATAAATTCTAAATCGAAGGTCTTAAGATATATTCTGTAATAAATAACCAAAATCAACTCAAACATGCAAAAAATAACTTAACTTCCTTATATGATTCACACCTTAATACAATCTGGCTTATCTATTCATAATTCATGTCATATTTGCCTACAAAATAACCAATAGATGTCTACATATGATCACTATCGTCCGATACGCATCAGCTCATCTCATTTGTCACCAATAAATAGCTCACCGAGACTACAAAAATCCGTGTCGTTGCCTTTTTGAATTCATTTTTTTTATGTAATCTTCCAAATTACACAAGATATGAGCTGATGTTTACGTGAAATTTTATTAATGTGTTTTGTGACAAATTCTGTTATTTTTTTTTTGTTGTCATGAACGAAGTAGAGGCTCGATTTGTTTTCGAAGGTATGGACAGCAACTAGATAAACCTGATTTTTTTTCGAGTTTGTCTTAGTCATGTTAATTAATCATTGGAGACTACGTGAGATTTTTTGAGGTCTTTTTAAGATCAAATTTTCTGTAAGATTGGACTTTGTTGAGATTTTTAAATGGAAACATTTAACCCAAAAAAAATTTAAATTAAAAAAAATTTTAAAAATTTAAAAAAAAATTAAAATTAAAAATTTAAAAAAAATTAAAAATTTTAAAAATTTAAAAAAAAATAAAAAATTAAAAATTTAAAAAAAATAAAAATTTTAAAAATTATAAAAAAAATATTAAATATTAAGTTTTTTTAATTTAAATATTAAAATATTAAATATTTTTGAAGTAAAAAATAAAAAAAAAAAAAAAATCATATTATTATAAATAAATAATTTGTAAATTAATGTGATAAATTCAAATTTAAATTAAAAATTTGTACCATTCGAAAAAGCTGAAAAAGTTCTGAAATAATAAAATTTTACCCTGAAAATTCAAAAAGTTGCTCTGAAAATTTAAATAAATTAAAAATACAAAATATTTCTTTTTTCTTCATAGTTTTTTTTCACATATCAATCTTGTATGTTTCAATTTGTAGTTTTTTATTTTTTTCTTATTTCGTCAATATATTAATTCATCTTTCGATACATAATTAAATAAAATTTTCAATTTTTTATCATTTCTATATCCTAACTAAATTTGTTACAAAAAAGAAGAGAAAAAAATTAATTAAAAACATTTTTATTCTTATCACGAATATTTTAATCACTTATTGAGTTTTTTTGTAGTTTTTTTGTATTTTTTGTGGGTAAAGGGGTTGTTTGGGGTTAAAATAATAAAAATTGTTGACAAAAATTATTAAATTAATAAATTTGTAATTTTTTACCCACAAGGTACCCCCAGATACCCCAAGATATTTTTCATAATACAGAAATAATTTTCAAAAAAATTAAAGCAAACAAAAGTTTTTTTTTCAGTTTTCCTTAAACAGAAAAAAATTAAAATACACTCAAAAAATGCAAAAAAGTCATTCATAAAATGACGACAATTAAAAATGTTTCATTTTTCGTTGAAAAACTGCCGCTAATACTTTTTAATGATATTTGTTTCATGTTTTTCACAAGGAAAATTTTTCTTACATTAAAATTTCTTATTAACCGTTTTCTATTCGTTATTATTTTTTCTTACTCGAGGTTTTTTTTTGTAATTTTATATTCTATATTTTATAATTATTGTTTTTTTTTTTAAATTAGTATTACATATTGCCTTCTATTGCGAGAAACATATATAATACTGTCGTGAGATCGAGTTCGAAATGTGAATTTTTTTTTCATGTTTTTTTTTTTTAAACTTTTGTGGGAGATTCAAAACAAAATGAATTAATTATTGAAAATAAATGATGTAAAAATTACTCTTATACATCCAATGAGGCTTTAGAGAAACAATTGAGCAAATCCAAAAATTTTAGATTCTTTCAAATTGTTTTCTAATTCCTTTGGATACACTTAAGTATTAAATATATAAAAAAAATAAATTTTATCAAACCAAAAAATTGCCAAACTTCAATCAATTTAAAAATACTCATAAATATTGTGAAAATTTCACAAATTTAATGTTTCGTGCAGAGTTGAAAAAAATAGTTTTTTATCAACTTTTTCAAAAATTTTTAATTCCTACTTTTATATTTTTTTTTTTTTCAAAATTTTTGTTAAATTCCTAGCAAAAAATTTGTAGTCGATAATTTAATTTGCATTCACATTGATAGGATACAAAAAATTTAATTTTTTTTTTTTTCATCATTTTTAGACTGGATTTTTGGGATGTGAACCCAAATCCGCCATTTTGTTGTTTTCTTCGTTCGTTAATTATTCAAAAATTTGTTAAATTTCTACTTTTGCTTATCACTTTTACATTTATTATTTCATATATTATTATTTCTTATCTCTTAAAATTGATTAATCACATTTCGCATAATTTCTAAGAATTCCTAAATTTTTTATCATTTTTTTTTTCTTTTTTAATTTTCAGTTTTTGCAAAAAAATCTATTTTTATGGATTAATTTTGAATTGCTTTAGGTAGGAGGAGTCATTGCTGTAAAGTACAATTAGAGGTACTTGAGTACTTTTTAAGAAAGTTGAGTCAAATATTGATAATGTACCATAATACAGGTCCAAATGAACCTCCTACTTAATAACAAACTATTGAATTTATTGAAAATTTACTTCTTGGTTCTGAGAAGATAGAAAAGTTGTGTTTTGGTGGAGGGAAAGAAATTGGAAAATCCTACTTAAAATTACCATTCTTAAGAAATTTGAACTTTTTTCATATCACGATTAATTGATTTTTTTTTTTAATTTTCATCTTCTCACATTTTGAATTTCTTGCCTCAAATTATTATTTTTTTTTTTCACAATGTCCAACATTTTGTGGACTTAAAAAGTATTTTTAAAAATGCAAAAATATTTTTCAATATAAAAAAAATTAAAAAATTAATTAGAAAGGACTACGACAACGAGAATTACTGACACACACACAGGAAATCCAACATTTAAAAATCGCGCGCTTATCACAAGTCGACAGAGTGTACTTAGTGGTGGGATGGGTCATAGGCTTGGGTGACTAGATGGATATGCTTACTCAGCAAAAGAATAATTATTCAATTTGTGCTTGCTAAGTGTATAGTCACGGCTTATAACGATCGTACTGGCACGAGTAAGGTTGCGTAAAAATTGTGGCATGATTGATGAGATCCACTTACTACGGCTATGTTCCTGCTTTAATGTCAACCGCAATTCAAATGTTGCGACTGTATTGAGATCAGTATTGCATGTTGCAATCTCATTACTTCCACTTCCATCACCATTATCAAATTCTATACGAATATTTGCACCACGAATTCCACAAGCTTCCTCATCTGATGCACTTAACATATCAATTGCAATTCTTTCGAGCATGTCACATGGCAGAAGTACCTCAGTACATGCCAAATGTCTTTGCTTTGCATCTCTTAATGTTGCCATTAAGACATTTCTAACATGTTCAATTTCTGCTTCATTCCAATGTGGTAATGTAGTCAAGAAACTATCCTCATCTTCCCATAATTGTTCAATTGCTGCCATCCCTACTTCTTCTTTTTGATGATGACTGTGATGATGTTTTGGTGATGGCTGTTTAACACTTGATGATTGCACTTTCTTTGCTACTGTTGGTGCTGTCCATCTTAATGTATTGCTGCCATCTAATTTTTTAAAGAATAAAAAGAAATTTATTAGTAAAAGATTCAGAATAATCGTTAAAAGTTTGAAATTTGAGTGACTGCAAAGGAACCAAAGCTGTGTAATTAAATTTCACCCACTTTTTGTTGTTGCACCAACACAGTGGCATACAACTAGGCACAAATACATGCACAATATATCAATACATTCACAACCGCTCTCATCAGCTGATTGTGCCGGTTTTGACTTTCCATTCGCTTGTATTTGTGCCAATTTTTCATTACTGCCGTTACTGCGCATTCGCTGACTAATTTCAACAATTACCGAAAAATTGATTTTTGTTACAAAGTCAGCTGGAGATTTTTGTTGTTTTTTCTCCAATTCGCGCATATGTGTTGGAACTGCACACACAGGCACTGCTTAGCAACAGCAAGCGAATCAATTTAAATAAAATGCACAAATTGCATCACTTTTCCAACTTTTTGTTGCTGTTGAGAAGCCGGCAAAATTGCGAAAAAAAATTAAAGTTTTTGAAAAAAAAAATTGCAACAACAAAAATGACGCGAAACTGAATTGACTTGACTGAGACTGAACGTCGTCAATTTTGTGTTCTTTTTTAAGTCGATTTTCTTCGCTGTTGTTGGATTTGGAAAATGACTTTGTGGAAAAAGATGATTTTGTTGATTTTGTGGTCTTTATGATATTTAGGGTCTAATTAGGGACGCTAGGGAAGACTTTGAATTTTTTAAGGATTTTTAGGATTTTAATTTAATTTTTATTTAAAAACTAAATTGTGAAAAAAATAGAATTTAATTATTTTTTCTTCAATTTCTTATTTTTTGCTACTTTTTCTTAATTTTTTCAGTTTTTTAGACATTTTAGATTGTAAAATTAGATTTAATAAATAATTTCAATTTTTTAGATATTTTTTAAATTTTGCTAATTTAAATCATTTTTTTTTTTAAAATCAATTTCACCCCACCGAATCCCATGAAAATCCCCAAACTCCCCGAAACATTGAAAAAATCAAGGAAATTTCACCAGAAAAAAAGGAGAAAAAATTTCCAGTACAAAAAATTTTTTTATGCTGCTCGTTTTCCCTTTTCATTGCTGTTTGAAGGTCAAATTGGATATAGAAGTAGGGAAGGGTGAGTGAGCGAGATGGGAATAATGAGTGAGTGAGATAGAAAGATTAAGAAATTCGGAAGGGAATTCCCTTTCTTAAGAAATTTTTGGTTCCTTTGCAGGTAAAAATTTCACTTTACACAAAAATAAATTTTGTGGACCAAAAAATAAAAAGTCAAGTGGATTTGCCGAAATCTTACCTTTAGCTTTTGATGGCATGACGTGCATGAATTCATTTTGAACTGCTAAAATTTCCATTTTCATTTCACTTCTTTTAACTTTTTAAGTCTTTTTTCAAAAAATTTTCTTCAACTTTTTTGAATTCACAGCACAGAAAATTTTTTAATTTTAATCACTTTTTAGTTCTTTTTTTCCATTCGATGGTAAATTTTCAATTTTTCTGTCTGATTTGTGGAAGTTTTTAACGAATTTTCCACAATAATTTATAAAAATCACAAAAATTTGTTTAACAAAAAAAATCACAAATTCTGCTTTTTTTGACTTTTGGTTGCTGACTAAAAAATATTAAATTAAATTAAAATTTTCAAGTTTTTTATAAAATTTTTTCAAAGCAGAAATTTATTTGAGTTTAGTTTGCTTTTTTGATGTTACAACGTTCACTGCTGTTGACGAACTGAATCGACTACTGCCGACTGTGAGCCGGTTTTAAAGATTTTTGTCGGCTCTCCAATACACTCAAATGCACGCACACAACTTTACTTATTGACTAACTTTTTTGTTATTTTTGTGGCTTATTTGCAACATTTTTTAAAATTTTGGTATGAAATTTTTACAGATTTTAACACTTTTTATAGAATTCTTGAAATTTTCCGGAGAGTTTTCATCAAATTTAGGAAAATTTCAGCTTTTTAATATTGCTCTGAGATTGATGAAAATTGCGATTGTATTGAAACTTTAGATGTATGGAAACCAACACAAATGTACTGAATTTGTTGATTTTTTCACGTTTGTATTTTCTTCAATACATTTTTAAGAAACAGTCAATTCTCAATTTTGTGGATCTATTCAGCAGTGTTGTACAATTTTGTAGGGTAAATTTAATTTTTGGTGGATCTTTGGAGGGTTCCATTGTGTAATTTAGTGTATAAAGTAACTCTGGTCACTTTGGTTTAGAAATTATGATCATATTTGCCGTAAGTCAACAATAGAACATAGGTCCAAGTTCAAGTATTTCTTAAAGTCATTAAAGTTTCCGTTAAGTCTCTTTTGATGCCAACAGATAAGAAAGTTTGAAGTAAGTGGATAAAACTAGATCCTTGTTGATTGTAGCAATCAAACAAACCTATTTTTGGACAATTTAAGAACCAACACCTATAGCCGTAGTCAAACTGAACTTAATCCTCGACTAAACTTGTTCGTCGTTCTGTATTGAAATTGTCTAAAATCTAAATCTATTTTTGAACTGAACTTATCCTTCAATAAAATTAAAAACATCCAAAAATTCCACAAAAATGCTGAAAATTCCATTAAAAATCCTTCAAAAAGTCACAAATTTTCTTAAAATGACCCGAAATGATGACGAAACTGTCGGTTGAATTTTCACAGATACCTCTTTCCATCGCACTCTCTCTATTCATTCAGTTCTTCTTCTTCTATCCAACATAAAATTTCCATTTACTTACATTTCTCTGTAAGTTCCAAATCCACATTGAAATAAACAGAACTGAGCAGAATAGAGCATGTAAGTACAATGTAAGTGAGTGAGTGAGTGAGATGTGTAATTTATGAGAATTGAGGCACAAATACAGTCACAGGCATGCACAGCATAACAGAGTATGTAATGAATAGTCATCAGATGTTGAGGGAACACAAAAACAGCAGAAACAGAAACAACAAGTCTTAGGAAAATTTCTATTGCGCACAGTGTTGCCAAGTTTTCCTCGCAATTTCCATTTCCACTTCCATAATTTTTTTATGTCCTTTCGGAACCATCAACAGCTGATTTTCATTGATTTTCCATTTCTTTATGAATAAAAAAATTTCTCAATGAAAATGAAAATTTGGCATCAGTGCTGTTCTGCTGCTGGTGCTGCTGCTTTTTTCTTGTTCATCATCCAAAAGCCGGTTTTCATCGAAACGGCAACAAAAACTATCAACATGATGAAAAGACAGCTCAAAAAACGAAGTTGAAACGAGGAAATTTTCTTTAATGAGTTGAAATTCAGCAGCAACAACAATTTACATGGCACTTCCATCAGATGATTGTTCATGGGTGTGTTTGGTTCATGATGTAAACGGGTTACTTGATTGTACATGATTGGACTTGAATTTGAAGAGGCTATTGATATTTTGCCAAACTAAACTTATTCCTGAACTAAATTGGTTTTTTAACTGAAATTTCATCTAAATTAAGCTTAAACTGAGCATAATCCATAGCATAATTCAACAAATAGTGACCGTACAACGGACGTCAAATCCATCTCATTCTATTTCGCCCTTCAAATTTATATTCCAGAACATTCCCGGTTTTCTTGTTGCATTCACGAGAATTTTTCGTTTCCCCTTTCGAATTTCAATTCACTTTTTTCGTTATTTATGTTTTCTCATCCCTCGCTGTGTGAAATGCTCAACAGCACTACCAACTTCAACTACCTTCATTTGCATTTTAATTTCTCTTTTTGACGGTTTTTTTAGTTCATGTTTCAAATGTTTGCGTTTTTTTGTAATAAATTTTTTAATAAATTCGTTGATTGCAGCTTGGGAAAATTGTTTTTATGGTCTAAATTTTGGAAGGATTTTGTTAAGTACTGTAGGGGTGTTGATTGATATTTTAACGGATTTTTAAATAATCTTGCTGATATTTTGGACACTTTGTTGATTTCTGTTGATTTAAGCAAAAATTTTCTAGGTTTGCAACTTAAAGACCTGAAATTTTGATGCAAACTGAACCAAAAACCCCAAAAAAATTCACCAAAATCTCAAAAAACTTGTCAATTTCCTCACAAAATCAAGCAGTAAAATCTTATCAATAATCGTAAACAAAACAGGAAGAAGGAAGCAATAACCATCAGCAACATGAGTAACAACAGCAGCAGCAGCTATGCAATCAGTAAAAGAAGCAATAAAATCCAAATGTGCAACAGTTTCGCTTCCAATTTTTGCAATTTTCATTCCTATAGAAAATTTTTCACAGCTCATAAAAATGAAAATGAAGCACAAAAAGCAACAGAAAGGGACGAATTCGCTTTGATTGCAATACACGCACGCAACCCTCATCGAAAATCAGAAGAAAATAGCTGCATTTAAGAATTTCGCTTCCATTTTTCGTGAGTGTGTGATTCATTGCTGTTCATCGATTTTTTTGTCGTCCCCTGTTGCTTATTATGTGCTGTATATTCATCCTTAACTCACTCCAGAACTCCTTTTTAGTAAGCGTTTATTGCGCGTTTTCTTCTTCTTATTCGCAGTTGAATTTTGTTTGTGGAAAATGAATGTTGAAGGGTGTGGACACTGGGGTGATTTATAATGATGACTACTGAGTTTTTGGAATTTTTCCTTGATTTTCAGAAACCTTTTGCTTTACCAGATTTTGTTTATTTTTTATATAAATTTTGAATCTTTTTCTTATGACTTAATGTAAGATTGTAAATATTAATATGAAGCTTGTGATAAATTGTAATAGTAAACCTGAAATTTGATGAGTTAAGAACCAAATGTACACAGTGAGTCATCCCAAGCATAAGAAGTTTATTTCATAACCAACTCAAATGCTGCTATTTTGCTATTACGCAACAATACATAATATTATTCTCGATTCTCCCAGTTATTCTTGTTTTTTTCGTTCTATATTTCATTCTTTGTCTTCTTCTTATTGCCTACTTCCACTTCTAATGTATTACACAATCGAATCATGACATAAGCAAGGGCAAACGCGAAACATAAAATTAAAAGAGAAGCACCAATAATAACATACGCGAAAATAAACACGAAGAAGAAATTCTGGCATCAAATTAACATATGAATTAAACAAAAAAGAAGAATATTATGTGTGTTTAAATAAAAATAAAACGAGAACTTTTTTTTTCCATTCTATCTTGATCTTTTATTTTTTATACTGTTTTTTCATGAAATATGAGTTGTGAGTTGCTGCATAATATTCAAATATGTTGGCAAGAGTTTAGAATACTTTTTGGTAATTCAGTATTATGTAGGGCTTCTAAAGTACTATGTTTTTCGAAATTAAAGTTTTGAGATTTGTTAAAAATGTGAAAATCATGGTTTTACTGCTTAATAGAGTGGCCTACAGATTTTCGCGAAATATCGGGACGCTTTTCGAAAAAATCGAAAAAGAAAAATGTTTAAAATTTGTCAAAAATCCCAATATTTGTATTAAGTTTTCGACTTGTTGGAAAATCGGGACATTTTGAGGCTTTGTCCTGCCACAGCAGCAAGTGAGAAAAGTACAGCAGCGTCCCGGCAAAAATACAGCAGATGGCTGTCCTACTGTTTATAGACTAGAATTGACTATTTTAAAGGATTTTAGTTGAGATTTTTGGCACATTCAAACCTGGGGATTTTCAACCAACTGCATTTTGAATTTTAAAACAGTGAATAAACGACTGTCTTAAAACAGCAATTACTTACTTTCTTGGTAAGAGTACCTTTTGCTGCATTCAGACTTCGTCGAAAACTGATTGAGTGAAGTAAATATAAGAAGCAAATTTAATGACTTTTGAATGTAAATTATAAGATTCATTGACACTTTATTAACAGGAAGATCAAATCACTAAACTAAATCATCACCACCAAAAAGTGCCAAAAATACTTCTTAAAATCCAAATTATTTCTTACTTGATTTTTTGTCTTCTTTTTCCAAAAAAGAATTATGTTTTCTTCTTGATTTCAAGTTCTTCTTAAACGAGTGTGTATATATAGTGAAACAACATCTAAGAGGCAAGAAAAAAAATACAAAAAAAGGGAAGAAGCAAGTTGAAGAAAGAAGAGAAAATAAATATAAAGAGTAAAAAAATACGAGCAAGAGTGTTCCTTGTGCAAATTTAGAAAATAGTTTTAGATTTTTGTAGATTTTTCTGGAATGTACAGGAGGTTTTTGTAATTAATTGAGATCGCGTGATAAGTTAAGTCATCCCGAGTGGTACATTGTAGCAATTTTCTAGCATATTCCGACAAAATGGACCAAAAATAGAGATCATGATGACGTCAAGACAGCTTAACGGCTTTTCGACTATCAAAGATGATTTAGGCAAACCCCTTGCGTAGGGCAAATCGTTCAACCGGTCCAGTTTTGCGTCTAATTTGGTGCTGGATTCTGATTAAATTAGATTAGGTGCTGGATACAATATATCCCTAAATCCACCCAAGGAATCGAGTTTTCAGTCTAAAGGCAGAGGACACAGCGAAAAAAAGAAGAAAAAAAAATATTAAAACCATAAAAAATAACAAAATTGATGAAGTAATTTCTTGCTGTTGTGTATAAAGTTTCTTGTTCTTCTTCGTCATCATCATCAGTTTCTTTTTTGTTCGTGAAAGAGAGTCGCATGAAGCATCGAGAACTTGAACAAGACAAAATGAAATAAAAAAATATAAAAAAAAATCTCGGCAGGAGAGAAGAAGAAAGTTCGAGAAAATAAAACTGGTTTTTGCAATATTTTTGTATGATTTTGAGTCTCATTTTATATGCAATCGAAATGATAAACAGAATTGGTAAATGAAGGGAAATTAAGAAAATGAAGAACATGATGCAGCCACGACAAACAGCAGCGCAGTTTTCTTAAATCTAAGAGATGGACAGACAAATTGGAAGCTGACAATTTTATATGAATGCACTGAAATTTCGGATGCTTTTAATAAATTGTGGAGAAAATTCAGCCACGAACTAAAAACCAGAAAATAAGAAGAACCATAAATAAAGAAAGAAAGAAAATAAAACTTAATTTTTTAATGATATTTGTAATTAATTCAGAATAAATTTGAATATCATTTTCAATACAAAAAAGAGCTGAAACAGTAACTGCTGTGAATTTAACTGCTGTAGATGTTGTTGTTGTTAATGAACAAACTTTTATTATGTGTGGATTTTTATGATTTTTTTCTGTGGTTTATTTTTTACTTTTTATTGATTTTTTTAGAAGGATGACTAGGTAATGTAGCAGAGGCATACAGGGAAGAGATTCTTCCTGGTCATACTCCGAATTTCCATCAATTTTAACTTGGATCTGGTATTGAATTTTCAACTCCGAATTTGATTTGATGACTGTGAATCTCTCAGATTGTACTGAATGAATATAGTCAACCTACTATATCAATAGAGTTCAATTTGATACATGGTAAAATAATTTCCGAAAATTATTCAAATTAATATTCATCTTTGATGAATTTTCATTCTAAATTAAATTCAGCTTGATCCAAAATTAATCAAATTTATCGTAAAATTTAAAAAATATTTAAAAACTTTGAAAAATTCTGTTTTGAAATGGCAATGCAAGTAATCACAAGGAGAACAACATACAGAAATATTTAGAAATTCCCAATCAAGATTCAACGTGAATTGCCAAAACAAAAATCTAGATTATACCGCTCAAAAAACAAGAACGTTCACGATTTTTTCAAAATTCTTCTAATTTTGTATTCAAAAATATACAAAAATTCACACCAGAAATCTTTAATATTCAATCGTCAGTCAATTACAAATCCAAATATAAACTTTATCGATAATAAAAAAACAGAGTCTGGATGATTCTTGTTTTTGAAATGACTTCCAATGCCAATAATCTCTTAATATGAAAATTATCTCTGTTGGAGATTTTTACAACATTTTTATTATATTTTGCAAATCTTATTGATGATACTAAGTATGACGAATATGAATGCATCTTGTATTTAAATTTTAAGATGACTCTGATGAGGGTGTTTGAACTAATCTGCAACTAATTTGCTACATTAAGTGTTCACCTGAGCTCGAAATCGACTCCATCACTGCATTCAAAATCCGACTTCAAGTTCTGGTTTTTACTAAAGTTTCTCGAAACCGAGAAAAAGACTTCCTAGTCTCAAATAAAGTGTTGATTCATAAAATTTGACAAAAAACTCGTCACATCATCAAATTATTTTAATAAGTCATCTCGTCCTTGAGCAATGGCAAGAAAACTATCGGATATCGGACCCGCATTTTGAACATTCAAACTGTATCAAGTTTCGTCCAAAAAAAAAAAATTCAAATTTATAATTTTGGTATTCATAGTGGCAGCGGTGTTGTATTTAAACAAAAGAAAACGAAGACTATGAAAGACAATAGAACCAAAATAATTATGTAATAAAGCACTTCCGATTAAATTTGACTGAATGAACTCGAATTACAGCAAATGGAATGGAATTCCCAAATTAGAATTTTGAGAATTGGGGGACAAGATGATAGCGAGTTAATGTATTAAAAATGGATAAGACAGAGGAGTGGTGTGGGACACCCAAAAACTCTATAAATCTACCAAATCCGACTTTCATTAATCTAAATTCCTGTAAACCATCATCCAGAAATGACAAATTAAACCTCTGCCCGCGGAATCTCAATTTCTCAAATTAAATTGACAATCAACAAAACAACAACAACAAAATTACAAATTACACGACTAAATTTATTTAAATATCAATTTCCCTTTTTTAAGTACATAAAGCCCTCATAATAACATTAAAATCAATTAAAGAATGAAAAACAAAAAAAAAATATAAACGAAATCCAATTTTATATCAAATTGCTATGCTTACTTATGTTGTAAATTGAATGCCCTTAGGTTTTGTCATGCGTCTTTCTATCTCTATTGCTGTGTAAAAGTCAATTAATCTTGCTTTGTCTTTTACATATGGAAAAATTATAATGATTTTGAATTTCAGGTCTGCATGACTGTTTATAGTTTGGGTTTCATCGTTGTTTGCCTACACGGTCCCGCATCACACAGCATACTTAATTCTGAATCGATATTTATGATATTTGAGTCTCGATTCAAATAAAGAAAAGCTAAGACAAAAAAGCAAAATTAAGAAACATTTCAATTTAATCTCATAATTGAGTCAATTGAGAAAACATTAAACATGCGAGTCTCATACGATGCCATGCCATTAAGAGAGATTAGTTATCATCATAAATTTTTATTGAGCGAAAAATGAGAAGAAGTTTTAATTAATTTGTTATGTTTGTTAATGCTGGCTTCAATAAAAAACCAGTAAACAGTTTTTATTTTCTCAAATTTTCCTTATCTTTTTAACATATTTAACTCTTATGTATCGTGGTGGTTCTGATTGTTGCTCTTATTGCTCTCAAAATGCACATTAAAGTACTCGAGATAAATGTTAAATAGAAAGGGAGAAAATCGAAAAGGGAAAAGAGGCACTTGAGATCCGAATGTGCACGCATTTTAGTTACGCTGCTGCTGATAACTTTTTTTTTCTACTTCCATTAAATATTAATGAAAATAACATAAAGTGACAGTTTTTCATAATTTTCTCTCATAAATGTCTCTTTTCGTTCCTATCTAAAACACATAAAATTTTATGGTCTATTTTTATTTTCTCGTTCTCACATTTAGATCAACTGAAAAAAAAATGTTTCGTAACTGAAAATTATTCTTGGGAAGAAAGTGATTTCATGTAGAAATATCTGTTGGGAATTTTATAGAATTAAGTAGAAACAAGTGTGAAGGAAACCGTCAATATCGGGATTAAAATATGCTGAATTCCGGGTTTGGATTCAATGCAATTTTAAGGATTTCATAAAACTCAATCCCGGGATAGAAAACCCTAATCTAGTGTAAAGCAGAGTTGATTCTTTTAAACTCAAAGGCAATTATTATTAAAGATCTTACTTATCTTACTTACTTCCTCGGCCTTCATAGAATATCTATCTTACTTACTTCATCGGCAAAGTGCTAGTACTGCAAGTGGTTCGGATCCCACTATAAACTGTAGGTCTAAAAGGGTGTGGTAAAACAGATTTAAAATTGCTGTGCCTCCAGCTCATAAGGCTGGGCCCTTCAGTCATATATATACTTCCTCGGCTCTTTCCTTCAAGAACTTCTTCGGAATGATACGAATTTTAACATAGTTTTCTACATCTTGGAATTATTTTTTCTTTCCTAAGATCTCTAACAAGTCCGGTACTGTTACCCTATGCACTGAGATATCGTTTGGAAATCTACATGTATGCATGTCCAGGCCATTTCAAACGATTTACTCGGAGAACTAAAATGAGAAACTCTGGTAAACAGGGACCTGAAACTTTTCATCTAGTCATAATAATTTGTAACATTTAAATTAATTCTACTCAAAAATACAGCAATAACTTCATCATATCAACAAATCTTTACATTAAATGTACAGAATTAAGCAGTCAATTGCTCGAAAATTTCAATTTTCTTCTAAAAAATTACACATGTAATCACAACAGTTTCAAAATAAATCTAAAATTATCCAAGAAGCGAAGATCGTACATTGTAAATTTTAAATATTTATTCAAAAACTACGCCTGAAGGAATTTAATTTCCATTCTTAAATCTACACATGTAAGTCAAAATATATTCTCGTCTAAAATTTCATGATTATGAATTCTTAAATTATGTTTTCACATTTTGTGTCAGCACAAACAGGAGCAAAAATTACAAGATGAAAATATAATTAAATAAATTTCGTGCTTACAAAAGGAGAAAATTATTTTAGGTCTCATATTTCACTCAGTAAATGTTCAGCACATCCAATTAAATAAATGAAGATAAATTTAACTTTACTTTACATAAAAGTCTCTTATCGTTTGTACTGAAAGAGTAACAACAACAACAATTAATGAATGATATTTTTATTTACATTTTTCATATAAATTTCAACTCTGTTAGTAACAATCATTAATTAAATGTAGAAAATTGTCATTTTAATGGGGATTAAAAATTCTTCAAGCTCTGTGTGTGTTTGCCTTTTTGAATTGTTCGAATGAAAACATTATGTGATTAGCTGTGATTTTGGGCTTAACTTATGGAATTTATGGGACAAATTGTCTTAATAAAATTGCAAATTTAAGTGATTACATCCTAGAAAATTCAAAATACTGACCCAATGTCAGCGTGACTCTGAATTTTGTTCGGTTCAAATTTGGCAAAGTCATCACTATTCCAGATTCATGGTGACCTGCTGCCGAATTTTGGATCGATTTGAGAATGAACAATGATCAGAAATGATCAAAAATGATCAAAAAATCTAAAATTGATCAAAAATAATCAAATGACCACCCATGTTTGATCAGTTCTGCACCCTAGATTCATTATTTAAAATCAAATCTCAAATAATCAACATTATTCATCCTCAAATGCGTCTCAAACAACCATTAATATTAATTACATCAACTCATTTTGTAAATATTCTCATTTAAATTCTTGCACATGTGTCACATATGTGAACTTTTCTGTTACTCATTATTCTCATTTTTCCAAGGAATTTTTGCTTCTTACCCAAATCCCTCCGATTTATTTTATTACTGTTGATGCTTCTTCTTCTTATTATGTATTGTCTTTCTTATTATTACTATTTTATGTTCTATAAAAAGCTATAAGAATTTTTATACGAGTAAGAAAATATTTTTCACATCGTTTCAAAATGATAAATTGGGTTACTTAAAAATAAATTATTTACAATGACAAAGATGTTTTTAATTATTGTAGAACAAAACATGGAAAAATGTAACTGGAGTGGATTTTGGATCTAGTTTAGAAGACATTGGAAGCGGAAGGGGTAAAAAGATATTTGAGATAAAACAAATGATTTATATGTTATGTAAGGTATTTACTGGTTTTTAGTAAAATGTGGATTTGATATTTATCCGGTGATTAATGCCATGTTTAAGACAGAATTGACAGGACTCTGGTGGTTAGTCTGTATTAGATAGGGCGGCCATCTGCTGTATATTTGCCGGGACGCTGCTGTAGCTTTCAGCCATGCCGCTGTCTCCCGACTTTTTCAAGAAGTCGAAAACTCCATACAAATTTTGGAATTTTTGACATATTTTTAACATTTTTGTTTTGATGGTTCGGGTTCAAACCCAGAACTTAACTGGTTCTATGAATATTAAAACTCAAAATAGTCCGAAAGAACCCCAATAGTGCCAAACTTAAAAATGTCCCGATTTTTTTCAAAAGTGTCCCGATTTTTTTGCGAAAATCCTCTGGCAACTCTGGTATTAGACTCACAAGAAGTTCCAAGTTCGATTCCACTGAACAATAATGAGCTCCTTAATCCGACTCTATTGAAGTCCGAACCATTTTTTAGAAACCGACTCTACTAAAGCCAACACTTAATTGGATTGGACCAATGTAAAAGCAATTGGTATTGTTAATTAGCCAACGGTAGCCAGAGATAGAGCAAGATACATACAAATTATTGGAAAACGCTACATATGCTAGAAGCAAATGAAACCAAAATGACAAGTAAGTCAACAAGAGTCAAGCACTATTGCTAAAAGCAATTCAATGAATTCATTAAAGATACAAAAAAATCAATTTTGAAAATGTTAAGCATTAATGAATGTAATGTTCTTCGAACAAGCATGACTAAACATAGGATAGCACAAAATTCACGTCCGTACATTCTGTTTATCCCTTTGGGATGTAATTAGTGCTCTTTTTGATGGAATAATCCTCTAATTATTACTACCGTATGATATTATTTCCTAAAATTATTGTTATTAAACATTTTGCTACGCTACACGCATTAGTTCCTCACACCATGACGCAACAAAAAAATCATTGAAATAAGAAAAACTTTTAAATTTGATTAAAATTCTATTAGTGTAAAATATTCATGAGAAACTAAGCCACGATAGAAAATATGAAAAATGGAAAATTTTTAATGAAGTAAAATTGAAAAGTTTATTTTGTGGCGGTTGTGGAAATACATTGGGAGAATTATGAGTTGCAGGGGCGCATTCAGGAGGGGATTAAGTCCTCTTTTGGATAAATTTCTTCAAATTACTAAAGTTTCTAGTGAAAAAATTGCATAAACCATCCCTAAATATTTCAAACAGCCCTGGTTACATCCCAGATGAGTTGAATGTTGATTTTGATAAAATAAATTCACAAAATGTGCTCAGCTTAATTGAAAGGATTTCATTTTATTTGAATATTGAAAAATAATAAGTGATTTAATTTTTGAAGCAGAAATTTTTGTGGAAATTGAAAAGTTTTGCAGAAAGATAATTTTATATTTTGAAAAAGGAAATGAAATTGGTTGTTATTCCAACTGTAGAATTTAAGTAGGAAAAGAAAAATCATTGAAAAATAAATTGGGGATTTGATTTTTTTGATTGAATTTTGATGGAAATTAAATTGGTTCGATTTATAAGTCGAGGGTGTTTTAGAGTCTTAAATAGATTTTGTGAGATCCCTGCTTAAATTCATCTATTTGAAGTTGAGTTTTATGGAAATTTCTCAACAGTTGAATACAAATCGGTTACTTATTTACTTTGCTGGACTTACTGATCGATTGTGATTCATGAACACCCTGGAAAATCGAATATCCGACCAAAAATCTGGCCTCAGATTGAGGTGACTCTGCCTTGGCGAAACATTCGTTTAAAATTTGGTTTAAATTCGAAACGTCAAGAGATCGAGTTGAATTTGAATCGATTAACCGACTAGTGCTTAAAAATTGAAGAGTTTCTTTCAAAAAAGGATGATAAATTACTCCTGAATTCGTTTCGGTTTCTAACTACGCCCCAGATTTCACTCCATCCTGCAGCACAGAAAACTTGACATTTGCGATAGCCATTACATCTAACTTTTTATGCTACATAAGCAAACGAGAGGAGAAAAAAAATTTCATTTTCTGTTAAAAAATTATTAAACATTTTCCATGCTCGTCATTAAATATCCCTGCGGGCCTTTCATGAACAAATTACTATGAAAAAATTTAATTTCCTTTTTAAATTGGATGAAAAAAAAATTCACTTAAATTATTGGATCACTAAAACATCCTGTGTACATCAGGCTACATCCTATTTTCATACACATTGTTAAATTAGATTTAAATTAAATGTTAGGAAATTTATTCAGGGATTTTTATCTCCAACTTTTATTAATTCCAATAAATTTCATTTTTTGTTATCAAATGACGTAATTTTTGCAGCTATTTGATACCCTCAGGATACCTTAATACCTTTCAGATCCATTTAAATAAATAAAAAAGTTTTCAATTTTAATAAGAAAGAATAATCTTAAATGTTAAAAAAAGTTTTTCATACAAATAAATCAAACTCTGCTACAATGAAATGGAAATAAAATAAAAATTCTTCTTTTATTAAAAACAGCAAAAAAAAAATCCACACAAAAGAGGGAAGGAAAGGAGAATAAAAATATATTACAAGTAGAATGTACAATAAGAAAACACAAAACAAAGTGAAAGAAGTCAAACCAAGTAAGTTAGACCATTGGGTGCAGTATGAAACTAAGGCGCAGTCGGTATGGGTTTCAATTTAAAAGCTTGAGGATGTTTTAGTCGAAACTTATCTTCTCGAATAACACTAATCGGTTAATCGATCATAAATCCGCCTTCAGGCAGGATTGACTCTGATTTGGTGTCGGATTCAATTTAAATTCGACACTATGCTATAGTCACACCAACCTGGTTCTTGCATATTGGATCAATTAACTGATTTGTTCTATTCCGGCAACACTGACATGCTGACGGCACCATGACTGCTATTTTTGACTTCTTATGACAGAAAATCATTTAAATTGAACAAATTTTGTTGTAGAATCCATATACCGTGGAAGGATACCATATCTTGCCTTTAGGTAGCGCGACTGAATAGTCTTGGTGTAGATCTCGAAAACTTTTACATTCCGGGTTGATATCGATTCACAACAAAGTTCTATATCATAAAGAATGACTTAAGCAACAATGAATTAGCTTCATCAAATGCCACAAATGCGATTCCCAAACCGCAACCAAATGGAGTCAAATTCAGTAAAAAGTGAGCTACACGTCCAAAAGTAAAGTGAAAGAAGACCGTAAAGGGCATTGCAAGAACATTTCATTCATTTTTTTTCTTCGTGTATTCTTACTTCTTGATATTAAAAAAAAATTCACTTCGAGCAAATAAATAGCAGCAGCAAACGTAACAAAAACAAAAAAAAGCAAGTCAAATGAAGAAAAAGAAAACAAGCAGAACCAGAACTAAAGTGAAGATTTAACAGCAACAATGTAATTTAAGCTATGGCATGAATATCTAAATAGATACAAACTTGCTCGTTTGAATACAACAGAAATATGTAGGATATCATTTTGTGAATGACAGCAATAATGAATGTGAATAAGGTAGGGATTATTCTAGCTGATATTCCATAGAACCGGAATGATTATCATTACCGAATGAGCAACGAAAGGGGATTCGAGGAAAAAAATTCAATTTACTCTAATTTTTTTTTTGCTGCTGCTTCTTCTCGGAATCGTTGCTTATTATCTCCGATTCTGCAATGAGATTGAAACCGCAACAAGAAATCGAGAACTGAAATTACGGAAAAGAAAAACAAAAAAGGGCAAAATTAAATTTTGAAGGGGATTTTTCGTGATTTGCCTTCGCTTTAACGTATGCAGCAACATATCCCTAACACTCGTTCACTTATTACGTAACGCGACCTCCTCCCTTCCTTTTCATAAATAAAATTATTGGGGGAACTTATACAAGTTACGCAATAAGTAAACGAGCCTACATTCTCACTTTACATCCCCCTCATCACCACCTTCAGCACATATAAAACACTATCTGTGCTGTGTATTGTGTAAATCACATGCAATAATTTTCATGATTTTGCACGATAAAACATGATGAAAAAAAACTTTTTTTTTGTTGCTCTGCTCAATGGGAAGAATAAAGGAGAAGATAACACCCGACGAGCAAAAGCAAATGATGATGATGATGAAAATGATGAAGAAGAATCTGAATGATGAACATAAATGAAATGAGATGAATATACACTCAGAGAAATTTTTAGCTAAAGTTTTTCAAAATTTCACCATCAACAATTGCAGCAACTTGTCAATTTCGTGCTTAAAACAGTTTCATTATGGACACGTGCAAATGTCGAGCAATGAATTTTGGTCACAATATTATTAAGTACTGTAGGCATAATGAGTATAATTTTGTATTTAGAATATTAAAATGTTTCATTGATAAGCAAAATTAGTTTCTTTTATAACTACACTATAACTAGTTTTATGACTTAATATACACAAAAAAAGTAATGAGTAAGGAAATATACGAATATTTCTTACATTTTCGTGAAGAACTCGTGGAGCACGTTTTAGGCTTTGGGGTGTGTAGCTGGTTTGGATTAAATGATATCTAGATACAATTTTTGGGGAATTATGAAACACATTTAATTATGTATTGACCTAAGCTGATCAAACTCTTAGATTTTTGAAAAAAATCAAACTATTTTATTACTGCAAAATTCAAAAAATTTCTCCGAGTGTCCAAAAAATCCATTCTTTTCGTTTAAAAAGCAACGTAAGATGCGATAGAACCTCCACCACATCACCATATAGCAGTAGATGAATGATGAACGAGAAAATGTGAAATATAAAAGTAGAATGAGTAAGGAAGAAATTGAGCAGGGTTAAAATAGAAGAATGGAAGCAAATGGAGCTTAAAATGAATGTTGAACGTAGAAAAATCTACATACACACCATGATACATTGTAGTTTTGAGCACAAAAAAAGGGATTAAATCTCATCTCATCTCATCCAATATCGCCCGTATATTCACATTCATTGTCATGAGTTGCCTTGGGTGTTATAGCCTGTACATCAGTAATAATAGTTGAATATATGGATAGCATTTTCATTTAAATTGCTCTAAATAAAAGAGAGAAGATTAAATGGAAATGGGAAGGGTAATGCGGACTCTATTGGACATATCTATTGGCAAATGACTGAAAATAATCCCTCACTAATAGTCATCATCCCAACAGGCAACAATTTCACTTTTTCTTCAATTCTAAATGAACCGAAATGGCAAAATAGAAAATATTTTTCGGGTGAGGTTTTTACATTTTGTGAGATTGACAAAATTATTTTTGCAGCTCTTTCCAATAGTCAGTGCTTTGGCGTATCAGATTGTCTACAATATTAAAACAGCTACAAAATTAATATTACAGGCAAATTTTAATTAATGTAAATTAATTTTGACTTGCACGCATCTTTGTATCCAGAAGGTAATTAGGGATTTTATCGTATACCTTGTTGCTTAGTAAAATCTTTGAACTTTTTTTAATTTAAATTTTTACATTTTTAATATATTCCTTGATTAATGAAATCCTTAATTATAACAGAATATTCGCTGAAATTGTGTTATTTTTTAAACCTGACAGGGCTTGATAAATATTTTGATATATTAAAAATTCTGAACTTTTCTGTGAATTTTATAGAAAATTTTGGAAAAATAATAGAATTTAAAGAAAACCCCGGAAGGCACTTAGCGTAAAAATCCGGACTGTAACGTAGAAATGAACTAAATTCCAGCCGACTTGACTCGAGAGACTGGAAGCTTAAGTCAGACTTAAGCTTGATTAAATTTAGATGTTGGAACGTTCCTCTAATCACATGATGGTCTAAAAACTCAGTTCGCAGCCTCTTCTATTCTACAGACAGTAGTACTGTCAAATGTTGGATTAAAGAGATCCAACGCAAACTCAGCGAACTATCACTAGCCCTGTGACGCATATTACGCTCACTTAAGGATCAGTTTAAGTCTCTATATTCAAATTGACCACAAATGCGCTTACATCTCTCTCATAACATTCAAACTTCCCGACTTTGCCATTTTTCCTATATTTATCGAGCATAACGAACAAAAAGATCCGAATGAACAATATTTTAGGATGAAAAGGAATTGAATAGTGCATGCGGACGAGCAATAAAAGCAAATCTTATCGAAAATATCTTCAAAACGATTGTGCTTCACAAAATGAAATGTTTTTTATGTGTTTTGTAGGATATAAATAATGAGTTCATTAGGTTATCATCCATAGAAAATAGGCAAAATGTGTATGTGCTTCAAAACCTGTCATGCACAGCACAAGGATTCTCAAAATGACGAAATATTGAAGCTGCTGTTACGGAAAAGGGGGAAAGAATAAGTAAAAAGGTTTTTTTTTTGGGGTTGAATTTTAACTTTTTTCATTTTTTGCCAGTTCCTCCATACCAAAAAATAACTCAATTATTCTTTTTGTGGATGAAAATTGAAAAAAAAAAAATAAGTGAAAATTTTTCTATGAATAATTTAAGAAAACTTGTTCAGTGCTTAAGAGGATGGAAATGAAAATTAAGGAAATGGAAAAATTCTTTTAGGCTTTTTCATGTCAAGTAGATTTTAATTTCCACTAGAAAAACTTTATTTTTGGTGAGTTTTTTTTCCGTTTAGAGAAAATATTTACTTTATTAAATTAAAATATTTCTTAAATTTCAAAGAAAATTCTTTGTTTGACTTTTTGATGGTTTGTTGGACTTTTTGTAGCCCGAGGATAAATGCTGTGAAAATTTAATATTTCTTTATATTAAATATATTTCTGAGTGACTGATAATTATTCAGGAATGGGGTATTGTCCTGGCAAACAAAGTTGTGGGTTGAGAATCCCAAGTTAAGTTAAATATGGAAGCTAAACTCTCACCTTGAGTGTCAATAATGACCTGTTCATCCAACTTAGAGATCTTGAACTCCATTTTTGATAAAAATTTTGAATTTATTGGTGGTTTTTTGCAAAAACCTCCAAAATTTCTGCAATATTGAAATGAATTTCAGGCTTCATCTCTTGAGTAGCACTTAGATTATTACTATTAAGCACTTATGTAGATATTAAAATTTTCAAATATGTAGAGCTTGAATTTTTTTCAAATGCCTTTTTTGTTTTATATTTAAGATCTATAATCTTTCATTACTTATGGTAATTTATTCATAGTTAAATAAATCATCATTCACTAACGGTTATCAATGGAATTATAATTCAACCCACCAAAAAATATGAATTTGAATGATTTTAACTTAAATGGAAAAAAAGTCAATTTGAAAAAGCAAACCATCCCTCTTTAAGGGACGGCAGAAATGATAAGATACTTAAATTTAATCTTTTTGTATAAATAAACAAGCGGCATTACTAAGCAGTACGGGAAGTATTAAATAAATGTCTCAATTGGATTCTAGGAAGTTAAGATTAAATTTTTGATGGAATATAAAACCTTATATTTTATTCAACGTTTTGTGCTTCGGTGGATTAGGATTTAATCATAATATCCTGTTGCTTAGTGAAAAATGCTGAAACATTTTGATTGAAATTAAAGCTTTTTTGGTGAATTTTCCTTTTGTGTAACGCGTTCTGTCCAGAATTCAACTGTAATTCCATAAACTTTTTGTTCAAATCTGGAAATTCCGAATTTCGCACCAATTTCTAAACAAAATTGTAAATTCACTCCAAATGCTGCAAAAAAAAACGAATAATTTCAAAACTTTGCCCAAAACTCATGAGCGTGATAAATTCAAAATTATTCATATTAACCTAAATTTTTCTCAGCTGAAAGACTTCCTTACGCATAAAATTATAAATTTATCTTGAGAAAGAACTTTTGCCTGTCGACTAAAATGATGAAAAACTTTTCACAAGATGATGAGTCTTATCTCGAGAAAAGAAAAACTTCATTATTGTGCCTCTCCGTGCTGCAAATTGAGGCAAGAAAATAATCAAATTTTGTACCTTTTTTCAAACTTCTTCATTTATTCATCATCTAAAAAATATATTTTAATATCACAAATGGGGATAATGGATGTGGATGAAAATGCTGAGAAAAAAGTTTTCATATCCCAATTGAATCGTTACGTAGAATTTATGATGAAGTGGGAAATTAATGCTTGAAATTATTATTATATCCATTCACATGTGCACATGATACTCATCTCCCCTATATAATTTTGTGGAATTTACACCTTAACCAGCACACGTATTACACAATGTGTCACCTTCACTTACTGAATAAGAACAATTCAGAATATGTGGCAGGTGTAGACTCTAATTATACATTATTTGCTGTAAATGCTGTCTTTATATGAGAACAAAGTGAAAGTTAACAAATTTTGAGAAAGTTTTGAGGTTATCATTCAAATTTTGCAGGTTGAGGATTGGATTTTGTCGTTGAAATTCAAAATTTGATGTTCAGGATCGAATTTTGTGGTTCAAGATTGAATTTTATACTTAAGATTCAGATTTTGAGGTTTTGAATTGGATTTTGTGCTTTAAATTAAAATTTTGGGGTTCAGAATTGGAATCCTTATTTTGTACCTAAAATTCAAGTGTCTACTCCTCATCTGAGCAACATTTGCGTTAATTTTCTATATAAGTCACCTTTTGTAGCTAAATATCTCCCATAACGTCAATAAACAGCATGAAACTTAACCGCAAATGGAGAAACTTCTTCATTGCTTCCCTTTTATGAACACTTTCACCTCCCTTTTCTCGTTACTTGATCTCATTAAATATTCACAAAAAAAGTAAATTATTATTATTATTAATACAATTTCTTTAAACAAAATAACAATATCTCATTTCAAATGCGTCCATCCGACACGTAATGTGAATAAGAATAAAAGAATTGAAGGAGGAATGATGAACAACAATGAGTTGAAGAAGTGGAAAACAATCGAAGTCAACACATCGGAACGGGCAATAGAGAGATAGTCAAACAAATAAATACGTCCCCAGCAGCAGTGCTTATTGTGTATGCAAAGAATCATTATCGAGTCATGTCATGGTTCCTTTAACAATAACAACACACACAATCTGAATTGAAATTAATTTTTAAATTTAAATTCATTTTCACGAAAAAAAATGGTAAAAAACAACAACAATAACGAATTTTTTTAATTTCTTTTATATTTGATCAGATTTGTTCGGTAGGGTGAGTATGGAACTAGTTGCTAGTTTAACGGATTTTTAAAAAATATTCCTAATTTTGAGGTTATTTGCTGAATTTTCAAGTTATTCAAATTAATTTCTAGACTTTTTCCACAAAAACTTTATCCAAAAATCCAAAATGTTAAAAAAAATCAAAACTCATAAAAGTGAAGCTACAAAACATTTTGATCCAAAAGTCAATTTTAACCTTATATCGTGCTAACATACTATTAGTTTCAGTTCACATTTTCGTCAAAGGTGACATAGTAAATTAATTTCATATCCAACTAAATTGATGGAACGCTATGATTGAACGTTTGTTTTTATTTTTGGGCACAATTATAGAGAGGCCAAAAATGAAATGACCGAAAATGAATAAGAAGAAAATTGAAGTTCAACATGATATATATCGTGTGCAAGTGCGTGTTTGTTTATGTTTTCTGTCAAATTAACAATAATTTTTTTCCTCTCTATTTTGCTTCATGATTTTTCAGTTTTTTTTATTTTTCTGTTGTGCCTTATCAAAAGTGGTAAAATATTCATGACATGATTTACTAATTTGCTGAATCTTGTCACGTTTTTTTAGACTCACATTTAAGTCCCAGCAAGAAGATTTTTCTTTTCTACTTTTTCGTGGAAGATTGATAGATAGTATCGGGTAGAAACCCAATGCGGATAATTCACACCGTTCTATAAATAGTCTTTAAGGTGGCAAATGATTTGAGGATCAAGCTCCAGCGGGTCGGCTGCTTCGCTTGGCAAATGTTTGAGGAGTCAGGCTCCAGCGGGTAGCCAAGCTTCGCTTGGCAAATGTTTGACTTGAAATGGATCAAGCTCCAGTTGGTAGGCCAAGCTTCGCTTGGCAAATGTTTGAGGGATCAGGCTCCAGCGGGTAGGCCAAGCTTCGCTTGCCAAATGTTTGAGGAATCAGGCTCCAGCGGGTAGGCCAAGCTTCGCTTGGCACATGTTTGGTAATTTTCATACAATGTTCAATTTTTTAAAAATCATAATAACCATTGTTTTTGAAATTTTGTATGAAAACGAAAGTTTTTTGCTTTTTTAGAAGCAACGGCTGTTCCTGTCATGCCCAAAATCTAATCAGCTCTTCTATAGAGCAGCATGCATCGATCGCAAAAAACTAGAAGTCTCTACGATGTCTCGTTATTGAGATTTCTTGCTGATTAACTTGTTTGCTTGTTTGTTTGCTTGTTTGTTTGCTTGCTTACAGAAAGCGAATTTTTCGATTTTCTCAGCAATGCCTCAATCAATTTCAAATCTGTTTTTTGATTATGGCGAGGAATTCCAGGCACAAACTTTTTGCCATAGAACAAAACATGCCATTTTGCTTAGTTTGGCTGAAAAGTCCAAAAACTGATTTTTCAATCTGAACAAATTCAATACATTCACACGTGAAAACGGTGTGAATATAAAAATTTAATTTTGTTGATTTTTAAGGTAATTGATTTGACTTTTTTGTTTCGGATTTTCGGGCATTAAAATTTTCGTCACGCAAACTGATTCTATTTCTGTTCTAATTTAATAAGTTTCAGTTTAGATCGTTTGATGTAATTTATTTCATTTTTATTTGAATTTTTATGGACTTGAAATGAAAAAAACAAAAAATATAAATTTGAATACAATTTTGGGATCAAGATAAGCTACCATACTATGGCTTGACTCAGAAGCGTATTCAGGAGGGATTTGTGAATCAACTCCTTCCCTTCTTTTTGGGAAATATTCTGATTCACAAAAAAGCAACTCCGCAACCACCCCAAAAATAGAACGTTAAATCAAAATCTTTAAAAATTCCACAGAACAACTTCAAGATTTCATTAAAATTTCACATTTCATAACAAATCTTATCTCCATTTAATCATTTATAATAAAAACACTTCAATCAATCAAGCCAATCCATTCGGCAAACTTGAACGAAGAAAAGTCACTCAATCACTCATCATTAACGCAACTTACTCAAATAACAAAATATACATTAAATAAAATTATCAGTAAAATGTCCTATAAGCTCAATGTAATCAACTGTGTTACTTTTTCGTTACATTCATATTTTACAAAACTAATCAGTCTTCATCATCATTACAGTATTCATTGTTATTATCTGCTGTAATGGAAAGTCATTACCAAAGCAGTATGATTATGAGTATCAAGTAAATTATAAATAAAGAACAATGTTATAAATTAGAATTTTTTATGTAACTCATCAAGGAGTTTTTAACGCACTTTTTGAAAAAAGTGACGATTATTAATTCACTTTGATCGGATTAATAAATGGGGAGCTAACAGGAAGGAACATTCAAATGAAGATGCTCATGAGTAAACTCAATCAATATAACTGTGGATGCTCAATTTGTGGACGTATACTCAGTCTAGTCTATTTGGAGCATTTGTGTGAGCTACGAGATCTTCTCAACTAGACATCACTTCTTATTTGCTGCTTACTTATTTGTTTGAAATGCTGGTGTATTTTTTTAGAGGTTCTCAAGATCGAAGCCAATGCTTTTTAGGAGCCAGTATCGTAGAATTCCTCTGTAGTCTTGGTTTCGGTCTTAATGCGCTCAAGTCTCTTTACACGATAGACACGATGACTTTTAAATTTTTATAGGGTAGCAAAAAAGATAGGGGTTTGGAAGGTGAAGACAATAGGAGAGTTTAATTGAATTTTTTTATATGATAAATGTATATAGATAAGGAATATGTTTTTTGTAGTTTTAACTCCCAAAGGGTTGATTACTGTCCAGATAGAAATAAAAGATTGTCAAGTTTTTGAAAAGGACATAAAAGTTAATAATTATGAGTTTTTTTTGACAGTTTAAGGGGATTTTTGGAACAGAAGTGACTTTATGAACGATACCTTGGACTCGAATCATTAATTCAACAGTTTAATGTAGTGTTTCTAATATTATGATTCACGACAACTTATTGTGTCACGAAAATGTTGACAGCACACAATTTCAGATCATTTATCTAACGTTGTCCCAAAAATATCCTTTGTAGGCATGATATTAAGTATAAACTCTAATGGACATGGTTTAGCTAGTTTTGTGGGTGCCTCCAGCACATATATCTCTCTGAAGTTATGCCTCTGGATCACCAAACAATCTTTTTATAGCATAAACTCCTTACAATCACATTCACGCCCCTTGCCAGGCCCAAATACAAAACATTAGTGATTCCAAATTACAACAATTTACTCAGCATCTTTACATCCATAAAATAAATCTTAAAACTACCAAAAAAAAATCACACAACTCAGCACTAATAGCACCAAAAGTAATCATAATTCTCAAGAATAAACGTAATTATCCTAAAAAATAATGGTAATGAAGTAGTTACAACACTAATAGCTCCCATAAAGCGTCGAAATAATGGAAATTTTTTTCATTATTTAAATTTTTTATTACCAACTGGGATTGACTGTTCATAAATTCATTTATATTTTTTTGTAAGTAGCTAAAGTGGATAGTAATATCTCATGTCATCAATAAAAATGTTTAAATAGTCACAATTACACACACAATCTCACTCCCAGAGCATGTACAATTTTTTTTTATTTATTTATAAAGTTTTTTTTTATGAATATAAAAAGAGTCCAACAATCAAGTTGATTGATCATGATTAATTTGAGCCATGCATGTATATTTATACGTTTACTGCCATTACAACTGACTGAATGCATTGTAAATATTTTATATATACGCTTTTTTATTTTAATATTTGTACATGAAAATGATTCAAGTGGTGGATAATGTGTGATAAGTAATGAAAATCTGAGAAACTTATTGTGCATTATATTTTGTGAAAGAGTTTACTGTCTTCCTCTAATATGATGTTAGTCTCATTTCTAAATTAATTCCGAATGACATATATTAACGAAGATAGAAATATTAATTCCAAATATTGATTTATATGTTTGCCTGACACGTTAGCTATTTGATTGACTTAATTGTTGGATGGCTGACTGATTAGTGATGTTGTAGTAATAAGTTGGTCATCAGCCTGAATCTTGCCAAATGTGTGCTTTTTCGATAGTTTTCATGCTTGATCTGCTTGAATTTTGAGAACAAAACTAAATTGTAGCTCTGGACTAGGTTGGATTAGGTTAAAGTTTCGCTGACGCACAGCTGAAATATTAAACTATCATAAAACAACCCGAATATCACAAATGAATTGGTGCCGGATTTAAACCCATTCCAACACCAAGTCAGAGTTACGCCAGTTTGGGACCGGATTTTGTATCAATTAGCCTACTTGTGCTATTCGGGCAAGCTTCAATGTTCACCACCATTGCAAACTAAAGTACGACCAATAAAGTGACAAATACAATTTTGCATTAGATAGATGGAGAGTGGAAAGTTCCATTGAACTTTTTATTTTCAGTTTTCTTTTTCCTCTTTTGCTGCCACATAAACATCAAGACTAGCTGTCTTTTTTTCAGTCTTTCTTCTCTTACTTCTCTATCTCTCATAGCAACTAGCAACTAGCAACAAAAAAAAAAAGAGTGTCGAGTAGTTGAGGTAATTGAAGTCTAAACTCCATCATCATGAACATCATGATATGATCCATGCGAAAATGACTTACGATATGATAATTGCGAGAAAAGATCCGCTTTCTATACAGAATCAACTTTCATTGTTTTTTTGTTGTTTGCTGTGCTTGATGGATGGGATTTGAAGTTGTAAATAAGGGGCTGGGTACTGAGATTTTGTTGGTAATATTGGTCAATAGTTACACAGTGTCATGACTATAGTCTGATTCAAATTATACATCTCTAAATGGTATGATCCATATAAGTTCAAAGATTATTGATGTAAGTTGCCTAAAATCGTACAGAGCATGCGATTACAAAAAGTAGTGACGAAACACATTCGGTCAATGACTTTTAACATCAAAAATTATTTTTTCATAGAAAAACTTGAAGCAGAAAAAAACAAAACCCGGTAAAGCAACATAAAGTCTTACAAAATCACCTCACAAACCCCACTCCGAAAAAACTAAAACTAGTTTTATGCAACTACTTGTAGACATCAAAGTTTCATTCACCTCATCCCCATCCCAAAAAATAACCACATCAAAGCCATTACAATCTCGGAAGCGATTCAAAAACTAAAATATAAAGTTGTGCGCCCTTCCTCTCGACTTTTTTTTTTATTTCTCCACACACATTTCTTCTTCTTTCTCTTTTTTTTCATTTTATTTTGCATGAAATCGCGATTCATTTGACCCAACAAATGCCGAGCAACAATGACGATGATGATGAATGGTGTGATTATAATGTAGAGTGAAATTGTATGATGTAATTTATTTATTTTTTTTTTATTTCATACTCGACTATGAACTGCCTTTGCTTTTGTTTTCTTTCAACATACAACTTTGTTGTTGTTGTTTTTTCAGCTCTTTTTGTGTTGTTGATATTATGGAATTGGAGATTAAATTACAGTTTTATGTATATGAGATGATTTTTAGGGGTTAGCAGTGGATTTAGACTGGGAATATTTTGTAGAGATTACATGGAAAATTATTGGACAAACTGACATATATGATTACTGTAATGAAAGTGAAGGGGGTGCAAAGCATGGGCTTGAAGCTATTGTCCAAATTTGAGGAGAATTTTGGGTTTTGGAACGAAAATCCACTAAAAGCGAAGTTTTTTTTTTCAAAAATGCTCGACACAAATATCCTCTATCCACCCCCCGAATACGCTATTAAGGGAAGAGTTGATAATTGGAAACATTAGCCATCACTAAATTCAATGAAATCTTACCTCAGAGACCTTAGTTAAGTCAAAGTCAAGTCGATCTAGCACCGGATTCTCAGTCATTTCTTCGTCGTGTGCTTTCCGAGAACATTATTGTATCATCAGATCACTTTACTTCAACTACATCTTTAGGATTCATCAAAAAATATATTTCAATTACCAAATTAAACTATGATATTCACCCAGGAACCCCTAATCCATCGTTCATCTACAATATTTCAATTCATAATAGATTGGACGTGATGCTAGCTGCCTCTATGGTTTCATTTTACTTTATCTCTTTTGTTTGTAGCTTATCCGAATGGAACATTGATGTACATAATAAATGTTCTGTGTAAAAATTCAGCTTTTTTTATGTTTGTACTCATTTCTACATAATTCACTAATTTATAATTAATTTTTTATTTATGAAACTTAATTTTTGTGAAATTTGATATGCCAATGCTACTGATATTTCTTTTTATTCTTGCCTGCTCACAAATGTCCTCCATTTCGACCTTTTCTTCTTATTTTTTGTACCTCTATTGTCTTTCAACAATATATGAGAATTTTTTTAAGTAAAACTGAAAAAGCAGTTGTGATAAAAAGAAATTAGAGACGTCTTAAATTTATTTTTTCAAGTGATCATCAACATGCTCTAACAATTTGATTGAGTGATGATACTTTGATCTAGTTTTTTTGTGTATTTGAATTGAATTGAGGGTGCTCAGTTTTTGGGTCTAGATTTTATATTGAAATTTTTGTTCTGCAATGAATTAGATTTTAAATTGTTTTGGAATATTTGACTGGTTTGATTAGTAGATCTGCACACAGGCTTTGCGCATGTTAAGCTGAGCTTCACTGAGATCAATACTGACAGATTTCGTTAAAATTTATGAATTATTAACTAAATCTTATCATGGATTTTAAGTTACAGTAATAGAACTACCAATTTCCTAAAAAAATCTCATAAATCTCTTTAAAATTTAATTTTTCTGTTCAATAATTTTGTTAACAGTTTTAAAACTTCCGCTTTATCGCATACATCCTCCATAATACACATCCTTAATATAGGAAATGTGCGATTAAATCGCATATGTTTGATAATTTTTATGAGTTTTTTTTTCCTAAACTCCTTTTTGTTCAAACTCATAATTTTAAAGCCCTTTTGTATGCTGTAACAGTTTAACGTATATGAAATCCCTTTTTATGAAATAAAAATAATTTTTATGATCTCGCTGTGGGTTTTGTTAAAGTAAAGATGGAAAAAAATTTATGTGATTTTAAACTCCCTGCTTTGTTGATGTTTAAATACCAAAATTTTCTGCGTTGCTGTTGTGCTGATTATTGCTAAATTCTCTGCAAATCTACATGCAAACAGAGACGAGCTCACATTGACATTTTGACTTTAAGGCAACAAATTAAAGTAAGCTGACCCTATCTGGAAAATTTAATCGCTTGATGAAAAAAATGTTGGCAATATTTCATGTCATTATCTGCGATTTTTGAGGCTTAATGCTCATGAATTTTTATATTTTTTTACAGTCGTTTAAAAACTTTTATGATTTTTGTTTGTTCCTGAAAAACAAAGCAATAACTTTGTGCTTCAAATGTATCTGATATGGAAGAGTTAAAGATTTTTAGGTTTGGTAACTTTAAGCTTGATATGGACTATGTAAGCAACCTTTACTATGGTCATTTACTGATTCTGTTAGCAGTTTTTGGTAATTTGACCTTAGCAACTCAGTTCATAGACCACACGTACCAAAATTCAACACTTTAGTCGACTTAAATGTTTTGGTCTCAAAATTTATTGAGGAAGTAATCAAAAATTCAACATGCTACCCAACAAATCTCATAAATTAGACACAAATGGCTCACTTTTTAAAAACATTCGGTTCCCTTTTCATAAAAAATTGCAGCTTACATCTTGAAACTCATCGAAAATTCTGAGTGCCCGTACTCAAAAAATTATACATCCTAAAATGTTTTCTACATCAGCTTGCCATGGCCAACCGAATCATAGGCTATTCAGAAGTGTCCACACAAACGATCTGCTTCGAATTGAAATAAGTTTGATAATAAATTAACACAAAAATATAACCCCGAACAAAATTAAGAGACCAGGCAGTCCGTATGCTCATTGAATTCTTTTTTTTTTCTACCTTCAAATGATCTTCATTTCCATTTTTTTATTTCAAAAATAAAAATTCGTAGAATTTGCTGCTCTCTATTTGTAAAGGCGCATCTTGCGTTAAATAATGTAAATTAGTCATCTATATTCAATGGAGTTTCAACACAACACACAAAAAAATAGTAATAATAATACGGAGAGAATGAACATAAAACACAATGAATTGAGAGACATAAAGATACAGCGCGTACAACAGGCAACATAATAGCGAGTTGGAATGTGCTTTTGGAGCGAAATTTGTGAATTAATGCGCATAAAGTTGATAGGTTTCCCAAGGTCTCGGTTTTGACGAGTTCCGAGACAGAGACCAGAGACTACAAGGGAATTTTTCAAAGTAGCAACCTCGAGAAAGTTCAAAATGTCGATTTCTCCATACAGCAAACTCAAGAACCATAACCACAATAAAACATCCCTTCAATATCAATTCCATCCCTCTAGAAATATTAATTGTTCCTTTATTTCACACAAATATCTGTCAAAATAACTCAAGTCATGACAAAAGTCATCCAATGAGCCACAATCATCCTGTAACTGTAAAATTTGTTTTATTTTATCAAAAATTAATTTTTGGTCAAAAAAATAAAAATGTGACAAAGACATTTCCTCAGGATCAGTCGCATCCGTTTCTTGATGGTTCGAAAATATTTAGGATATGATCGGTTCCTTTTGTTCTGTTTTTTGAGTATCATATGACATAAATATAATTAGTTCAGTGATCTGGAAATAAACTATTTTTTTCCAAACTCTTCAAATCTTTTTGAATAAAAATATTGAATTGTTCAAAGGATTCATGAAATTTTGAATGTAAAATCAAAGGGGTGTTGTTTACTTCAAAATGTGTTTAAGGACCCAGCAGCTGAATAATTTTGAATTTTTTGCAATTTTACTCTTTTGAAGCATAGTTTTACACCATTTGGTCACATAAATTGACTTTCTAGTGCCACTTGAAGTTCATTTCAGAGGATTAGGACTCAAATATCAAATCAGGAAAGCACACGGCACAGAAATGTAGTCAGAGCTCGAGCTAGACTCATACTAAACTGAGTTCGGATTTTCGGTCGTTTCTACAGCCTGTGCCTCTCTGGAAAGATGTTCATAGGTCACAAAGCTGCCACATTTTATCCACCATAATTTAATAAAACGGACAAACAGCCAAACTATATAACAAAATCCCAAATTCCAAAACATCAGCTAAGTTAAAACAAAAAAAAAAATGTTTAAGTAAATTAACCAAGGCAATTTCCGTATCTCATTCAATTCAACTTTTGATGTTTCCATTCAATTTGTCTTAATTTTTGTTTTCAGAATAAATTTTTTTTTGTGTGTTTATTTGAAAAGAATTTTTCAACCGGCATCGACAAAAAACTAAATGGAAAAGGGGCTATTGAATATTGAATATTGACGTGTGGAAGTATCCCACAGATACGCTAGGGGTACCGAGGCAATAAAAAAGATGTTTCAAAAAAATATTGTAATTCAACAATTGTATGCATCATAAAGCAAACAATATTTTTTCTCATTTTTTTGTTCTTCTATTCCTTTCCACCTCAATGAATCTCTACGATATTTTTGCTAGCTCTATTCATAAATGCCTTATCTTTATTTCCATTCTGCCATATTTTTTTTGAGGATGGAAAAATACATCGGGCACATTTTCGTGGAACCCTTTTGTATCTCGTACACAAGTTTTCGTTCGTTTATTGTAAATTGCAAAAATAGCACACGGCAACAACAATTCATCCCCTGTCGATGTGCTGACATAGCAGAATGGCAATAATAATAATAATGACGATGAGTGAGAGAGAAGAGGAAGAAGAAGTAGAACTGTAAAAATAGCAGGGGAATGTGGAAAGGAAGGAAGTTTGAAAGGAAGAAATGGTCAAGGGGAAGTGCAGCTGATGTGAAATGAACAGTTGGGGTTCTAAAACGTTTCGATTAGATTTCAGATTATCATTAAACCTAACTCTAATGTTTCAGAACAAATTCTCATGATTTCTCAGTGCTCCTTCATAATTCATGAACATAACCTCATATTTGGCCATAAAATTAGGAGTACAACCTCAAATTTTGAGTCCTAGTCTTAGATTTAGGAACATAACCTCAAATTTGAAAACATAATCACAAAATGCAGGTAAAAATCTATAAAATCATCAAACTTATTATTCGCATAACCCCCTGTTCCATTCACTCCATCCAGCAACACCATCCAGAACATGATAAACACAAAAAAAACAACACGAGAATATTCACAACAAGCTGATCATTCGACAATAAAGACTACATCTGCCAATGGTTGTAGCTTTCATTTATACATGCCGAATCCATCCGGTTCATGCTCCAACATGTTCCGGATAGCAACAAAACGTGCCGCATATATGCAAAAAACTGACAAAAAAGAAACGAAATAAAAGTGAAAAGTCATCAATTCATCCAGCACGTGTAATTACAGAATTGCACCAGTTTAAAGACTTCAGCTTGTGCTTTGTTTGGTGTTGAATGTCAATTTGGCATAATGCCCAATAGATGAATGATTTGAGAAGTTGTTTTAATGTGTTAAAAAGTCATATATACTAAAAGTTGTGTTTAAGGCTGCAAAGAAAAAAAATAAAGCTCAAAAGTCTCGCAAAACGAGTTGGAATTGATTTTAATTTAACACTTTGTTGTTGCAATAATTTTTTTTTCTGGTTCCTGCTTAATGGAAATGTTTAACAATTTTGAGTCAGTTTGTCCTTTTTACAATAAGTTCTAGTAAGATATACACCATGTTTATGTGCATCAACATTCAATATCATTGCTTTCTAAACATAACCTCACAAATGCGTTATAGTTGCACTTTATCTGTGCCATATGTACTTGCATGCAATGTATAATTAAGTATACATTTAACTTGATCTAGTTCCAGTTCATTAAACTCTTGTATAACAAATTTAAGCTCAAAATGCGCTTTAACCACTCAGTTGCTAGTGACTTCCTTACTTTTTAGTCTTTTTTTATATATATTTTATTATTTTATATACATATTGGCGCATATTGGAAGGCACACCTTCGCTCCGATGTGTCTATTTGTAAATTGTGAAATCACAGTGTACTGTCGCTCCACTGCCGTTTTTGTTTTTGCATTTTCTTGTTATTGTGAGCTTATAAAACTGCTTATATACTGCACGGCATATAGCTCTCTAAATGGCAAATCAAGTTTCATGTTTTTTTATTTATATATTAAATTTTTATTTTATTTTGTTTATTGCTGCTGTTTGCTGTTGCTGCTTATTATTTTCTTTACGTTTTGCTCCTTTTCACTCACTTTACGCTGTCTTCTTTCCTCTTGCTGTGGTGTTTGATTGACTTTTTCATAAGAGTGAGTTTGTACACTTACTGGGTATGATGGCGAGTTGTGGCGAATTTGAACTTTGCTTAGAATTGGTGTAGTTTGTATCTGAGAAGTGCTTAATATCTTTTTAATATTAATATACGATTTATAAAGAGTTTTCGGTATTTTGTAAGATAATTTCAGTTAAAATAATCAATGATAAGTTCCGAGTTTATGAGTCTGGGAAGTCTACCTAGGGGCTAGTCCAGGAGAGGGGCTTACAGTTTTGACCCTCTTCCTCCTATTTGACTACAGCCCTGGTACCCCCTGGAAACTCCTATACCGTGTTCTAGACTAAAAGTCAATGCTAACGACTCATATTTCAGAAAATCATGCTAACAAATTAAGTTTATTTTTTATATTTTTCCTTCATTCAACTACATTGGCTATGTATAAGCTGAAACCCGCGATAGATGTATTAGAGACTTTGTTGATTGAGTCGAGGATTAGTTTGAGGCGATCAAAAGAGTTCAATGATATTTTTTTTAATGACAACTTTTTAATTTTTTTCTATTTGTGTTTTGTTGAGGCTTGGTGATGCTTAGGGGCTTGAAGCTTGATGGAAGTGAGAAGGTTTTCAATTATTTTACTCAATTTAGAACTAGATTTAAGAGTTGTGATTTAAATTGCTTTAAATATGTCAATATTTGTGACTCTATACACACCCTGATGTGCCAAAATTGTCCATAATACAATTGTAAGTCACATAACCCATTAAACTACTCAAATCACTGAATATTCTTCATCTAATGCCATTCTATTAAGGTTTTTCGATTTACATCTGATTGCCATTTACTTTTATGACTTTTTCGTTACAATATTTTGCTGTGCGCTGTCTTCAAGCGGTGTTTATTATGTATGACCTTTTTTAAAGCCTTTTTATGATTTAAAAAACAACAAGAAAAACTTTCTTTGTGAGCCACAACGAGTCTTTTATTCCATTTTAGGGCATTTTTATTACCTCTTTTAATTTATTTTATTGATAATTTGCTTTTGTCTTTTTTAAATGATAACTTAAATGTTTATTTTTATAGGTTTTGAATTTTTTTTTCTTGGATACTTATGCTGAATATTTTTTTTAAATTACTAGTATAACTGCTCGTAAAACATCGCAAATGGAGAATAAGTGTTTATTTGAATTGGATGATATTTGAAAATTTTATTAAGATTTTTTGCAATAAAATGAAATTGATAGACATAGTGTGCGGTATATTCTTGATGAGACTTCACAGATTTTTGTACTGTGGATAAATTTTAGTAAATATTAAACTGTATGCTGAAAATTTTAAAAATCAGTTGAAAGACACAAAATAGACTTATTTGTGCGCTATATTCAGTAAGAAACATTAAAGTCTCCTAACAACAAAAGTCGGCTAATCGATACAAAATCCGGCATTGCTCTGAATCCAATCCAGTACCATGTCAGAGTCATGTCGCCCTGAGGACACATTTTGGATCGATTAACCGATTTGTACTATTCGGGGTCTCATCCAAAGTTATAACACTAGATACAACAGTTCCTTAGTAAAGATTAATTTTAAAAATTTTTAAGTTCCATCATAAAATTAACAAATAAATTATCAATCAAACCTTCAAAATCATTTAAATTTCAAGCACTTTTCATGAAATTTATTCAAAAAAGTTTAAAATTCAAATTACCTAAAAGACCCCGAAAATCCCATTCAAACGTGCCAAAAAGACAATGCAATTGATTCAATAAATTTCTTCATCTTATCACCTCGCAAAAAGATCTTATTATTATGTGTCATTTTCATTTTTATCTTTATCGTAATAAACCAATCCAATATATGTTCAATCCAATATTCATAAGCCATAAGTGACACAACATCAAAAAATCATCCGAGAAGCGAGCGAACGAGCCTCATAAAATTGGACATATACACACTGTGTACAGAGAAATCGAGTTTTGTTTACCATGTACAAATATATATGCGAGAGTTTATGTATATAGAAACATTTATGTACAATTTATACTTTTTTCATCATTATTTACTCGACTCATTCGCTTTTTTTGCCCTCCATACATTATTGTTGTTGTCGGCTGTTTATTGCTTTTAAGAGGGAATGACTATGAGTGATGTGTGGTGTTTTAATGATGTTTTGAGATGGTAGCTATAAATGATGAATTTTAACAGAATTTTTGTAATATTTCGACTCTTTGAGTTTGGATAGGTTTAAATAATTTTGTGTCGAACTCGGTAGAACCGGCATAATGATAGAGTCATGCCAGATTTTAGATTGATTAACTGATTTGTGCTATTCGGATTGAATGCTAAATTTTGAATCAATCAAGGAATTAAGGAAAGAAAAATCTTAAAAATGCAGAAAATTTTGATATTTTAATAAAATCTAAAGCAAAAAGAAATATCAATAAAAACCTCAAAAATTCACGTAATTTCCGAACGTACCCCACACTCATTTCTGTATATTTCATTTTATTTAATGTCAAGCTAACTGTTTTCCATGCCTCGAACTTTTCATTATGTTTCGCTGTTGTATATCTATATATATATATAATATTTTTTTTCTTCTCTTTTCTGCCTATTTGCCTGCTTTCAGTTGAAAATACATTATGTGCTACTATATATCTCTATTTTGCTTCACTCTGCTTTACATATGTATTCCGTATTTGATGTGGTAAATTGGTTTCTACTTCTTTTTATATTTTCTATGTGCATCGAGTTGAGCTGAGCTGAATATAAAATAAAAATTTATATTTGTAATGTTGTTAAAGACTGAAAAAGTACACAAAATGTAATGCAATATGTTTTTCTTTGAAGTTAATTGAATTAATTTTAACTCCAAAAAAATATATAAACAGAAAAAAAGAGTTCCCTTCTCATAATTCTATCTTGTCTTTTTTGACCTTGAAACAGCACCGCATTCAACCATGTCAGTAGAATAAACGACAGTTGATGCTTCTCAAAAAAAAAAAAACAGTATTGTTGGCGGAGCCATGAAGTGATAATTAAGACTATTAGCTTGATTATTCCACAAAACAGAAATACATTTTGACTTGTAAATTACTTAAAAATTCAGCGTATGTTTTTCGGACTTAAATTATGATCAGCTGCTGCTGCCTATAGCTTGATATTTGAATTAAGAAGATCATTCAATGGAAATTCGGTTGGAAATAATTTGCATTTTAACAGTTTAAGATTATTGTACTGTTGGTCCATAAATCACTGTCAAGTTCATCTAGTCATTTTTGAGGGTCTTTTGTGGTTTGAATAATATTCAGCTCATTTCTATTCTAGAAAGTCAAGTTTATCTGTATTCAAGCAAAAACAAGGCATATAAATGTCCTGAACAGATTCGATGAAATCCGACCTATGGCCAGAGTCAAGTTGGCTTCGGATCGTATTTGCAGTAATTGCTATGCCGTATGCTTTTAAAGTAAAATTAAAATATATAACTTCAAATTTCTCTTTATTACCCAAAATAATCTGATAACAAATCCACTTGAAACCCAAAACAAGCCCTATCTAATTTCATATTCAACTCTAATTTCCTCAGGAATCACAGTCCATATTTATTTATGTATCTCAAAAAATCCAATCTGATCTACAACTCTATTTAAGTCTTATTTTTTCTCTCCATCTAAGTTAATTTTAAACCATACAGCAAATCCACAGTTCCACCTAAAAGAAAATTAAATTTACAACATCATTCGACCCAATACGTTTACCACTTCTTATTACTTACTAGTTCCAACAAAACAACATCTAATCGTAAATAAGCGAGTGAGTAAGCAAAGAAGCAAAAAAAAAAAAAAACTGGCAACACAATGAGTAGAAAATTGTGATCTTTATCGTATTATATGAGCGGTAGCAGCAACAATGGTTCGAGAAAAATAAAAATGAAGAGTTAGGTTGTGACAGTATTTTTGCTAGGATATAAGGCGCTTTAGTTTGAATGACATTTAATTATTGGTTTAATATTAAGTTCTGTCTGATTGTCTCAGTATTCCTATTTGTTAATCTAACTTTCAGACCGTTGCTTGTCTCTGTGGAGTAACATGAATGTGCTGACTTGGAATATTATCGTATTCAGCTGTTATTTCATATTTAAAGGCTACGCCACCTTATCCATGAGCAGACATCGAAGTTGATTCATATTTTAAATGGAGTCGACTCGACTCTAGTCGATTTTGATCTCTGCTTATAAAGATGCAACCAAACATCAAACAAATTCAGGACAATCTGTAGTCATAAGCCCTCAACATTGCACAAAAATCACAGCGCACCATCAGCGCAAAAAAGAGAAAAGGTTAAAAATTAAAAAATAAAATAAAGCGAGTAAGAAAAAGCGACTTTTTGCCTGGTTTAACTCAGATTGTACGATTTCTGCCATTTATACCCATTTTTCATCGAATATGTGCTGTTTGTGTAAAAATAAAGCAGCAGTGGCAGCAACAGTACCAAAAAAAAACAATCGGACAAGAGGAGCAGCAACAACAACAAAAATAGAAGAAGTGAAAGAAAGAAGACGAAAAAAAACCTTTTTGTATGTTTCTTATCGTAATACTTTATAATTAATGTGAATGTTTGTTTCACTAAAAAAACTTTTGAACAAAAACCAGACGAAAAACGAAGAAGTTCATCGATAAATGGAGCCAGTCATGACTTACTATGCCTGGTGCCTTGAAAATATCTACCCAAAAATATGATTTAAGTAGTCTCAATGGCCCTCTCGGCATTAAACTCAATTCGACTTCGTCGTTTCATTTAGCTTAAACTTTATTTTTCTTCATCTTCGATTGACTTGACATCCCAGCCACTATTTACAGCCATTTGCCCATATCATAATGCTCATCAACAAAACGATTGATGCACTTAATTAAAATTAATGACAATCGTTTCATTTATGAAATTGAATAGAGCAGTTTTATGAGCTGACTGCTTCCAATGATGTTTTTTTACATTAGCGAATTGTTATGAGAGTTTGGTATTATGTTCGATGAATTTTGTCGGAATGTCTGAGACTTAATCAGTTAGCGGAATAGCACAAGTCTGTTAATTAATCCGGAATATGACTCCTTTATGTATTGTGGTCAGCCAAACGACCAACTCAACTATAAGTCAGAGTCATACCGGTCTATGGCTGGATTTTTAATAATTTGACTAATTTGTGATTGGCGAACTTAGTATTTAACGATAAAACAGTCTCTAAGTAGATATAACGTCATCAATTATTAAAGTCAATTGACTATATTGAGTATCCTCATAAGAACGCTCATTTAAGCTTGTATGCTCATTATCTGTTAAGGAATAATGTGACATTTGAGCTGTAACAGTAACAAATAATCATCATTGAGGGTTCACAGTTAGAGAGTCAATTTACTTACTTATTTAGAGACTTAAAAAGTAGTTAATGGAATTGAGATCGTGCCTTGTTTTCGGAAGACGGCAATTTTTTATTCAGAATGTTATTAGTATCAAAAAATTACAAAAGTCCTCGTGTTATTGATCGAGGGACTTAAGCGCATTTTTGTCCCAGCGATCAGTAATTGATTAATAAGTCACTTTCAAAACAAGATCCGGTAGGATCAAGGTCACTTCCAGAACTAAAACACAAGATCCAGTAAGATCCAGGTCACTTCCAGAACTAAAAACCATGATCCAATAAGTTCCAGGTCACTTCAAGATCTTAAAAACAAGATTTATATAAAACTTCCAAAAATTTAAGAACTTCATCATTTAACGGATTTTCATAATTCAAACCTCATAACGGTCAAAAAAAATTCAAACATTGTTCAGTAAAGACTGTAAAAACATCGAAAAACATTGAAGAACACTGTAAAACAATGAAAAAACGTGTTGATGTTTTTGTTGTTGTTGTATATGAAAATGAAAATTTGTTAATTATAGTATTTATGCGTTGATCTGAAACTTTTAAATTCCCGGCGCCGCAATAACTTTATGGAACTGATCTTTTAAAACCATTCCGAGCTCTCTACGATGTCTAGATAAAAAGTTTTTAACGTCAGCCGAACGACCGAACAAAGTGTCTTATTAAGCTACCTTTTTGAAAAAAATTTCAAAAATGCGCTAAAAATTGCCAACCTAATGCGCTCAATCTATAAACATTTTTACTATCACTCTACTGATTCTCTTCTTTAAAAAAAGAAAGCAAGAAAATTAGAAATAAATTGAAACTTAAAAAAAATTTCTCTTTCCATTTCGCTCACTCATCGCTCTTTTATTTTCACTTCTCGTTCGCACATTCATACAAATTGATGTTGACTCTAATATCCCCCAAAAACAACAACAGCAACACAAGCAGGGAGCGAGGAAGTGAGTGAGAGAATGAAAGCAGAAATGACATGAAGATAAATGAAGATGGGAGCGATTATGACGTTGATGGACTGGAACCATTTCAATCACCATCATTAATTTTATTCCTTCATCATATGGATATATGTGCACGGTACAATGCAATATCATATTAACGAACGTATGTACATACTGTGTAAAGATATATAAACAGACAACACTATGCAATAACGATCAACTACAAATAATAAACGAAAACGACCCCTGCGAATGCAACTAAATTTCTTGTTTCTTTTTCTGACTGGGAAATTATGTAGATGAGTGGATAATTTATGGATTTTTATAGATATTGAATGAAATTTATTGAGAATAAATTTAATTTTTATTTGACACGAATGTAAAGTTATGTATTTTTGGAAAATTTGTGTTGATTATATACAATTTAGGAGCTTAGTTTCCTAATAAACAATGATTATAATGACTTAAATTAGTTGACTCCAAATCTCCCCTCCCTAGCTGAATATTCCGATGTCATTTCATAAGATATGAATGCAATTTTCATGACTAAGATCCAAAATAGCCAAAAGAATTTTTAATATGTCCACACTACTCAGTATCTAATGACAGAACCATTAAAAACCATTCCAATAAGAGATAACTCAGCTGTAAATTAGTTTCGCGTATTGTCACTCCAAAAGACTTAAAAGATTTCTTCAGAAACTCTACCAAAATTTATCTTCAATTCCATAAAGCTAACCATTAACATCATTCATCATTCTACAGACTCGCCCATTCACAAATCGTTTAGTACTTTGAAAAAACACTTTATGTTCATTGCGATGTGCTTCAAAAATTATATGTATATACGGAATAAGAAGGAATATATGAGCGTATTTATGGAGAACATTTATTATTGTTATCATTTTCATTTTTTTGCTGTTCAACTCAATCCAATCTACTTCCCTGAAAAATAAATGGATATAAAATAAAAATTTATCGAAATAAAAACAATTTAGAATGAAAATAAATTTTCTTCTTCTTTCTTTAGTTTTATTTTTCCTCTTCTTCAATTTTAGTTGATGTGTAAGCAAAAAAAAAGCTGGGGAAGAACAGCGAAATGAACGAGAAATGGAGAAGGAAAGCAAATGAGTTTGAACAAAACGAAGTCAAAATGGAAAAAGAATTGTAAATGATGATATGAAGATATTTTTTTCTGGAGTTAGACGTCATAATGGAGTCTTCGGCACCACTTGATGATTGAATTTGTGATTTGACTGAGGATGTACAGAATTTTGGGAGGGTTTGTGAATAGAAATGTGGAAATTATGGAGAAAAATTTAGTTTTTATTCAGCTTTTTGATGTTATCAATATTTCAGTAAGGGTTTGACTATTTCATGTGATTTAGGAGTCAGTTACTTAAATTAAGTCATAAATTACTAGTTATATATAATTCCAACCTAATGTGAACCACCCAAACAGCATAAGTCAGTAAATCAATCCAAAATCCTGCACCAAACCGGCATGACTTTGACATGATGGTAAATTTGAATCGAATTCGTCAACAAGTCAGAGTCTTATCGATCTGGGGCTAAATTTTTGATCGATCAACAGATTTGTGCAATTCGGGCTAGATTAACGACTACTTTTCATGCCATATGCCCAAATAATTCCAAATTAATCAAACTGAATGTCAACAGAATACAAAAATTATTACATTTCATACTCAACTGGTCCCCAGATATCTCAAACCCTGAGATTTTAATGGGTATAAACTGAGAACAATATCTTATCAATTTTACTTTTATGACAATCAATCAAATCTGCCACAAATACAATTGCCTAATCATTTACCGTTTTGTATTGTATTCGATTCTTGTAGAATAATTGCTTTATTGGTGTTTAGTTACTTTTGGCAGAGTTGATGCATATAAATGCTGGTTTAGTCTAATCGACTTAAACTCTAATTTGAGGTTTGTTTATTAGGTGATATTAAGTTAAGTTTAGAATTGGTAGGGACTCAGAAAATCCAGACTCGTAAAATCCAAAAATGCACCACTATCTGCGCCATGCAAGTTATAACATTAAACATTATTTACTTAGCCATCCCAACCCTGTCTGCAATCTATCTTGATACTATTCTAATCGAATAACGCACTTAAAGTAATTCGGTGATAAGATTAACTACAAGTAATTTTCAGTTTTATTTCATAGAGTTGTTCAGTAATTTATAAAATTTTAAACTTAATTCATCATGTTTTTTAAGATTTTGTGCATTTTTGCACTTTTTGGTGCTTTAAATGCCCAAAACAGTACATTGACATGTACATACATGAGAGGCTGGATGCAACCATATTTTTGCATGTTAGATATTGATAATATTGAAGGAAGTGATGATTTTACATCAATTTTAGGCGATCATGTTAGAGGAAATAATGACAGTTCAGTAACAGTCGTTTATGGATCAGAAGCTAGAGAAGGAACAGCCGTGAATGTGCCATCAAGAATTTGTGAACAATTTGTGAAACTGGTTGATTTATACCTAGATGGATTACATGTAAAATCGATTGGTGATAAGGAATTCAGCAAATGCTTAAATCTTGAGACTTTGTACTTGGGACACAATGAGATTTCTGCTGTATCTGTGGATGCATTCAAAGCTAACTCTAAGCTAAAGCTGCTAGACTTAGGAAGCAATAAAATAACTGTATTGCATGGAGATGTACTCAAAAGTTTACACAACTTGGAAAGTCTTTATTTGGATCACAATCCATTTACCCAAATCGATGGACAAACATTTTTGCCACTTATAAATCTTCACAACTTGTGGCTCAACTCCTGCGGTTTTACATCCTTAAATCCATCCTGGTTTAATGGACTGGAAGAGCTTCATGTCCTGTTACTCAATGACAATCACTTGACAAGACTACCATCTGAAATATTCAGCTCATTGCGTAGTTTGCAGGTCCTAAACATCAACGATAATCATATTGAAGCAATTTCTGCCAATTCCTTCTCAGCCCGTATGGACAGATTCACAGAAATTCATGCAAATGACAACGCAATCAATTTTATTGATCCAGCATTTTTCAACTTATCCACAACTCTAAATGTTGTTGAGTTTGAGAGAAATTTGTGCATCAATCAAAAGTTTGATTCATTCATGATCAATCGTGACAATAATTTGGATCAATTTTCATCATGCTTCCAAAACTTTAATGACAACGACCGTATCAATGGTCCTGCTACACTTACATGCACATACATGGAAGGCTGGATGCGAGAATATTTCTGCATGCTAGAAATCGACAATATTCATGGACGTGATGACTTTACAACGATTTCTGGTGATCATGTAACTAATTATACGGATAGCAATACAGTTGCTGTGTATGCATCTGAAGCTAGAGTAGGAACAGCTGTAAATGTGCCATCAATTATCTGTGAGATGTTCGGAAATCTTACTGATTTATGGCTTGATGGAATGCACGTTAAATTTATTAGAGATAAAGAATTCAGCAAGTGTCTTAATCTTCAGACTTTATATTTGGGATTCAATGAAATTACAGAAGTGTCAAGAAATGCATTTAAGGAAAATACTAAATTGACATTGCTTGATTTAGGACATAATAAGATCACATATATCAATGGAGATACCTTCAAGACACTTACCAACCTCGAGCATCTCTACCTCGATGGAAACTCCTTCACTCAGATTGATGGATATGCCTTTGATTTTCTACAAACACTTCATACACTTTGGTTTAGTTCCTGTGGATTTTCATCATTAGATGAAACCTGGTTTAAAGGAATGGAGGAACTTCGTGAGCTTCAACTTAACGATAATCAACTTACTAACTTGCCATCAGAAATATTCAGCTCATTAAGGTCTTTACAGGTCTTAAACCTCAACGATAATAAATTAACAACAATTTCTGCTGATTCCTTCTCAACCAGAATGGATAAATTCAAGGAAATCTACGCTAATGATAATAAAATCAATTTTGTTGATCCTCAATTCTTCAACATTTCAAGAACTTTAGAAATTGTAGAGTTTGAGAGAAATGAATGCGTTGATCAAAAGTTTGAAGAATTTACTAAAAATCGTATTGATAATTTGGCTAAATTTGAGACTTGCTTCAAAAATTTCGGAGTAGAAGATGATGAAGGAGGTGATGGTGCTATGATCAAGCCATTGGTGTCATTGATGGTTGGGTTAGGGATTGTTGTATTTAAGTTGATGTGGTAAAATAACAAACAAATTGTAAAAGAAGTTTAATAAAAATGTGAAATAAATCAAAATGTGCTTAATTTCTTAAAAATATACAGCTCAGCTGACAATAGTCATGTGACACACCTCCAAAATGTAGTAAGATCTACTTAAAAATTAAACTCATATTACATTATTTTCAGAATATTTTAAAATTTAATGCCAAAATTCAATATTCAAATTACAAGAAACTTCCAAAAAAAATTCCATTCAGTCGACTGGTGCCGAACATTTCCATTCTAGAAAGATACAAAAACAAAATTCTAAACAAAAAGAAGATTATGAAGGAACTACAGTAAGAGAGAAAATAACAAGAATAATAAGAAGCATAAACATTTATCGTGGCAATTTAACAATAAATTTGAAAATAAATATACAAAATAACATACATACGAAGAACAGTAAGAAAAAGAAATTGAATGAAAAAAATATATAAAAAAGAGACTCGAATGGGAGAACTCGGGCAAGCATTAAATAAGCAAAAAAATGAATAAGTTGGAGTGAAATTTGCGAGTTTGAGGGTGAATGGAAGCGCAGTTGATCTAGTAAAATTGGAATAGGTATAACATTTAAATCAAATGACATTAAGGATCAACTACTTTTTAAAGTGCTTACTCAATCAACATCAAATTTGATCCATCAATGGACTCTTTTAGTTGGTGACCGATACTGACTATATTGCTGGATTTTTTTAAATATTTAGCATGGACATTTTGATATGAGTATTCATCATTTAACATCAAATTCTAAGAAAATCTGCAAAATCAGCTCCAACTTTTTCAAAATTCTCAGTTAAAACCAGCACCAAACAAGCAAGAAAACAGCAGAAAGAAAAAGAAAAGAAGCAAAGTAAGCAAAAAAAAGCAGCAATAATAATTGACAAATTAAATGCTTTGGTAAAAAAGGCAGTGCATAAAAGCAAAAAAAAAAAAGTCTTAGAAGAATAAAATGAAAATTATTTGTTTCGTAATTCAAGGCACAAAGAAGGCATTAAGACACGAAAAAGGTTAAACCCTTAGGACGAATATGTGAGACTGAATTGGAATAAGAAATTCTCTAAGGGCATGAGCGTACAAGCTTGATTGTAATTTTGTCGATTTGTCACGTTCATTAATCACGTTTTGCTAGTCATTTTAGTTCCAATGTTTTTTCATACAGCTTCGGTGTGTTTTTTGCTCATTTCCGTGTGCTTTTGATGTTTTTTTCATTCCATGATTTTTTATCTTTAACGCATTTTAACGCACAATTTCTTTTTTTGTAGTTTTGACTTAAATAGATGCGGATATTGAACTGAATTGAGTTGGTGTTGGTTGGATGCCGAGCAGATTGTTACCGGAGTTTCCATATTTACTGATTTGATTTTTATTAAAATAAATTTTTTAAAGTTGAGTTTGAGGATTCTCGGTCTGTTTAAGGATTGTGATCCATTCTTAGATAGTTCCAGAGACTCATTAGTATGCAGATTGGCTCAAATTACCAAAAATTCAATTTAAACCTTCAAATTACTTTCTATTCGGTACAACAATCAACTTAAGTGCATGACGAATCAAAAAATTGTCCTAAAACCACCTAGATCAACCATCCAATTTCGTCTTTAATTTCCTTTCCATGAAAACATTTTCCATATGTCTTTTTTGACTCGCATTCACATACATGTATTTTTGCCGTTTCAATTTCAATTAATCACACTGAAAAAGAATTCAAATTCTCAACGAAACTCAGTAAAGTAAAAAAAAAAAGATGTTTTTCATACATCAAATAACATAAGAGAAATGGAAATGGAAGTAATGGGTTTCGGAGTTGTCAGCAGATGTTTTTGCTTGTGGCTCAGCAGTGAAATATTGATTTTTTGTTCCATAGTCAGTTCTCACTCTTGAAAATAAAAAAAAAGAATATATAAATTAAGAATATCATATGTGCATATGATGACTGACTTCATGGATGTGACTTAACATAACATATTGCGAGCTCGATTGGCTTTCAAAACATTTTCGATAATTTGTATTCATTTTTCATTTCTCATTCCACTCGATGATCTTGAATGAAAGAAAATGTGTTGTGTTGTTACTGTGCATTCGGCACTCTTTTTTTTTGGAGGTTTATGCATCGCTATTAATAGTTTTTTATATTTTTTTTTTTTGTTATTATGTTATGTTATGGAATATTTTACTCTCGAAAATTATAAACATTTTGAAAATTTCTTCATCAGATGGGATTTTTTTTCTTCTTCTTTTAAAATCATCAGAATCATAAGTTATGAGCTTAATTCTTTATTTTTAAAAGTTTATGTTGCCTTGAGATCGTGAAATTTATGATCATCGTTTTGGGAGAGAATTTTTCTAGTTTTCGTAAGAATCTCTGTAAGTCTTCAATTTTAAATTAGTTCACAAATTGATTATTACTCTTGGATGTTTTAAATCTTATGAAAATTGCTGTGTAATTTTTATTTCCTCTATGGATTTATGGGTGGATCAATAGCTGTTATTCTTAATTATAATGATCAATAATATGATTACGAGTTATTTAAAATTCATTTTTTTCTCTAATTTTATAGTTTTCATTTGATATTTAAATATAAGGTTTGGTTAGGTACGTCTTGTATATTCATTCATTTGTTAGGCCAAAGTATACTCAATAATACTGATTGAGCATACTTAGGAGCTCATTTAGGTGAACATGCTCATTTTCTTTAAGGGTAATGGAAATGACTAGCTTTATAGGTTTAAATCGAATCATATTTAATTACTCGAAAAGCATAAGTCTGTTGATCAATTCAATATTTGTCACCAGGCCGTCGTGACACTTTAAACCAAATCCAAACCAGATTCGACATCAAGTTAGAGTTACACAGTTACATGTTTGAGTTAGTAATCGATTTATTCTATTAGAGTTCCACCCTCAACAAATGGAAACTGGAATTTTATTATGTCTTTCTGTTAGCCTACTTTGAATCATTCGGGACTCCATTGACACCTTTTAAATTATTTACAATCATGATTTTGCAAATACACATCCTACCTACAATTTTTGCATCAATCTTCCTACAAACCTTCCCATTTGACAGTTATATCATTCAAAAAATATCTTCGAAAACCTAAATTTATTATCGACCTTTTTCTTTGAATTCTATTTTCACCTGCAACCTTTCGTAATCCTTTCAATTCTGTGCTAATAACATGCAGAAGGTAATAAAATATTCTAAAAGGAGTTTGAACATTTGCTCGTCTTCGTGGAAAGGATTTACTTTATATTTATTTTGTATCTATTGTGTGTGGGACAAATAATATACAAAATTATGTTTGATGTTTGTGTAGCTCTTGACATAGTTTTTGGACTCTGTTTGTTCTTTTGATCTGTTTATGCTCACTTTTTCGAAGAATTTATTTCGTCTTTTTTAAAATTTATATTTTTCTTTCGATGATTTTTATGTAAACATTAATGAAGTTTTTGGATCTGTTTGTACAATTTTGATGAGTATGAGTTGAGGTGATTGAAGAGTTGCTGGAGTTTGAGACGTACAAACTGAGAAGATTCCATCAATTAGCTCCGTCTGTCTTGTCAATGTGATCAGGACATATGACTACGGCATATTCAAGTTATGGCATATGTCTGTTGTCGCCAATATTTAGGTGTGCTGAACAAAACTTTTTGACATTCCTAAATCAGATTTTTGTACCTCCTCAACACCGAATATTCTCAAATAATAATTATCCCTTCTAGATTTCAAAGATATGAAGTTCTAGTCTCATCTTCAAATTGACTAGTCTGTGACAGTTGAAGATCATTAATTACAGTTGAAAAATGAGGATAATAACATCTGTCATTACATATTTTTATTCATCAATTGTCAATTTATTTACTAACAAAACTTATTTTTTGCTGTCTTTTTTGTGAGGATAATTGAGTGCAAAATGCAAAGGAAGGGAAGTTGATTCTTATGTCCTTCAATTTTTCTTTATTATTTTTTTTTTGTGATGGTGACATTGAGTCTTAATGACTTTTATCATTGAAATGGGATCAAGGAAGACATTTTTTATAGTTTCGTTTGGTTCTGGGATAAAGGAAGTGCTTCTATGTGATGTATATGATAAAGCAAAATTTAGATATTAGTTGCACTTTAAGTGGATCCAAATGAGTTTCAGCTGGCAAGTGAGTTAGATAAAATTAAGTTATTCACGGTGCCTTGAATAGAACCAGTCTGCTAATATTTCCAAAAATTAGGCATCAAGCTTGAGTACTTTAAAACCAAATCCGGCATCAAGTCAGAGTTACGTCGACCTGTAACCGATTTATAATATTCGTGTAAATAAATTCAACTTCAAAATATTCCTCATAAAATATTATTCAGGAATAAAAAGAATAAAAATCCAAAAATAGCCTGAATACATTACAAAACAACAACAACAACCAAAATAAGCAAGAATAAAAATTGGAATAAAATATTGAATAAAATTGAAAGCAACGTTTTACGATCCCCAAAACTGTCGCATCAACAATTAGATTTTATATTACATCTCAAAGGAGGCCAATCAAACAGACTATAAAGCAACAATAAAAACACAAGACAATTTAGTAAGCGCAGTGTAGTAAAGACACAGAAAAAAGAAGAGAAAATGCTCAAAACAAGAAGCTGAAAAAAATTAAAAAATAAGAAAAAAAAATTTTGTTTATGTTTCTGATTCCCTCACATCCAATTCCAGTTCTGCTATTTCTGTGCCGTGTTTGCCTTCTATTTCTCCTTACTTACTTACTTACTCACTTAATTTGGTATTCATGCACTCACAGAAATGATTCATGGTTGCATGCAGAAATTCGCTACACTGATAGTGATGAATTATGCTCATGGGAATCTTATTTACTGAATTTGCATAGAAACTACATTTTTTACAGTCAGGGGAGTACCCATAAAAGTTTTGGGGTAATTTTGAAATTTGTTTGCATGTTTCGTAAAAATGTAAGGGATTTTTGGCATTTTTACAAGAAAATCTAGCAAATTGAAGAGTTTTTTGCTAAAGAAGGAGGAACAAGGTTGACTCAATCAAACTCCGGATCCTGAATACACTCCTGAGGTTGCATACTAACTAAATTATGTGCAGTACAATTAGTTCTTCCTAGAATTAAAACTAAAATTGGATGAAATATTGAAATTCCAAGAATGTTTTATGACTCACATATTCTTTTATTCCAGTTTTATGCTGGCTCTAACAATAAACTATTGTCTGATGTCTTTTATCTTAGACACGGGTCTTCTTAGAATATTTTGAATCTTCCCATTTTTCTTTGAGTTTATTATCATCGAAAACCTTTTGAAAGATTTAATGCTCTTAATTTGCTTGGTTTTGAGTTTAAGATAAGAATTAATGTCAGTCGTGTTGGAGGTATAACTACTAATTTTTGAATGAATTCTGATAAAGCATACAGACAGATAAAAATCCTGTATGTCCATGAGATGGGGAAAATATCTGTTTTTGAAGTATTTTACAAACTAGAGGGAACATGATTCAGGCTTAGTGAATTTGAAGTGACTGCACATAGATTCCAGCATAGCTAGAAAATCTTCTATTCTTTTGATTTTCTTGATCAGTGTATTATTGTCAAAAATAAGCTATAGTCTGATATTCACTTAATTCTGCTGACCAGAGCTAAAATTCGACTTGAATTTTGTATGGAAATTTCGACTTGAGTCGATTCGACTACGAGCTCTGCTGCTGACTTAAGCCAGATTCTTATATATTATAAGCTTAATGCTTCATACTTCATCCATTATTTCCAATATTTCTAACAATAGTATTCATTAATATTCCTCCCAGTGTATTCTCACATTCACTTTGTTCTTCAAATTCTATACTTTATATAATTTTAATTTTTTTTTTCTTTCTTATTTTCTCATTTTTGAAAGACGATTGAAGAGCAAAGACATTAAATAAAAAGAACACGGTTTTGTTGTCGTGGAAAGAAGACGACGAGTATGAAATAAACAAGAACAAGAAGTTAAAGTGAAGCTAAAGTCAAAGTAAATGGAGAGACACATTAAAAAGTAAATAGTGAGCATGAGCAGCAACAGCAAAGTAACAAAGAAGAAGGAAACTTTTTTTTTTTTGGATGTTCATGAAAATTCAAGAAATGCACGGATGTATGAAGGGCACACATGAGCACGTAAAGGCATGAAAGGAGGAATTAATTTCGGTCTCATATTTCGTGTGTGTCTGTTCGCTTCTTCTTTGGCCTGCATATCCACCCATGCATGCAGTGCAGCGGAATGTCTGTATGCATTTATTATTACATAGTATGGTGCCTGCTTCTTATTCTCCTTTTCTTTTCTGCACGAATCCTGAGAATTTTGCTGTGTCTTTTCACAATATTATTCTCTATTGTCGATGATTTTTGGTGCATGCAGTGTAACAATATAAACATTTTGGATATAGACTCTCTTTTTTTTGGTCTCCATACATCCTTCTTTGCCTTTGAGGATGACTGAATGACGGACGGACTAACTGAGTGCCTGCATGGATGCATTTTCATCTTAAAGATTTTATTTTATTTTTCATCTTTAAAAATCTTTTTTTACGAGCAAATAAGAAAATTTTTTGTGTTTTTTACACTTACATGCGAATGGATGTGACATGTAATATGTTTAAGTACTGTTGGATGTCTAGTGGTTGAGAGGATTTTATGGGTTTATTATGGCTGCTATTCTGATTATTAGATTTTAAGAAAATACAGAAATGAGAAACATTTGTTAAGTAGATCCAATTTCAAAAGTTTGAGATAATTAAATTTTACTGAGTTGGCCAAATTTATTCATGATAATCAAATCTTTATTGAGTTGAATCCTCTTGTGATCTTCTTTGTACAGTTTAGTTTCGAATAAAGCAGGTTGCAAACCTACTAAACCTAGCTTGTATTGAGGAACTGTCACCTTACAGGCGAGGAGTTTGAATATTGTTTTAATTTATCCTCTAAAGTACTTAACCCTGTACAGCTTCGGTCGTCAGCGGCGTTCTTAGTAAAAACAGAAAGTACCACGATAAGGTAAAACACTTGACGTTTAGCCAGCCACCGAGTCAGATTGACAAGGATGCTGAACTCCCCATAGTTGAAAAAATTATTCAAATTTTCTTACAAAATTGTCTTACAGAAATGACTGAAATGACTCAATACTTATTTGAACCACCCAAGTTTGTCAATATAGTTTTCCATAAATTTATCCGAAAAGTAACTTGTCACCCAACAGTACCAAAAGAAAACGAAACTCATTTTTCTCTCTCTCGTGTTTAGACATAAATCTCAATGTATATACAATTTATTTTCTTATATTTCTTTTTTCACTTCACTCACCCCATGCAAAGAATGATGACGAGAAGAAAATAAATGAAGATTTTTAACAACTTTTTTTTCTTTCTCATTTAATTTTTAATGATCTGACAAAGATCACAGCAAAAGAGAAGGATAAAAAAAAATTGATCCTTGTTAAAAGAACTTTTTTAAAAGGCCATAAAAATTATAAAGTTTAGTGATGCATGGGGTAAGGAATGATGAGATGGATGGAGCGCAGTTTTGTATTATTCTTGTAACCTCAGCACCCATTCATCTATGTCAGTATCCATTTGTTCATATCAGAATCCATTTAGTCGCCTAAGCATCGAATCAATCGTATCATTGTCCATTAAGTCATCAAGGTGTTTCTTCAGTCATCTTTGGATTTATCCAAACGGCTCGGTATCCATTTAGTGATATTGACATCCATTCAATCGGTTCAGTATCCATATATTTAACTCAGTATCCATTTAGTCACCTCGTCATCTATTTGAACATTTCAGTATATATTCAGTCATTTCATAATCCATTCAGTCATCTCAGCAATCATTCAGTCATTTCAGGATCAATTCAGTTCTAATATCTTCAAATTCAGGCTCAGATATCCTTTTGTAAAATATGATTCCTTTACAATTCACCACAAGAAAGAGGCTGTAAAATGTCAAGAAAATAATTTACTGAGTGTTTTCATCTATTCACAATAGCTAAATTTTCTATTTGTATGTGTGTTGTGTTATATTGCAATAAAAGAAGAATTATGGAAAATTTAAGATGTGCAGGACAATGAGCATAAAGATTTTATTTTTTTGTTAGAGAACAAATAAAAGTGTTTAATGCACTACTGAATTTGTTTTTATTGTTTTTTTCTAAGGTTTTGTTGCTTTCAAATTACAGCAATAAAAAGATTTTAAGTTTTACATTAGAAATCCCGAGCAGCACAAATTAGCCATGAGGGTATCGCCTTACCATTAGGGTCAAAAAGACCTTGAGGGATCCTCTATATGGGAGACTCATTGTTGATAAGGTTATACAGTCCCCAGTGAAATATGGTAAATAGATATGGATTTGGATTGACAGATTTGTCCTCGGAAAGCCACATTCTTCGACTTTTGCATTACTTTAAAAAAAACCTTGCTTTTTTGAAAATCAAATCAGCATTGATGATGACTATTTTTCCCCAATTTATCAACAAAACCAATTCTAGCCATGCCACTTAAACCGGATTTTATGTTGAAAATAAATGTGCATCTTCGATAATCATCAAAATGGTAATTTTAAGGATTTCTTTTATGTTGAAAATCAAGCAATAAAAAAAGTAAAACATCCAAAATTTGATTTTGTATCCATTTAAAAATAAAGTTTTATGGATAAACATTTATATTCATGCGTGTATATGTGAAAATGGGTAGCAGCTATTGTACGTGAGAATCCTTTTAATGCGTCATTTTTCATGATTTTTTAAATTTTAAAAGGTCTTTTGAAGGATTTTTAAATCATTTTTATATTTGATTAATGTGTTCTTGCATTTTAAAATGTATTTTTGATAGCGGTTTTCGATGGATCATTATTTGCTCATCAATTCATTTAAAATGGGTTTTATGGGGATGTATATAATGTGGCACGTAGTCACTTTTAGTGGTTTTTGTGAATATTATCGAAAAACAGCTGAATTTAGTCAAAACAGAATTTATTTAATTTAATGTAGATTACATCAACAATGTGAAATTTAGATTTGATAATAAGTCATTGCTTAAAGCTGTTGTTGCTTAGATACAACCATATCCAAAATTCAATAACTCTAAAATCCTTGTATTAATCCGAACCATTTGACCAAATATTAAATTTCATTATATCCATACCAAATTAATTCCTTTAACATAACAATATAATTCTATCATCACAATTCAACAACAATAGCAACAACAGCCATTGAACAGTAGAAACCATCTCAAAGCAACTGGAAAATTCAAATCCAATCATTGATAAGGAAAGACGAAAGCAAAGTTGTAAGATTTTTTTGCATTGTTTGTTTCGATTGTTATCTGATATTTAGCATTCAAACTCGTCCGAAACTCATGCAGCAAACATCAATATCAGAATCTGTAAATCAGCTTTTTTGCAAAATAATTCATGCATGAAAATTTTTTGAAAAGAGGATTAAGAAAACCTTTTAAAATAAATCAAATAAAAGTTCTTTTGTTGAAAATATCTATTATCCATATAGGATATTATTGAGTATAGTCTGACCGTTCGAAGCTAATGGCTTAATTTTTAAACTAAAACTTAATAGCATCGACTTAGTTTTGAGCCAGAAATACAAATTTATGATCTTAATTTACAATAGTTTTAAATTTGATAGTAAATTAAAAAAGTCATGGAAGTAAGCTACGGTCTGAACATATCCAAAAGCCCATCACATCCTTATCCTCAGCTTTCATCTCCTTTTAATGCTTATGGTTGAAATAAATAAATTATTTTGGCAAGATTCTTTCATTCATTTGATGGACAACAAAAAATCTATTGATTGGAATCAGGTGTTGCACTTGGCAAAATATCAACTTTTTCCTTACCTTTTTTATTATCTTTCTCTTGATCTCCTTTCTTATTCGTATATTCTCCATTATTCATATTGAAAAATAAGAAACTTATTTTATTCTTTATAAAAAAAAATCAGCAAATAAAATGGGAAGGTTGAAAGAATATCAAAAGAAGGAAGGATCGCAATCTCAATTTGATGATGGATTTAAGGATTTATTGTAAACATTTGAAAAGAGATGTAAAAAAATGAGAATAATGCAGAATCATGTAAAGTGTGTGCTTCAGAATAAGTCACTAGATATTTTTTATATAGGGACTAGTTAGGAGGGTTTGGGTAAATTTTGGAATATGAATAAATCTCAATGGTACAAACTGGTTAATCCAGTGTTGCTTAAATTTTTTTGTGCTATGACACACTTTGGTCGTAAGCCACGAACAAAACGGGATGCGGTTCACAGCATTTTCAAATAAATTCGAGGATTCAAGAATGAGTCGCGGTTCCAGGTCGACGTTTACAGTTTGAAGTAAGAAAACATGAAATCAGCAAGATTCTAAGCCCCTGAATGTTTAGTTCAAATATAAGAGGGAAAAAAGACTTCCAGTACCTTTATATTCCTATAAATAGAATTATTTTCCAAATTTTTTCAACATCCCACGAGCATCTCTTTCAAGATTTACTAGAACAATATTGAATCAATCCAATTAAGCCCCACGAGCTTTGCATTTATCTATTCAAACATTCTTAATTCCACAGCCTCAATATCATTACATCCCTCAAAAACAATACATCCATATTGTTGTCATAAGTACAAGAAATCTTCTAATTCCGGCGATTAGTGTCCACCCATGAATAAAGCATAAATTACCTTCCAGCAAAATAAAAAAAAATAATTCTTTCTGATGTTCTATAAGCCTCTTTCTTATGTCTTGCTTTTTTTGTATTCTCGCTCGTTCTTTATTCCTTTATCTTCCTCACCTTCTACCTTACTTTTTTTTTCAATATAAAAAAAAATTCTTTCATTTTCATTTTCTTTCACCTTCACGACGAAACATAAAGAAGATGATGAAGAAGAATTTTTTTCTGTGTCCTTCACTTGTAATGCTTCAAAGTCAAATGGCAACAATGACTAAATTAGCTATGGTGTGGATGAGTATTGGATTGTGTGGAGCGCATTTAATAATTGATGATTGGAATGTATAAATTAGTAAATGGTACGGATCCAAGACGAGCTGGCGGCGATTAGACCATTCTATGTCCAGTTACAAACTTAACATATTATGCCAATAACTGCAAATGTTAATTTGTTAATTATACTTATCGCGGATTAATCACATCAAATTCTACTTAAGATAGGTCCAACAAGGAGTACAAAGACTCAGTAACTAGTCCACAGATTCAATAAAAGGTACAAATCCCAATATATTCATAAGACATGGACAATCCAACCAGACTAACCACATCCATCACCAACACTCGGCATCGACAACAATGCTCAAAGAAATCATGAATTTATCTCTTTTAATTCATCTCCCTACTTCCCGTTCATGACATGAAATGAACAAAAAACATTAAATTGTGTTGTTCTTGCTCGCTTTTTTTTGTTCCCTCAATCTAATTATCTTCATATTAATTCTTTTTTTTTCTTCATGTGCTGTCAAAAATTACTTCAAAAATGATTTTTCTCGTCTTTCATGTGAATCTTTACATGTTTTCCTGCCTCTCGTCATTTACTCTTCGTGCTGTAAGCTTACACAGTATAAAAAAAAGTAAACAAAAAACGCAAAAAATTAAATAATTTATTACGAAGTTTTATTTTATTTTTTGGTGGCTGCCGAGTTACACACAGAAAAAAAAATATTTCACAAATGGTCAGAATTGAGAGGAAAAAAAACATGAAAGAGAAATATAATAAATTAATGTCGTCAATTTAAATTTTAATTTTCGTATATTATGGACGGGAATGGATGTAATTTGAGGAAATATTTTGGGTATGCTGTGTTGTTTTGGATACTATTGGAACATCGAAATCTGAGTTTTATGTTGGCATGAGTTTTTATTTAGCATATATCTCAAATGTGTCCCGCTCTGTAACTAAATGTCAACTTCAATTAACTTTTGAGTTGATTTCAAGCTTTGACAACCTCTTTGAGCTGTTTCTGGATACTGAAACTCTGAATTTTTAGGTCTATAATGAGAAATAGAAAACTGAATGGCACAACTTAAGGGCGAAATAGGAACAGTGAACTTACTTACTTCGCTGGATATACAGATCAATTTTTATCCATTTCCTTCCTCAGATGCCACCTGAAACTAGCCCTATCGCTGACTTCCACTTGCCAGTTTTCAATACCAAATCCAATACTGTTTCTGTCAACAGCTTCCTTTCATGGTGCCACTACGTCATTGTATTTACGAATTGACATAGAGTTGCCTTAATGGCACTGTGATGGGATATTTTTAACCCATATTAATGGATTTATTAAGATTTATCGCAGCTCGAATACTCTTCAAAAAATAAAAATTAGCACAATTAATTATTTTCATAACAAACTAACAGCGTAATTCCACCAAAAAAATCTTTCAATTCTCAAAATTATTTTTTTCATTTTCATATTCTGTTACATATGCGAGAATATTTTTGCTCAACCAGTTTTTTGCGTATTAAAAATTGTTCAAGCTGTCATTTGTATATGATCAGAATATTTAATAAACAAACAATGCGGGAGCATTGAAAACTGTGAGGTGTAAAAGCAAATTCTCTCAATTTTCATATTTTTTTTTCTGTATTTCTGTATTATGAAATAAAACAAACACGATTGAGTGCTTTGCAGAGGTTTTTAATTCCACAATTTGAATAATTTGTTGTTTTTATGGTAATCAGCTGGTGCTTGTTGCTTGTATACAACGTAGAACAGAATGAAACTTTTTTTTTTCTTCATCAATTATGAATTCATATTTGACTTCAAAACTAAGACATTCATAGCTTACCTTTTGGATTTAAACTTCTTTTTCCAATTTTAATTTTTTATGAAGTAATCGTGAATTTATTCATTTGCTTCATGTATGTTAATTTCTCGTCTAATAATTATTCATCGTCGATATTTTTTTGCTAGCTTTTTATTTCATTTTGTTATTAAAGCTAAATGTAATTGGATTAGCACAGTAATGACAGCAATAATCTGTGGAGTGTTTCGAGTTGAAAATTACTGGATCCAGTTATTTGTTGAATAAAGTTTGGTGTCGCTAACCAGGAGCATCAATAGCAATTTCTTGAGGAATTGAATACGACCCTGGACACAGTTTAAAAGTTATCCTAAATCTGTCCTTAGGCCAACTTGACTTTAAATTAAAGCTGTTTACTTCCAAAATTAGACCAATTAAATCTGCAACCTAATTAAAATCATTTAACACCCCAAAGCATCTCAAAATAATTATTCATACCTAAAGAAGAATCTTCATCATTTGAGAGTTCATTAAGTAAAAAGCAAAATAAATAAAGAACACAAAAAAATTTATCACTTCTTGGCTAGAAAAAAATATCATAAACAAGCACAATTTGGCCTTCAGCCAAGCCTATAAGTTGATTTATGCGAAATCTCATCGTTTGAATTTAATCAGCAATATTTTTTTTATTCTTCAATGTTTTCTTGAGCTCAGGTTATGGAAATTATCCACAATAATTATGCTGAGTGAATTCATTTTGATTATTTATGGAAAGACTTTTAATGTTGCTTTGAGTGATAAGAATATCTAACTTGATTTTTTGATATCCTAGAATGTAATATAACCTCCTCAGCAGGGGTGTAACAAGACATTTACTCCATTTTAATGAGATAATAATTCACACTTTTAGTGCTGTGTTTAGGTATTTGCTATCTTATGTGTTAATAATCCTTCATGCAGCTTCAAACATTCATTAAATAACATATCCCAGGCAGCACTTCGGAGTTGCAAGAGCAGAGTTGCGTCATCATCTTAACGACACCGCGACAGTTGTTTTGGATCGATTTTCACGGTTTCACCATGCCGCTTGGGATCTTAACCGGAAAGTCATCCAAGATACCCTTCAAAAATAATCCAACTGCACCCGAAAATAATTTTTAATTGAGTGAGTGAGAAAAAGAGCTTTAATTAAATTTAATTATAGCATTCATTAATTTGTACCTAAAAAAAATTATTGTTCAACATCTACCGCTGCTTTTGTTGCTACTTCCACTTCTAAATTGTATAAAAAATATTTTTTTATTATTATTTCCATCCAATTTTCGTACGTGAGAAATGAGAAAAAAAGTAATTTGTCAAATGAAACATCATAATAGCAGTGCTCCATCCATGAACATTAAAATCCATTCATCCATTAATTCTCGTACCATCAATCATGAAAAGGGCAGCCCGAAAAAAAAAAGAATCATAAGAAGGCAGTCGAGAATGGAACGAATAAAAAAAATCAAAATTATGAACCAAATCGAGCATAAAAAAATGCTTATTTTTAATAATGAAATTTTAATGAATTAAAGGCACAATCTCATTGAAGGGAATTGAGAATCTAATTAAATCTAATGGCGATTTGTCGTGATTGTCGATCACTTATTTATTCAAGTTACACAAAAGAATATGAAAAATAATAAAAATTATGAATCTTTTTGTACACATTTGATGTGTAGATTGAGTTTGAAATGAATGTTGAAGGTGGATTTGAAGGTTTTAAAGCGCTTCGTTGAAGCTTATTGCATAAATTTTTACCCCGTTTGGGTAGAGTAGAATTGTGTTTTCTAAATATTTATTGTGTATTTGAAAATAAAGTGGTTTGGTGGCTTAGAAGAGCCATATTCAGGAGGGGGTATTCTGCAAAACCCTTTGAACCCTTCTTTGAGACGTATCCATTGCACACCGACTCGATGATCATGGATTTGAGACTAGACAAGGGCTGTAGGTCTAAGTTTGAGAACCTTCATTCGTTAAATTGTCGTAAGACTCAAAGAACGTAACGCAAAGTTATATCCTTATATCCCAAAAACTCTGAAATTTTGAATACTTTCCAGTACAAATCAGAACGTTCATAAATGTGCAAATATTTCACTCATTGTTGATATTCTCAACACAATCACATTTAATAAAACAACAAAGCCTGTTCAAAAATAAAAATATTTTTTGTGGGTGCTGTTAATGGTTCAGTTTAATATGTTCACTGCTCATACAATTTTTGGTGCTGTACGATATAATCATAATAAGTTTATTTATTAAGGCAAACAAAACGCTGAATACGTGTATGAATAGCGATAAGGCAAAAGGGGGCAATTATATTCACATTCATCATCCTTCCTACATCTTCTTTTCACATTTTTCAGTTTTTTTTTTGTTTGTGCCTTCATGACGAGAACAGAACCGAGCGTTCCTGAAAGTCATTTCATTTAATCAAATTTTCATGTACTTTGTGCTTAGTGCTTATCTAAAATAGTGGATCTGAAAAGTGACTATGAATATATTGGAGCAACCTTTCCTTTCCCTTTTTTTCATTCGCCATCGTTCCTATTATTATTTTTTTTCACTTCTATTGCCTTTCATTTTCATTATTTTTATTATTTCTTCTCACACAACAAAAAGGTTGTGATCATCAACATCGAATGAATAGGTTGGAATTAAATAAAGAACTTTTTTTTGTGAATGTTTGCCATAAATTTTCCTTTTTTTCCTTTTTTTCATCGTCAGATGGAACCGTGTAATTATGTGCCATAAAAAATTTATCGTTTTACAAAAATTTGTGCGCGGTGCTGATTGCAGTGTGCTGAGCTGGGATAGGACACAACTTTTATTTTTAGGAAAATAGATAAAAATTCTACATCTAGCAAATGTTCTAGGTTTGAAAATGGCAATTTCTAAAAATTTTACGATAGGCATTTAAAGATTTGTAAGGCAAAATTTCTGTAATTAGCAGCAAATGCAGCATATGTGGGGTCGAAAATTAGATTTTTTTGGAGGTAAAACTGAACATAAAATGTAAACATAAATGAAATATGTTACATGTGTCTCTTTGTAATAAGATTCCTGGAGACTTGAACATGTCTGGGCTTTAAATTTTTAAAGTGATTGCATGATGCCTATTCTCAGAAGATGCAGGCAGATTTTATTCTGAATGAACATTGCAGATTTCCCTTCATTGCATAATACGATGTTGTCAAAATGGTAACCAACATAACAGTTCACTTAAAGCTTAATAGTGTCCACTAAGCAGTGGTTTTGAAAAAGGCATCAAGTAGATGTAGCAGTCTAAATATATCAAGGAGTATGGATGAGGTCAAAATGACTTTAGATTCTCTAATTTGGGCAATACTATTAACAAGTTTCTGGTTAAATTCCAGAGTAACCAGCCTCCTACTTGTTTCTAATCAAACTAATCTTTTGCTGTGTGGTTTTCAGGATTGATGTGATAATTTTGATTTTAAAAATCTGAAACCAGTATATCCGTTAAAATTTGATTTTATCTGACAGTATACTCATAAACTTGATATCTTTACATAACAAAAAGACAGTTAAATCACATTAACTTCAATTATTTCTTACCTTTGTATCTAACAACATGATTTTGCATTAAAAAAATACAAAACATCCCTCAAAATTCCAAAAATTTATGTTTCTATCATTTACAAATTTTATTGCACACAAAACAACTGTCAAAACAGAATCAGCAAATTCAGCAATAAATTAACAAAGTTTACTAACATGCCAGCTCATCTCACGCAGCTTCATCAATAAAAATCTTTAACAAAAGTGACATTTTGCAATGCTTATATAAATTGCTCAATAAATAAACGAGAAGACTGACATAATAAACCCCAGGCGACGATTGACACAAGACAGAAAAAATAATTTGCAATTGATCAGCAATTTTGCTACGCTGAATCCCTCAATAAGCAAATTTTTAGTTTATTGTTGCTTTAAGGAAGAAAAATCGCAGATGCGGAAGAAAATTTGCAAACAAAAAATTATCACAGCTGACGAAATATTCGAATTTTTACGACTTGAGTCCCATCGGATGCAAAAATCTATTCAATCAAATGCCATAAAAGTTGCATTTTATAGTCTTGAACAAAAAAAAATTATCACTTGGGATTGTTTTCTCTGCGAAAGAAACATTATGGAAGTAGAAGTTTTTATTACTGTAATGATTGCTACTTTTTTTGTGGGTTTGTAGATGAAAATGTAAGCATTTTTGTGCAGTTTGGGAGTTGGATGGAATATGTTGCTGATTTACTTCTGAGCAAGGACTTGATAGACTTTAAATTGACTAAAGCTTTGTTTCCGATTCAAATAATTTTGAAGAATTCCGTTGTAGTCTAGGTTCAGTTATCAAAAATTCATCAAAACCGAGACTTTAGCAAACCTTAGTGCGTTGTATTCGCTCATCTGAGCTTCATCTTCTCTAACTTCCCTTCTTGTCATTCACATATTTTTTTCGAGTTGTAATAATCACAATAAGTTACCTTAAGTCAATAATAATGAAATGAGTAAGAAGAAAAAAATAAAAGTTTTACGATCGCTCATAAAAATTTGTTTTGCTCTTTTTGAATTCGCATTTTTATGACACGTCTTATGTCAATAGAATTTATTCAATTTTTTGTTTAGAAATTAAAAGAAAAAACTCTTTTGTGACTCGTTATTGTGGATGTAAGAAGGAAAAGGAGCAAGAAATATAAAAATTAACAGGAAAGTCGTAAAAATTCTCAGGAGATAAAAAGTATTCTCTGTAGCACGGCAATGACAAAAAGGACGAACATTTTTTAGAAAAAAGGAAGAAACGAAAATTCAATGACGAATTTTTACGGCTCAAGACATTAACAAAAAAATGTATTTTTGGCGCTGAAATGAACAAATGTTTTTGGTGGATTTTTATTTCTTCTATTAAATTTCTTTGAATTCATGTTAAAGGAACCGTCAAAGGTGTTCTAACATTGTTTTCCATCTTGATGAATTTATGTTCAGCTATTTTAACATGCTCAATTCGAAAAAATATTGATTGTGTTATGTTGAGCAGAAAAAAAGCAATATATTGAAGCATAGCATTGTTCTTACTAAGTAACCTGAACAGACATGAAGCATGCTCATTAGTAAGCTCACAAAAATTTGCACGATCAATTATATTGATAGATCATACTCATAGACAAGCTCATTTAAGTGTATATGAGTATGTGAAAAGGTAAAATTGATCAATGTTGTATCCGCAAATTGTTGAGGACCATCAAGAATCGGATGACCAGAGGATTTTGGCAAAATGTCGGGACATTTTTGGCGAAAAATCGGGACATTTCTAAGTTTGACACTTTTGGGGCTCTTTTGGACTACATTGAGTCTTATTATTCAAAGAACTAGTTAATTACGTTAGAGACTTGCAAAAAAGAGCAGAAAATAAGTGAAATTTTGAAAAAAATAATTTCAGTCCTAGGCTTGAACTCGAGCCTTCAAAGGGAAAATGTCCAAAATTTGTCGAAAATTCCAATATTTGTATGGAGTTTATGATTTGTTGAAAAATCAGGACATTTTGAGGGTTTGCCGGGACACAGCAGCAAGGTAGAAAAGAGCAGCAGCGTCCCGGAAAAATACAGCAGATGTCCTAATCAAGGAGAATCTCAAGATTGGGCAAAATAATCATTCATAAGACAGTAACTAACTTCATATCATTAAATATGATGGCATAGTAGTACTCTAGCGACTGCATAATGCTGCTCGAGATGGTTCTGAGTAATGAATGGCGATGGTTGATGGAGATAGTATTTTATTTGGAATTGGAAATTGTAAAATGTTGGACACCAATAGAGCTAGATTCAAGTAACTTCTAGTAAAGGTTATAGACCACAGTTGATATATATGAACAGAGAAGTAAGTAAAAAGGAATAAAAAATATCAACTAAAACATTGAACTTCTAGTTCATATTCCTAGAAGACCCCACCTATAGTTCAAAAAGTCATAACTAGTCACCAATTACTACTTCATGATAAAACAACAATAATCAATAAAATTGAAGAAAAAATCTAGCAATAAATTTCTACGAAAAGCAGTCATTAAGACAACTTTTTTCTCTCATTTTCAGCTCCATCAAGTAAAAGAAGAAAGTTTCCAGAACTCGATATTACTTTTTTTCCGTTCCATTGACTTGGCAATAATGTACGAATGTCATTAAAAAAAGGTAAGCAATGAGGCATCAAGTTCTTCTTGGAAAAATTTAATCAACTTTTGTTGTTAATTCATTCTGATTGAGCTTCAAGTGACCAAATATTCGGATCATTGACTGTCACACCCTCGATTTTTTATGGGATGAAAAAAATAAATGAATTTGAAGTCAATTTAAAAATTAAATAGAGAAAAAATTTGCTGAAATTTAAAATCCACAAAAAAATTCATCAATTTTGACTTTTTTTGTAACCAGAAAATTAACTCCGTACCTAATAATTATCATTTTTCTTTATTTCACCTTCCTATCATCATCATCATCATTTTCATCAATCTAAAAGATCAATTTTATTTTTATTATATTATACGATTGTGAGCGTTTCGTCTATTAATTTATATACACATTGTGTTGATTGAAGACCCTTCATCATACGCACTTAGACACATTATCCCTTATATAGAACTGATGAATTTCAGTAGGAAATTTTTTATGTATTTTTTGCTGCCTCTTTTGTTATTTGGATTACTAGATGTGATGTTCGGTAGGTATGATGAAAATGAGTATTCGACTGAATCTACAAGATGGTATTTGTTATATGAGTCTGTCATTCACAACTATTTGATGATATCTATGAGAGCAATTCTGAATTTCCAAGTATATTGACATTTCATAGGACTGATAACAGTTTTCGATACCAAGGATAATGAGCTTATTTCAGTAAATATTCTAATAAATCAGCCTAATAGTATGCCTCTATGAATTGACGGTATATCGTAATCTTGCTTAGAGCTAAACTCGATATGATAGAATCTAGTTCTAAAAACAAATTTAATGTCCCGAAAATGCTAAGAAAAATTTAAAAATTGCCTTGATGTGCACAACCTACCCTCTTGGAACAATTTGATCATAATATAAGCTGCATCCTTAGCCTTTTATCATTTCGGCTATATGTTCCTGAACATCCAAGGCACTCGATAACCCATAGACAATTAAAACACATAATGAAATACTGACAAAATTATATGGATATATGTATAAATCCATAAAATGAAATTTATTATTCTTTATGAAATATAAAACTAGAAATAGAAAAAATAGAAGTTGAAGAGAGCTTCTATATTCCCAAGTGGAACTTTCCATTACATGCTCTGATACCTGAATTACAATCTTTATATATTGTTCATATATGACATAAGAGGAGGTATAAAGAATCGAATTGACTATATATAAAGAGTGAAATGGAGAGAATGAATGATATCATCACGTATGCCACGATCATCCGGCAATCATATGATGGACGTGCTGTTTCCAATTATCTCAATCTCTCTTTCTCTCCGTTTTTTTGTTTTTCTTTCTTTTTGCTTTCTTTCACCTTCATAGTCATCCTTCATTCTCATTTCTACTTCTTCTTATTTTGGTTTCTTACTTCTTTCCATTCGCTCATTAGCGGATTTTATGAAACTAAATGGTGGACAAAGTGGTTATGTCGTGTTGTGATTAAGGTGCCTTCAAACTAGAGTTTTCGACATTCAGGTGTCTTCATATTTCTTTTAGGTTCAGGTGTTTGCACACCAGAATTATTCATGTGCCTTTACATTAGATTTTTTTGTGGATCATCCTTCACACGAGCCCAAAATTTCCTTAATAGTCGCAATATGCGTTCTGATCCACCAAAGATCTCTCCAATCTCTCAACTGGTATTTTATTTTGGATCGAAAATAAATTTAAAATACATTTTTGCCCTTCTTGTGTCCGCTTCTTCTTTTTCTTCTTATTTTTTCTTTATTTGCCTCTTCTTTCTTACTCATTTGCTTGTTTCTTTTTTTGCCACTTCTTACTGCCATCATTATTATTGTTTTTATTAATACTACATTCATTTATTGCTGTTGTTTTTTCTTTAATATCTCCATTTATCTCTATCTCACTTACTCTAAACTCACCTCTATAAATTGTATGGATTATGGTCATTTAGAAAAGTGGACTATTGTGGATATTTATTAACACACTATTGTAAATGCATTTGAATCTCAAAAAATCTAATGTAAATTCATTTGAACCCCAATACTCAGGTGTTTAGGCTCACGAGTCTCAAAACTATAATGTAAAGGCATTTGAGCCAAAAAAACTTCGCTGAAAAGCCCAAAATTTAAAGCGAACACGAAACAATATGTAAAATGTAAAAATAAATTCGAGTTGATGTTGTTTATGCTTCATTATCCGTGAAACATTAAACGTTCTCAAAAAATCCTCTTATATTCAATTTTATAAAATTAAAGCAAACGAGAAGAAAAAGGGAAGACAACAAAATATATAGCAATAAAAGAAATTGGAGAAATGAAGAGTAGTAAAAAAGCGAGACACAACCAAAAATGCAAAAAATTGTAAAAAAAAAATTAAATGAAAACAACAAGAAATCTGAAGACAGAAGTGAAGAATAAATTTAATATTGAAGTACGAAAGAGGTCAAGTTGGAAATGGTTTTAAGTTAATCGAGGATGCAAAGCAATACTATGTGCTCGTAATGGTTTCTTTAGTATGAGTACTATTTATATTTAACAAACAGTCTACTACGCTAACTAGATTGGAGAAACCGAAGTCTGACTTTGTAGCTGACCAATTTTCAAGTGAAAGCCTTTTCATGACATCCACTGATATTGCTCAATACAAAAGTAATTATTTTTTAACATATAGAGTAAAAGTCTATTCAAAATTATCTTGTCTGGAGGATGTCAACACCACAATCGGATTTTGCATGCAAAAGTCGACTTGAATCAACACAAAATTTGAGCTCACTTCGAGCTCTGATTACAAAAAACAGTATAATATTGATTGAACTTTATTATTAATAAAAACTCAACGCAAATGACAATGAAGCAGTCCTAAGCAAGCGACACGGATTCAATCCCAGAGAAAGTGTTGTCGCCTCAGTAGACGCTGATTAATATATCATGGATCATTCAATTGTGCAAAGTTGTGAATCATTCATGCTCAATGGCAACAAATCAAATCAATTTGAAGTTCATCGTATCGAAAATCATCAATTGTGTTATGAAATTGCCAACTAAGTATTGACTGGGTCCTGTAAAATCCTTCACATGCATTGTAATACTTATGAGTTTGGATAGGTGGTTACGTATCTCGATGACAACAGTGGTTCCACGTAATCGTCTGATTAGTCAAAGACCTATTAAACTTTCAGTCACAACCTAAAATTTTAAAAACTAAAAAAGTAAAATTGAAAAGTTTTAAATTTTGAAATCAATAAAATAAAAATTCATTGTAAAGCTTCATTAACTAATTTAAATCCATAAGCACTTAGTGATTCATTAAATGTCAAACAAATTGAACGTAATTAGACATTTTTTGTTATTCAAGCTATGAAACTCAAAAATAAACTTCATTTTATCCTGTTTTAATGAGCTTATTTATTTAGGCATCATCAAACAACACCAAAAATACTTAAATACTCAACAACACAAGTCATCATCATGATATGAGCTACTTAATGCCATCAGCAATTCGTTGCTGAGCTGATTTAGTTTAGAAGAAATTTAAGTTGAATTTTGCTATTTTAGAGATTTTAAAAGTTAAAGAAATTAATTTTTTATGAGGTTTTTTGGGTATTTTTCGTTAACTAAGAGATTGAAAAATTCATTAAAAATTTAATAGTTTTTCAAAAATTCTCAAAGATTCTGTTCAAATATTTAGTCTTTTCAGAAAAATCCACCTGCAAAAAATTCACATTTCAAATCGATCTCAAAGGATTGACAATCCTAAGCTTCATGAGAAATTCACCCAAAAATCAATCGACACAAAAACTCCTACAAAATTCAATTCGTCAAATTCTTTATTTTCCTCACAATTAACCCCGATAATCTCAAACAAACAAAAGTATCCGGTCTTCTAAAATTCAATTCAATTACTCAACTATTATGCAATTCAATCAAACAATAAATAAAAAAAAATCCTTTACAATTCAGCAATTCACTGAGAATTTTTCGACAATACAAAATCTATTACATAATATTACACAAATCAAATCCCCTTTTTAACTCTTTTCTTTCAAATAGTAATGCAAAAGAAGAAATCTAATCGACAAAGTGCTTCAAATCTTAAATTATTTCCCTTCCAGAAATCTCGGTCGTGCTCTGTGTGTGCCTTTAGAAAATAAAGAAAGAAGTAAGAAAAAAGAGAAGAGAAACAAAACATTAAAAAAAGTTAAATAAAAGAAAGAACACAAAAGCAAAGAAGAAGTAGTTGAAGCCCTTGTGATAATTGCGACAGAAAGTCGTTCTGAAATTTTCAGACATATTCCCTGGATTTTATTGCAATTTTCTAATTATTTACCAAACTGACCTGACAAGCTCGTCAATTATAAATTTACCCGATAGCCCAATTTGTTTAATTGAGCCAGAATTCTGGTGTCGGATTTAACAGACTCAAAATGCTCAAAATTTGGAAAAAATAATCCCAAAAATCAACGAAATTTCTGAAAAATTTCACCTCAAGAAATTCGAATTGATATAAAAAAAGTTGGCATATAAAAAATAGAAAAAATAAAGAAGTAAATAAAAGGGATTTGCAGTTGAAAAGTATCATAAACTCAGCGAGAATCCATCGCGATATTGGAACTGGTTTTCTCTTCTCTTTCAATTTCCTTTGTTATTCTTTCTTTTCATGTTTTTTTCTGCCTTTACTTTTATCTAATGGCTTTTTGCGATTACAAATGTAAGGTTGTAAAAAAATATAAAAAGAAGAATAAAGACGTACTTTTTTGAAATTTGGATGGCTAGATGGAAAGACAAGTTTTGAGATAATTTTGGAAAAGACATAATGTACAATAATATGAAAATTGAGATGTACTGTTGGATATCCAATGACATTCAATTTGAAAGCAACTAGAATGACCTTCTACCACAGCATACAATAAATCATATACAGAACTGACCAAAACTCTAGTTTTTCAAACACTAGAACCTGATTAGCACAAGTCAGTTGATTGATGCGAAATCTAGCATCAAGCAGGCGTGATTCTGGCAAAAGTCTGGCTAAATCAAAGTCACGTCTGCCTAAGGCCGGATTTTTATCCATTAACCGATTTGTGCTATTCTAGATAGCTGTTAAAATCAAGTAATTAACTGCTGTAACTAAATTCACAAATCAGCTCACATGTACAATGTCATTACAATTTCAAATCACGCATTACGTGTTATTTTTATTAATTAAACTGAAAATAGAAAGAATAATCAGTGTAACAGCAAACCGTGTGTGTCAATAAAGCGAAAATAAAACCTTTATCGGTGAATGGATAGATAAACAAGCACTAACTAAATTCGACATTAGGTTAATTATTGCATAAAGCTTCGAAAATGACTAATCGATCAATATGAAAAATTAATTAAAAATTTAAATTTTGTTCATGGCATTTTGTTGTTTGTAAATAGCTTTTTAGTGGCAAATAATGAGTCATTAAATTTGTTTTGAAAATATTATTCAAAGTGATTCTTTATTGGAGTAAAAAATAATGAGTTCGTGAAGTAGGAATAAATTTATTCCTGGATGATTCATGGAATATTTTAATACAATAGGTGATTTGAAGGAATATTACTAAAAGGCACGAAAAATTATCATGACATGTAGATTATTCGTCACCGCTTATTTAATTGTCAATGTCACTTTATACTACGATATTGATATTATTTGATAAAATTTACCTCCAATATTGAGAAACTTTGGACAATTTTCCAATAAATTCTGCAAAATTTACCATAGTTGGCAGGACTTCAATATTGGAAAATTTCAGGGAAAAAGAGGGATATTGTTTGGGGGTCAAACTTCCATTTTTTGGATAAAAATCTTCATTTTGCTTGCAAGATCAAAATCCCCAAACTCTTTATATTCTGGCGTTTTATGCAAAAAAAAATTAAATCCCTTTGGCTAAGCTCCTGCTTCAATATGTAAAATCTGAAATAATCTTTATTTTGGGTCCGGACTTCAAAAGTCTTATTAACTCTGAAAATCTCAAATGTTGAGAACTTTGATTGACTCTCTTCTAAGGACATAGTTACGTTGATCCAGAGCTGGATTTTTGGCCATTTCTGGAGCGTGTGCCATTCGAATCAAATTACTTGCTTGACAAATTTGACTCAAATTCTAAGAAGATCTCCTGAAACTTCTAAATCTAATCAACTATAAGCAATAGCGCCATTTTTTCGCAGAAAATGTGCCAAAAAAGTCCTTTTCAATTCATTTCCTTTTTATGTCACAAAAACCATCAAAAAAACTTTTCTTCAATAATCAATTGTCCATGCCCATCGAGCAAAAAAATAAAATACACTCAAATCTTTAAGGACTTTTCATCCCAAAAAATAAGGACGACCCCTATTCAATTCAATTTCTCCTCACTCAAAAGAAAGTTTTACGTCACGTTAATTAATTAGTAAATGACAATGAATAGACAAGATATTATTGCATCATATCCATTGTGCTGGTCAATTTTATTGTTTAAAAATTTTGGTTTTTCTTTAAAATTTCAAGCTTCATTTGCCTCTTGACGGGAGTTCAAATTTTAAGTACTGAATGGACACAAACTTACCTGCAAAAATGTTTTTTGTTCCTTTCTTTGGTTCTCTCTTCGGGGTTGCTGTTTTTGTTATCAAAACACAATAAAGTATTTTAAAAATTTCTTAATGTGATAAAAATCTTTTGAAAATGTTTTTCCATTGTTGCCTTTTATAATTTTAATGTTATCTTGGGTTTAATAAGTTACTTTGTCATGGCTGTCTATTGGCTTCAATCAGGGATGCATGTAGCGGGAAAGACGGGAGGGGTGGATGGATGTCTCTTAGTGGTGGGGGAATCTAACTTAAAATGTGCAAATCTCTTCAATTATTACAGAAAATCATTAGTATTTCGGAACATAACCTCAAAATTCTACTAGAAAAATATGCGTTTTGTCATTTTTATCCCTCAATAACTCCATAACTTACAACTTATTTTGTGTATTTTTAAAAAATAATAAAAAACTAAATTTTTCTATTCTCAATTTCGCACGTACGCACAATTTCTCATGCGAGTAGAGTCCCAAGCTAACTAAGCGTGACTCGAGAAGAATTGAAGTCAATTTTAGTTGTTTTTGTATATTTTAATTAAAAAAAGTGAAAAAGTAGAAAAAACCGAAAATTAAAAGTAATGAAAATTGAATTTATCTTCGGGTCTGTACAGCTGATTATTTTAGCAATAATTGGAGCTAACAAATAACTGATACTTCATATTTTAGTATGTAATACAGTAAATTATTAATTCAGGTAGTCAAGGGTCTTCTTTGATCAAACATGATATAATTAAATTTACATGTGAGAACTCGCAGAGGGAACTTTAATTGGATGATTTGTAATTTTTTAGAGTTCTTTGTGTAGGATATAAGTGGGTTAAATGTGTGAGTCAATGGGTTAAATTATTAATTAGCACAATTATCAAGGTAATTCTGAAGTTAGGTAGAACTTTTTTGGATTTGATTTCTTTTGAGTTTTTTCAAATGACTTCAGTAGTATTCTAATGAAAATTTAAAATTATTTACTTCCAAAATTAACCACACCTATTAAGTAATCAACTTACTGTCCATGTCTAACTGATATTCCTGAATTTTCACCAATTTTCCCATCAAACTCTCTCCCCTTGTCTTTAATTCCATTAACACGAAACTAAAAACCACGAAGTAAATCTAGTCATCCAACATTTGCCCTCATCATGTCATTGTTTGCTGTCATCAATTGTTTAATTTTTATATGTTTGTTATGAACAAAAAGAAGAAATTCAAGAAGAAAAGATTCGTCAAACTTGAAATAATAAAAATTCAATTGAACAGGAATGCATTGAAGAAAAAAAAGAAGAAGTAAAGGAACAAAAGATATGTGAGAATAAAAAGAAGAAGAATAAATTTAAATTCTCAGATCTTTTTCGCCCTTTTTTTGATTATTCCTTTGAATTAATCCATGCAGTAATAATTTTTATTCCCTTTACGTGCTCATAATGGCACTCGAAAATCTCTCGCGGAATCATAAACGTCATTATTAAGAAGCAGAACAGCATAAATATTACTTTTTTTGCTGAGAACAAAAGAGGCACACAGCTAAATAGGGAATAAAAAGAAGGGAATGGAAAGGAATCAGAAGAGTGAACAAAAGAATAAGAATTATTGCGTAATAGCAGTGTTGAGCAACAGCGATGTGAAGGAAAAGAAAATAATGGATAGAAGTGGATGGATATATTTAGGGAACAAGGTTTAGACACTGTAGTAAACTGTCGAATGCTAAAAAATGTAAATATTTTTTAAAAATTTCTAAGGCAACAAAATTAGAAGTTTCTAAATAACGCAGTAGTCAACATTATAAGTCACTCGAGTGTCCACACCCTTCAACATTCATTTTCCACAAACAAAATTCAACTGCGAATAAGAAGAAGAAAACGCGCAATAAACGCTTACTAAAAAGGAGTTCTGGAGTGAGTTAAGGATGAATACACAGCACATAATAAGCAACAGGGGACAAAAAAATCGATGAACAGCAATGAATCACACACTCACGAAAAATGGAAGCGAAATTCTTAAATGCAGCTATTTTCTTCTGATTTTCGATGAGGGTTGCGTGCGTGTATTGCAATCAAAGCGAATTCGTCCCTTTCTGTTGCTTTTTGTGCTTCATTTTCATTTTTATGAGCTGTGAAAAATTTTCTATAGGAATGAAAATTGCAAAAATTGGAAGCGAAACTGTTGCACATTTGGATTTTATTGCTTCTTTTACTGATTGCATAGCTGCTGCTGCTGCTGTTGTTACTCATGTTGCTGATGGTTATTGCTTCCTTTTTCCTGTTTTGTTTACGATTATTGATAAGATTTTACTGCTTGATTTTGTGAGGAAATTGACAAGTTTTTTAGGATTTCGGTGAACTTTTTTGGGGGTTTGGTTCAGTTAGCATCAAAATTTCAAGTTTTTAACTTGCAAACATAGAAAATTTTTGGATAAATCAACAGAAATCAACAAAGTGTCCAAAAAATCAACAAGATTATTTAAAAATCCGTTAAAATATCAATCAACACCCCTACAGTACTTAACATAATCCTTCCAAAAATTTAGACCATAAAAACAATTTTCCCAAGCTGGAATCAACGAATTTATTAAAAAATTTAATAGAAAAAAATGCAAACATTTGAAACATGAACTAAAAAACCGTCAAAAAGAGAAATTAAAATGCAAATGAAGGTAGTTGAAGTTGGTAGTGCTGTTGAGCATTTCACACAGCGAGGGATGAGAAAACATAAATAACGAAAAAAGTGAATTGAAATTCGAAAGGGGAAACGAAAAATTCTCGTGAATGCAACAAGAAAACCGGGAATGTTCTGGAATAAAATTTTGAAGGGCGAAATAGAATGAGATGGATTTGATGTCCGTTGTATGGTCACTTTATGTTGAATTTTTGCTATGGGTTATGCTTAGTTTAAGCTTAATTTAGATGAAATTTCAGTTCAAAATCCAATTTAGTTCAGGAATAAGTTAAGTTTGGCAAAATATCAATAGCCTCTTCAAATTCAAGTCCAATCATGTACGATCAAGTAACCCGTTTACATCATGAACCAAACACACCCATGAACAATCATCTGATGGAAGTGCCATGTAAATTGTTGTTGCTGCTGAATTTCAACTCATTAAAGAAAATTTCCTCGTTTCAACTTCGTTTTTTGAGCTGTCTTTTCATCATGTTGATAGTTTTTGTTGCCGTTTCGATGAAAACCGGCTTTTGGATGATGAACAAGAAAAAAGCAGCAGCACCAGCAGCAGAACAGCACTGATGCCAAATTTTCATTTTCATTGAGAGATTTTTTTTATTCATAAAGAAATGGAAAATCAATGAAAATCAGCTGTTGATGGTTCCGAAAGGACATAAAAAAATTATGGAAGTGGAAATGGAAATTGCGATGAAAACTTGGCAACACTGTGCGCAATAGAAATTTTCCTAAGACTTGTTGTTTCTGTTTCTGCTGTTTTTGTGTTCCCTCAACATCTGATGACTATTCATTACATACTCTGTTATGCTGTGCATGCCTGTGACTGTATTTGTGCCTCAATTCTCATAAATTACACATCTCACTCACTCACTCACTTACATTGTACTTACATGCTCTATTCTGCTCAGTTCTGTTTATTTCAATGTGGATTTGGAACTTACAGAGAAATGTAAGTAAATGGAAATTTTATGTTGGATAGAAGAAGAACTGAATGAATAGAGAGAGTGCGATGGAAAGAGGTATCTGTGAAAATTCAACCGACAGTTTCGTCATCATTTCGGGTCATTTTAAGAAAATTTGTGACTTTTTGAAGGACTTTTATTGGAATTTTCAGTATTTTTGTGGAATTTTTGGATGTTTCTAATTTTATTGAAGGATAAGTTCAGTTCAAAAATAGATTTTGTTTCTAGACAATATCAATACAGAATGACGAACAAGTTTAGGTGTCAACAGTTATAGGTGTTGGATCTTAAATTGTCCATAAATAGGAACTATTTAAATAGGATTGTTTGGTTGCTAAAATCAACAAGGATCTAGTTTTATCCACTTACTTCAAAATTTCCTATCTGTTGGCATCAAAAGAGACTTAACGGAAACTTTAATGACTTTAAAAAATACTTGAACTTGGACCTATGATTCTAGTGTTGACTTACGGCAAATATGATCATAATTTCTAAGCCATAGTGCCACAAAGTTACTTGATACACTAAAATACACAACAGTACCCTCCAAAGATCCACCAAAAATTAAATTTACCCTACAAAATTGTACAACACTGCTGAATAGATCCACAAAATTGAGAATTGACTGTTCCTTAAAAATGTATTGAAGAAAATACAAACGTGAAAAAAATCAACAAATTCAGTACATTTGTGTTGGTTTCCATACATCTAAAGTTTCAATACAATCGCAATTTTCATCAATCTCAGAGCAATTTTAAAAAGCTGAAATTTTCCTAAATTTGATGAAAACTCTCCGGAAAATTTCAAGAATTCTACAGAAAGTGTCAAAATCTGTAAAAATTTCATACCAAAATATCAAAAAAGTAGCAAATAAGCCACAAAAATAACAAAAAAGTTAGTCAATAAGTAAAGTTGTGTGCGTGCATTTGAGTGTATTGGAGAGCCGACAAAAATCTTTAAAACCGGCTCACAGTCGGCAGTAGTCGATTCAGTTCGTCAACAGCAGTGAACGTTGTAACATCAAAAAAGCAAACTAAACTCAAATAAATTTCTGCTTTGAAAAAATTTTATAAAAAACTTGAAAATTTTAATTTAATTTAATATTTTTTAGTCAGCAACCAAAAGTCAAAAAAAGCAGAATTTGTGATTTTTTTGTTAAACATATTTTGTGATTTTTTAAATTATTGTGGAAAACTCGTTAAAAACGTCCACAAATCAGACAGAAAAATTGAAAATTTACCATCGAATGGAAAAAAAAGAACTAAAAAGTGATTAAAATTAAAAAATTTTCTGTGCTGTGAATTCAAAAAAGTTGAAGAAAATTTTTTGAAAAAAGACTTAAAAAGTTAAAAAAGTGAAATGAAAATGGAAATTTTAGCAGTTCAAAATGAATTCATGCACGTCATGCCATCAAAAGCTAAAGGTAAGATTTCGGCAAATCCACTTGACTTTTTATTTTTTGGTCCACAAAATTTATTTTTGTGTAAAGTGAAATTTTTTACCTGCAAAGGAACCAAAAATTTCTTAAGAAAAGGGAATTCCCTTCCGAATTTCTTAATCTTTCTATCTCACTCACTCATTATTCCCATCTCGCTCACTCACCCTTCCCTACTTTTATATCCAATTTGACCTTCAAACAGCAATGAAAAGGGAAAACGAGCAGCATAAAAAAATTTTGTGTACTGGAAATTTTTTCTCCTTTTTTTCTGATGAAATTTTCTTGATTTTTTCACTGTTTCGGGGAGTTTGGGGATTTTCATGGGATTTGGTGGGGTGAAATTGACTTTAAAAAATAGAAATTGAATTAGCAAAATTTAAAAAATTCTTAAAAATTGAAATTATTTGTTAAATCTAATTTTACATTCTAAATTGTCCAAAAAAATGAAAAAATTGAGAAAAAGTAGAAAAAAATGAGAAATTAAAGAAAAAATAATTAAATTCCACTTTTCTCACAAATTTAGTTATCAAATAAAAAATAAATTGAAATCCTAAAAATCATTAAAAAATTCAAAGTCCTCCCTAGCGTCCCTAATTAGACCCTAAATATCATAAAACCACTAAATCAACCAAATATTTTTTCACAAAGTCATTTTCCAAATCCAACAACAGCGAAGAAAATCGACTTAAAAAAGAACACAAAATTGACGACGTTCAGTCTCAGTCAAGTCAATTCAGTTTCGCGTCATTTTTGTTGTTGCAATTTTTTTTTTTCAAAAACTTTAATTTTTTTCGCAATTCTGCCGGCTTCTCAACAGCAACAAAAAGTTGGAAAAGTGATGCAATTTGTGCATTTTATTTAAATTGATTCGTTTGCTGTTGCTAAGCAGTGCCTGTGTGTGCAGTTCCAACACATATGCGCGAATTGGAGAAAAAACAACAAAAATCTCCAGCTGACTTTGTAACAAAAATCAATTTTTCGGTAATTGTTGAAATTAGTCAGCGAATGCGCAGTAACGGCAGTAATGAAAAATTGGCACAAATACAAGCGAATGGAAAGTCAAAACCGGCACAATCAGCTGATGAGAGCGGTTGTGAATGTATTGATATATTACACATGTATTTGTGCCTAGTTGTTTGCCACTGTGTTGGTGCAACAACAAAAAGTGGGTGAAATTTAATTACACAGCTTTGGTTCCTTTGCAGTCACTCAAATTTCAAACTTTTAACGATTATTCTGAATCTTTTACTAATAAATTTTACTTTATCATTGAAAAATTAGATGGCAGCAATACATTAAGATGGACAGCACCAACAGTAGCAAAGAAAGTGCAATCATCAAGTGTTAAACAGCCATCACCAAAACATCATCACAGTCATCATCAAAAAGAAGAAGTAGGGATGGCAGCAATTGAACAATTATGGGAAGATGAGGATAGTTTCTTGACTACATTACCACATTGGAATGAAGCAGAAATTGAACATGTTAGAAATGTCTTAATGGCAACATTAAGAGATGCAAAGCAAAGACATTTGGCATGTACTGAGGTACTTCTGCCATGTGACATGCTCGAAAGAATTGCAATTGATATGTTAAGTGCATCAGATGAGGAAGCTTGTGGAATTCGTGGTGCAAATATTCGTATAGAATTTGATAATGGTGATGGAAGTGGAAGTAATGAGATTGCAACATGCAATACTGATCTCAATACAGTCGCAACATTTGAATTGCGGTTGACATTAAAGCAGGAACATAGCCGTAGTAAGTGGATCTCATCAATCATGCCACAATTTTTACGCAACCTTACTCGTGCCAGTACGATCGTTATAAGCCGTGACTATACACTTAGCAAGCACAAATTGAATAATTATTCTTTTGCTGAGTAAGCATATCCATCTAGTCACCCAAGCCTATGACCCATCCCACCACTAAGTACACTCTGTCGACTTGTGATAAGCGCGCGATTTTTAAATGTTGGATTTCCTGTGTGTGTGTCAGTAATTCTCGTTGTCGTAGTCCTTTCTAATTAATTTTTTAATTTTTTTTATATTGAAAAATATTTTTGCATTTTTAAAAATACTTTTTAAGTCCACAAAATGTTGGACATTGTGAAAAAAAAAATAATAATTTGAGGCAAGAAATTCAAAATGTGAGAAGATGAAAATTAAAAAAAAAATCAATTAATCGTGATATGAAAAAAGTTCAAATTTCTTAAGAATGGTAATTTTAAGTAGGATTTTCCAATTTCTTTCCCTCCACCAAAACACAACTTTTCTATCTTCTCAGAACCAAGAAGTAAATTTTCAATAAATTCAATAGTTTGTTATTAAGTAGGAGGTTCATTTGGACCTGTATTAAGGTACATTATCAATATTTGACTCAACTTTCTTAAAGAGTACTCAAGTACCTCTAATTGTACTTTACAGCAATGACACCTCCTACCCAAAGCAATTCAAAATTAATCCATAAAAATAGATTTTTTTGCAAAAACTGAAAATTAAAAAAGAAAAAAAAATGATAAAAAATTTAGGAATTCTTAGAAATTATGCGAAATGTGATTAATCAATTTTAAGAGATAAGAAATAATAATATATGAAATAATAAATGTAAAAGTGATAAGCAAAAGTAGAAATTTAACAAATTTTTGAATAATTAACGAACGAAGAAAACAACAAAATGGCGGATTTGGGTTCACATCCCAAAAATCCAGTCTAAAAATGATGAAAAAAAAAAAAATTAAATTTTTTGTATCCTATCAATGTGAATGCAAATTAAATTATCGACTACAAATTTTTTGCTAGGAATTTAACAAATTTTTCAATACTTAGGATTAACAAATTTTTAAAAAATTATCGTGGCTCCTTGGTTGATGCTCAAAAATCAGCACACAAAAGGCATTTAATTTTGACTTTTTTATAAGTTTTTCTTAATTTTTGCAATTTTTTTTTTTGTGTGTTAAATTGGCTTTAGTTTTTTTTTTCTTATTTTTTTAAAAACTTATTTTTTAAATCTCCACGATCTCAATAATTTGCATCTTTTTTTGAATATTTTTTGATGTTTTTTAATGGCTTAAAACTGTTAAGGCATCAAGAATATTTTTTAATTTATAATTTTAGCTATAAACTCAGTATTTTTCACATATATAACATTTTTTAGCTCATAGACCCTTTTTCAAGTCAGTATTAAATAATAATTGTATAACATAAGGCCGATGAGACCAACAATAGCAATTTAGTAAGATTTTTGGGAATTTTATCATTTTCTGTATCAAATATCCCAAAAATCATCAAATTTTGACCACAAAACCAGCAAAAATTCAATAATTTAATTTTTTTATTCAAAAATTGAAAAAAATTCGACTCAAATTGTACTAAAAAAAACTCCAATAATAAAAAATGTACTGAAAATTATAAAATTTATTTCACTTTTTTTTATATATTTTTAGTAATTAACAAATTGACAAATAAATTTTCTTTGTGATAAAAATAAAAAAAATGTGAAAATTTGACATCCTCGCTTGGATGAATCAGAATTAAAATTTAAATATGCACTTCCAATTTGGATTAATGTGCTGAAAAAAACTGAGAATAAAAAGAACTTACAAGCAGTGAAATGAAAAATTAGAATATTATCAAATTCATATAATATATTATATAAAACTATATTTAATCACCGCAAAATACAAATGAAAACAATTACTTTGTAAGGAACAAAAAAAAATCTTATTTAAAAAATGAATAAAAAAAAGTCAATAAAAATGTGATTTAAAATATTAAATTCAAATATTTTTTCTTATTTAATATTTAATATACTTATATTTAATATTTAAAAATTTCAGCGAATTTTTTTATTTTTTCAGAAATTTTTTAATTTAAAGGAATTTTATCAACAATAATATCAAAATAACAATTTTATGTTCACGAACTAGAAAATTTATAAAATAATAGCTTAGACCTAATAAACAGCTTTGTGTCTGCTGATTAATTGGCACAATGACTTCATAATTTTCTTTTCATAATAAAATATTCACGTGAAAATTGTCACGACTAAGGCTTACGTGATTTTCCTCGAATACGCTTTTCCTCAAAAAAAAAGGGTAAATAATATTTCCTCAAAATTATTTTCAAAAATAGTTTCCGTCCCAAAACAACAAGTTTACATCGTCACTAAATTTCGATGTTTCTCCTTCACCTTCAAATTCCTTGAAAATTGTTTACATGAACTATAAAAAAATTTAAACTCATTCAACTTTGCTGAAAATAGAAAAAAGAGCATCTAAATTTTCTTTACCTTCCTGAAAGTCAATAGAAAGTTTGTAGACCTTACGATGATTAAATCTTTAGCAATTATAGCATCTGAGAATAATCATCTGCCGCCCCCGGGTTAACGTGTAAACAGAAAAATTTAAGTTAGAAGTGAAGATTTTTGTTGAAAGTTAAAAGCGCATTTCTTTAAATTTTCTTACTTTAATTTTCATCGACTCTCAATCTCACATTTTCTTAATGCAGTGCTACTCAAACTGTGCTCCAAAAAATTAATGCAACGATCCCACCATTACTAAGTTAAGGATTTTGGAGTCTCGAGAATTATTTCTAAATTTCAGTATGGGGCCGTTCACATATTAAGCTGGACAGCTTCTCAGGATACCTTTCTCTTTCCCCCTTAAAAGCGAGCATATTAAGACGAACCCATATGACGTCAACGAAAAAGTTTGAGAATCACTGCCTCAACCAACTTCAGAATTCTTCAAGACAGTCTAACAAAGCTTTACATCCTTAATCAATTTTTTCTTTTAATTTTTTCAAACTCAAAAATAAATTTAAAAATTCACGAAAAAAAAATTTAATTTCTCACTTTACGATGCCATTCACCTTAAGTTCGGGCATTTCTACTCTCTTATTCTCTCAGATCTGATGTCCATAAATTGGCCCCATCTCAAATTAATTTTTTTTGTCTATTTTAAATCTTTGCCAATATTCGCGGTCATTTGTGACGCAATTTGTTGTTTTTCGTGAAAAACTTTTTTTGTTGTTTTTCTTTTTTCTTCTATTTTAAAAACAATTAAAACGTTTGTTATTTTAAATTTAGTGAGAAATAGCGGAAGGTGATCGATACTAATGGTGACGGTGATGAGTTCAAATTTTACAAAATTTATTTCCGTCTGTTCTATAAAAATTTTAAGATGTTTAAGCTAAATTTAATTTTTAAAAATTATTTATGGACCATTTTAGTGAATGATGCTTAATTAAGGAAATGAGTTGATGCGAATCATCTGGTGGGCCCAGAATAGGGACGTATTGAGGTGGGGGTTAGGGGTTTGTTCAAGTTCCACCTCCCTTTTTGGAAAACAATTCTTGAATCAACTAGGAATTTAGTGAAGGAAGTCCCAAAACCCCTCGATGCATACAAACAATTTTTGGCTGTTCTCCTGATGCCTGACTCCAAAAGTCTAAAAGGGCACGTCCTCTTGAGGCCGGACTCTACAATGATGTGAATTGCTGTATATTCCTTATACTTACCTCTAATTTACTCAGCTTTCTGTTGTACTGTAAATATCTTCTTAATAAGCATCACAACATATAATTCAAAAATCGTAACTGTCAAAATATTTTTGAATTTTTTTTTCAGATTATTTTTTTTTTCAAAAGATGGAGCTACATGCTTAATATTGTGACTTTTTATTCAGTCTTCATAATTATTTATTTATTTTTTAAAAGAAAATTTAGATAATTTTTTGGTTAAATGTCCAAAAAGTTAAAAATCAAAAAAGTATCAAAAAAATTGATTATACATATTTGTCATCTAGTATAGAACTCATTATAAAATTTTACTTCTTACCAAATAAAATCTGTCAAATTTTAGATAACAACACTGAAAATAAATTGTAAATTCCAGCAATTTCTACCATTCATGGAACTTAATAACAGCATGAATGTTCTTTGCCGAAAATCAAATCGGTCCAATTTCTCATAACAACATAGCCAGATGGGCAGCCACAGTTTGTCGATTTAAAACTGATGAGAAGTTGAGCCCAGCTAAGTAATGGAATCTTAAAGCACCAGTCACATTGTCCAGCAATTGTTGTTACTGAAATGATTAAATAATTTTAAAGCTATATACTTTATGTATGTCAGGGATCAATTTCTCCAGTGTCAAGATATTGGTACACCAATCGTGGAATTGGTACCATACAGAACTATACCACCAACGGAGAAATCGACCCCTTGTGCATTGGACTGACGATTTTCAACTTACATGGATATGTCTTTGAAGTTGTAGTTGTGATAACTGTTGTGGTCGTTGTTGTAGGAGCCATTGTTGTTGGAGCTAAGGTTGTCGGTGCTAAAGTTGTAGGAGCTAAGGTAGTCGGTGCCAAAGTTGTTGGAGCTAAGGTAGTCGGTGCCAATGTTGTTGGAGCTAAGGTTGTCGGTGCTAAAGTTGTAGGAGCTAACGTAGTTGGAGGTAAAGTGGTTGGAGCCAATGTTGTCGGGATTTCAGTCGTAGGCACTGCGGTAGTGGGTATCGCTGTTGTAGGAATTGTAGTTACAGGAAGTGTTGTTGTAGTTACATTTGCTAAAGTCTGTGTAGTTGTTGTTGTAGTAGCATTGTCAACTGTAGGTGCCAATGTTGTTGTATTCAATGACACAGTTGTTGTATCTGATGTATTAGAAGCAACAGGAGCTAAGGTAGTTGCATTTGAAATCACAGCTGTAGTATCGGTTGAGCTTGGTGCTGGTGTTGTTGAATTTGATTGCGATATAGTTGATGCAATTGATGCTGTAGTTGTACTATCGGTTGAGCTTGGTGAGCTCGGTGCTATTGTAGTTGAATTAGATTGTGATATAGCTGTTGTAATTGATGCTGTAGCTGATGACGCAGCTAAAATTAAAAAAAAAAAGTTTACAATGCAGAAGTACAAAAAAATCAAATCAAATCTTACTTGTGGCAGTTGATGCACTCAAAATATTTGCAATATAAGCTGCCCATCCGGTTGCGGCCTGTGCTACTTGACTTTGTAGTGCAGTTACATTTGCAATATCAACTGCTAAGCTATTTGCACCCAAATTTTCACTCAAACTTTGACTTTGTGTAATCAAATTTTGAATATTGCTGATTGTGTCACTAACCGAAGCAGGAACGTCTGCTTGATTTGCAGCATAATTTTGCATACTTTGTAGTAGCATATTTAAGTCACTGATGGTTGACTCCACGGTTGTATTTAAAGCTGAAGTTGATGCTTTATAAAAAAGAATACAAATATTAGCAAAAATTGACTTTATGACAGCAAAAACTTACTGGCAGCAGCAGTTGCATTCGTGTCAGTTGACTTGTAAGCAATCCATGCTGCAGCATCCTGAGATGATAATAACTGTAAATTATTCAATTGTGCAGCATCCGTTGAGTAGTTATTAATCATAATATTATTGATCAGATCCCCAACTGAAGAAGATAATTGACCAGTTAGTGTTGTGAATGTAGGAACTCCGGCTTGATTGCCAGTATATGACTGCATGTCTTGAGCCAATGCAGCAAGATTCGATTGTAGAATCTGTGAGGTAGACAAAAGAGCCAAACGTGGATCAACAGTTGTTGTATTTTGAACTTGAGTCGTGTCTGTTGATGCCAATGTGGTATCAGTGGAGTTGGTGCTAGCAATTGAAACTGTTGTTGTTGTTGCTGAAAAATTAAAAAATTAAACCTTACCAAAAATCTGAGTAAATTCACTTTTCCTCTCATTATCACTTTCAAATCACTTTTAGTCACTTTTATGGCTTTAATACTTTCGTAAAATCAGCCATGTCATCATAATTAAATAATACTCATTTTAAAAATAATTTTTGCATAGGTTGTCCATATACTTACTTGAAGATGTGACGTCACTGGCTACATATTGTGCCCAAGCAGTCGCTTCTTGAGTTGCCAAAGTTGTCAAATCAGATAAACTTGTTGCATCAACTGAAGCAGGGTTGTTCATCATGTTTGCAATCAGATCTTGCACTTGACTAATCAAAGTTGAGATGTCACTAACAAATCCAGGAACTCCAGTTTGATTTCCTGAATAATTTTGAATTGTTTGCAATAAAGTTTGAAGTTCTGCAAGTAGCTGTTGTGCTGCAGTTATCATATCAATACGTGGATCAACAGTTGTTGTAGTTGTGTTGGTACTTAAAGTACTACCAGCTACATAAGCAGCCCATGCAGTTGCATCCTGTGCAGCTGCATTTTGTATGATAGTTAAAGCTGTAATGTCACTAGCCAAACTATTACTACCCATATTGGCAATGAGATCTTGTAACATAGTTATTAGTCCTGTAGTATCAGATACAAATTCAGGAACACCCGTTTGATTTCCAGTATAACTTTGCATGCTCTGCAATAATGCGTTCAAATCAGCAAATAAGGCTTGAGCTGTCGTTGTAAGATCTCCAGTTGAAGCTATAAAAAAATTGGTTAATAATTTTGAAGGTTTTAATTTTAAAAAGCATCATCTTACTTGCTGCACTTGTTGGTGCTGTATCACTTGCTTTATAAGTTGCCCATGCTGCGGCATCTTGAACTATACTATCTTGAATAGTTGCCAATAATCCAGCATCAACTGCATAAGTGTTATTCATCATGTTAGCAATCAAATTTTGAATTTGAGCGATCAAATCTGCAGTCAATCCTAAGAATGTCTGTACACCAGCCTGACTTCCTGTGTAGTTTTGCATATCCTGCATTAAAACATCAAGAACAGTCTGTAAGCCTTGTGCAGCATCAAGAAGTGCCAATCGTGGATCAGCTGTGGTTGTAGTAGTTGTAATTGTTGATAATCCAGAAACGTCACCGGCCACATATGCAGCCCATGCTGTTGCCTCTTGAGCTATTTGACTCTGGAGTGCTGTTAAAGCAGAAATGTCAGCCGTTAATCCATTCGTGCCAAAGCTTGCGATAAGATTCTCCAATTGAGTTATTAGATTGCTTGTATCATCTACAAATCCGGTAACTCCGGTTTGATTTCCTGCATAATTAAGCATGCTAGCCAATAATTCATTAAGGTCTGACAACAATGTTTGGGCGATGGTTGTAAGATCAGCTGTTGATGCTAAAGTTGGAAATTATTTTTGAAGTTAGATAAAATTATTTTAAATATTATAATTAAACTTACTAGCAGCAGCTGTTGAAGCAGTATTACTGTCCTTATAAGCAGTCCATGCAGCCGTATCCTGAGCTACAAAGTTCTGTAAATTACTCAACAAAGCAGCATCTGTTGTAAAGTCATTATTCATGATATTATTGATGAAGTTTTGAACTTGAGTTGTAATGTCTCCAGTTAAGCCTAAGAATGTTGTAATTCCTGACTGATCACCGGTGAATGCTTGAATATCCTGAGTCAATGCAGAGAGATTCGTCAATAGCAATTGAGCTTCAGCAATGAGAGCCAATCTTGGATCAACAGTTGTAGTTGTTGTTGTCGCTGTAGTTGTGGTATTTAAAGAACTTCCAGCTACATAAGCAGCCCAAGCAGTTGCTTCCTGTGCTGCTGCATTTTGCAATGCAGTCAATGCTGCAATACCATCAACCAAAGTATTACTACCCATATTTGCAATAAGTGCTTCTAACATAGTTATTAGTCCTGTTGTATCAGATACAAATCCAGGAACTGCTGTTTGATTTCCAGTATAACTTTGCATGCTTTGCAATAATGCGTTCAAATCTGCTAATAAGGCTTGTGCAGTCGTTGTAAGATCTCCTGTTGAAGCTATAAAAAAATAAAATTTAAATGAAATACTTAACCCTTGAGCCAAAATGGAAAGATTTTCGCCAGACTTTTTTTGTCCGTCCGATTTTGCCAGATTTTCGCAAGATATTGGACGATTTTTTTTTCGCACGAAAAACTCCGTCCGATTTTGAAAGATTTTTGAACGATATTGACAGAAAAAAAATCTTGCATTTTCTGGCAAAAATCTGACGAATCTTATTGTCAGAATTTTCTTTGAAAACGTTCGAAAAATCTTGCAGTTTTCGGTCCGACTGTGCAAGATAAATCTTGCAAAATTCGGATGAAAAAGTCTTTCGAATATCGGACAGAAATTGAAAGATTCTTGAGCGATTTTGCCAGATATTTTTTTGAATTTTTTCTTTTGGAATTTTCAGAGAATCTTATAAGTTTTATATTTCTGATTTTTTCCCAGATTATGCCGGACACACGTTTTACTAGATTAATTAGAAGTAAAGATTTCGGTTTCTCGTTACTAAATTTTCTTGATTGTACCTAAAATGATTTGATTTGAAAATCAGTATAATACATAAAGGGAATTTCGCAATTTCCTCCCAAGAGATCTATATTATGATGTAGAATTAAAAAACAAATTTATACCAACTTATTCTTAATTTGTCATTAGTTAAAAAAATAACTTCGGAATCTAAACAAATTTAATACATTCACATGTGAATACAATGTGAATAAAATACATTTAAACTAAATATTTTGAAAAATTAAATAGGGTTTTTTTCAGGTTTTTTTTTAAATAAGTACAACATAAATTTAATTCAAAAAATAAATTTAAAATATAACTATATTTCATGCTTGAAATTCATTAGTAACTTATATATGTCTTTTGCCATACATAAAGTTATATAATTTCAAATAGCGGTAGCTCAGCGGTTAAGTGTAGGACTTCAAGTCAAATCCCAAGACAAATCTGGCAAAAATCGGACGAGTATAAAAGGTTTTAAAAAGATTCAAACGCTTGTGAAGTATATGAGAAAAAAAATAGAAAAAATATAATTTTTAAATTTTTAATTAGAAATCTTGCAATATCTTTCAAAATCTTTCAAAAATCGTCCATAACTTGCATGCAAGTTAGTCAAGTTATGGACGATTTGTCTGGCAAAATCTGCCAGGCTTTATAGCGGTTTTCTTGCATTGTCGTGCAGTTAAGGGTTTTTAATGTATGGAAATTCTTGCAAAATCTGGCAAAAATCGTTCTCGGGCAAAAATCTTGCATTCGAATTCTGGCAATATAAAAGTTTTAAATTTATCTGTCTTACTTGCTGCAATTGTTGGTGTTGTATCACTTGCTTTATAAGTTGCCCATGCTGCGGCATCTTGAGCAATGCCATCTTGAATAGCAGCCAACAATGAAGCATCAACTGCATAAGTGTTACTCATCATGTTGGCAATCAAGTTTTGAATTTGAGTCGTTAAATCTGAAGTCAGACCCAAGAATGTTGAAATTCCAGCTTGATCTCCTGCATAGTTTTGCATCTCTTGGGTCAATCCAGCAATTATTGTCGCCAAGTTTTGAGCTTCAGTAAGTAATGCCAATCTTGGATCGACAGTTGTTGTTGTAACGTCATTCGCTACATATTGTGCCCAAGCAGTTGCTTCTTGAGTTACCAAAGTTGTCAAATCAGATAAACTTGTTGCATCAACTGAGGCAGGGTTGTTCATCATGTTTGCGATCAGATCTTGCACCTGACTAATCAAAGATGAGGTGTCACTGATAAATCCAGGAACTCCAGTTTGATTTCCTGAATAGTTTTGAATTGTTTGCAATAAAGTTTGAAGTTCCGCAAGAAGCTGTTGTGCTGCAGTTGTCATATCAACACGTGGATCAACAGTTGTTGTAGTTGTGTTGGTACTTAAAGTACTACCAGCTACATAAGCAGCCCATGCAGTTGCATCCTGTGCAGCTGCATTTTGTATGATAGTTAAAGCTGAAATGTCACTAGCCAAACTATTAATACCCATATTGGTAATGAGATCTTGTAACATAGATATTAATCCTGTTGTATCAGATACAAATTCAGGAACACCCGTTTGATTTCCAGTATAACTTTGCATGCTCTGCAATAATGCGTTCAAATCTGCTAATAAGGCTTGTGCAGTTGTTGTAAGATCTGCTGTTGAAGCTACAAAAAAAAAAAATCGGTTAATAATTTTGAAGGTTTTAATTTTAAAAAGCTTCATCTTACTTGCTGCACTTGTTGGTGCTGTATCACTTGCTTTAAAAGCTGCCCATGCTGCGGCATCTTGAACTATACTATCTTGAATAGTTGCCAACAATCCAGCATCAACTGCATAAGTGTTGTTCATCATGTTAGCAATCAAATTTTGAATTTGAGTGATCAAATCTGCAGTCAATCCTAAGAATGTCGATACTCCAGCCTGACTTCCTGTGTAGTTTTGCATATCCTGCATCAAAACATCAAGAACAGTCTGTAAGCCTTGTGCAGCATCAAGAAGTGCCAATCGTGGATCAGCTGTGGTTGTAGTAGTTGTAATTGTTGATAATCCAGAAACGTCACCGGCCACATATGCAGCCCATGCTGTTGCCTCTTGAGCTATTTGACTTTGGAGTGCAGTTAGAGCTGAAATGTCAGCCGGTAATCCATTCGTGCCAAAGCTTGCGATAAGATTCTCCAACTGAGTTATTAGATTGCTTGTATCATCTACAAATCCTGTGACTCCGGTTTGATTTCCTGCATAATTAAGCATGTTAGCCAATAATTCATTAAGGTCTGACAACAATGTTTGGGCGATGGTTGTAAGATCAGCTGTTGATGCTAAAGTTGGAAATTATTTTTGAAGTTAGATAAAATTATTTTAAATATTATATTTAACTTACTGGCAGCAGCTGTTGAAGCAGTATTACTGTCCTTATAAGCAGTCCATGCAGCCGTATCCTGAGCTACAAAGTTCTGTAAATTACTCAACAATGCAGCGTCCGTTGTAAAGTCATTATTCATGATATTATTGATGAAGTTTTGGACTTGTGTTGTAATGTCTCCAGTTAAGCCTAAGAATGTTGCAATTCCTGACTGATCACCGGTGAATGCTTGAATATCCTGAGTCAATGCAGAGAGATTCGTCAATAGTAATTGAGCTTCAGCAATGAGAGCCAATCTTGGATCAACAGTTGTAGTTGTTGTTGTCGCTGTAGTTGTGGTATTTAAAGAACTTCCAGCTACATAAGCAGCCCAAGCAGTTGCTTCCTGTGCTGCTGCATTTTGCAATGCAGTCAATGCTGCAATGCCATCAACCAAAGTATTACTACCCATATTTGCAATAAGAGCTTCTAACATAGTTATTAGTCCTGTTGTATCAGATACAAATCCAGGAACTCCTGTTTGATTTCCAGTAAAGCTTTGCATGCTCTGCAATAATGCGTTCAAATCAGCTAATAAGGCTTGAGCTGTCGTTGTAAGATCTCCAGTTGAAGCTATAAAAAAATAAAATTTAAATTAAATACTTAAGTCTATTTTAAAGATTTAAAATTTATCTGTCTTACTTGCTGCACTTGTTGGTGCTGTATCACTTGCTTTATAAGTTGCCCATGCTGCGGCATCTTGAGCAATGCCATCTTGAATAGCAGCCAACAATGAAGCATCAACTGCATAAGTGTTACTCATCATGTTGGCAATCAAGTTTTGAATTTGAGTCGTTAAATCTGAAGTCAGACCCAAGAATGTTGAAATTCCAGCTTGATCTCCTGCATAGTTTTGCATCTCTTGAGTCAATCCAGCAAGTATTGTCGCCAAGTTTTGAGCTTCAGTAAGTAATGCCAATCTTGGATCAATAGTCGTCGAAGTTGTAGCTGAAGAATTCGTGACATAAGCAGCCCAGTCAGCAACTTGTTGAGCAACTGCAGATTGGATAGCATTAACAAGTGCTGCATCTGTTGTATAATTGTTGTTCATCATGTTCGCTTCAAGAGCTTGAATTTGATTAAGTAAATCATTAATTGCAGTTGTGAATCCAGGAATTCCAGTTTGATTGCCAGTAAAGTTTTGAATCTGTGCGAGTAAGTCATTGAGAGTTGCCGTTGCACTTGCAAGAGTTGAATTGAGAGCAATTCTGGGGTCAGTTGTAGTATTTGCTAGAGTTTAAAGAAATGAGAAAATTTTCATGAATTTTTTGCTTTAATTTGACATAATTTTAAGTTTTTGGTTGAAATTGACTAAATAGTCTTAAAGATCAATAGAATTCGACTACAAAAGTCGAAAACCCCAATATATTGGGTAGTAAAATTGCTCAATTTGAAAATTAAAAGACTGTTTCAAATTTGCGAATTTTAGTTTATTTTTGTTCAATTTTAAATGCTGCCAGGTGTGGTGCTTCAAATCGTCCTAAATTTAGTCTTCATCTAAGCTCATCATCAGCTCACAGTTCACCTAAAATGAAAAGAAATATATTAGTATGTGAGCGAAAAACTAAAAATTATTCATACTTCCTGTTTGATTCCAACTATAAAACCTAAGAGAAATTTTAAAATAACATAAAATTAAAATTTAAAAAAGTCAAAACAAAGCCAATTTGTTCGAATGGGCAAAAATATTAATTAATTCCTTTTTATTAATTTTTCTCCAACTTCAAATTTACAAAATGTTTTACAATTTTCGATTTTCAACATTTCGTGCACACAAATCAGTAACTACAGCAGTGATGAGTAGATCCAATAAGAGCGTCGACAAAGTTTGTGATCAATTTGAATCCAGTTGGACAGATGCAGGCATAGTTGGAGAAATTCGTAAGGAGAGTAATGATGCTGTTGATTGTTGGAATCTGATAGCAATAGCCACACTGGTTGGCTATTGTCGTAGCTAAATTGAGAAGTTTTGGAATGAAAATTATTAGATCGCAGCTTAATTCAACAGTTTTTAAAAATATTACTCAGTACTCATTACTCGAGTAACAAATAATGGATTAGTATAGCTTAATTGATTCTATTAAATATGAAGATTAAAGCACTAATGGCTTTATGCTTTGTAAATATTGAATATATTGAATTTACTGATAGCTAAGAGTTCTCTAGACCGGCACCAAGATTTCCCAAATTCAATCCCAAACAGAACCAAGCCGGCCTTGAACTTTCAAATCGATCGAGTATTAATCTCTACCCATGACTCTGAATTGCAATATTTCCCTGGAAATCCTAGTCCGGATCCCGATAGTTAGAAAGCATAAATGACCACAAATATCAGAAGTCAATGTTATGCCAATGGATAACTCAAAACCTTCAACAAGACATTCCATTTTGCGTACATACCTGGATATGTTTTCGTAGTTGCCACTGTCGTTGTTGTCGTTGTTGGTGCAGCAGTTGTAATTGGTGTTGTAGGAACGGGTGCCAAAGTGGTGGTAGTTGTAGTTGTTGTCGTTGTAGTGGTTGTAGGAGCAGTTGCTAAAATGAAAGAAAAGTGAAAATTTTGTTTAAAAAACTATTCAAATAATATGTTTATTTACCGATCATTCCGAATCACTAACACGAATCACTAAAAATTATGTTTTTAACTGAAAATTTATACTTCAAAAACTCTTAACGTTTTGTTAGTGATTTTTTAAATTAATTTAATTTAAGTAGGCATTGATAAAATTGTTCTCATTTCAAATATTTTTTTCATCAGAATTTAAGCACTTTTTGTGAAATTTTGAAAGCATCTAAGCAACAGTTCATTGAATTCGTGGTAAGTAAGTTGAATTTTGTGTTCATCCCACTCTCACTAGTTCTCATCCACTCTTTTAACATTCTAAAGATGAAAACAGATGAGAATTGGACGATATTTACGTGAAATTACTCCATTTTTTTCAATGATCACTGTGATTGTCGCATATTCTAGATCTATTTTCGAGGACAACGAGTCAGATAGACCTTAAGCCAGAAAACCGGTGTTTGCACTCAGAATCATCAAATTTCAATCAAAAAACTAAATAATGAACAAAAAAGTTTACTTACTCGTTGTTGTGTAGACAAGACAGGCACTCCATTGAGCTTGGATAGCACTAAATGTAGCATAAAGGCTATTTGATGTCACCAAATCTGTCGAATAAGAATTACTCAATACTGTTCCATTGAATGCAGTTATATTTCCCAATAGCCACACAGCATCTTGTAGAATTGGATTGACACAGGCACTCGCAGCATTAGAGCTGGATATGATGTTCATCAAGTCAGATACATTTGATGCCAAAATTAAATTACTTCCCATAAATTCAGTTCGATTGTCATAATTTTTACAGGCTGCTTCCGCTGCTTGAAGATCAAGAATTGCCTGAGTTAAACTTGCAGCATTGGCTACACTTGTGTTGTAAGTCGCGACTAAAATTGATTGATTAAATGATATTGATGCATTGTTAAGCAGTGCCATAGCTTGTTGAACTGCACTCAAGCAAGGTGATGTCGATGGAATATTTAAAATATCAGCAGCAATTGCTGATAAATTAGATACAGCTGCGGAACTGACAGCAAAGAATGCAGATCTCGGGTCATAATTTTGACAAGCTGTAAGTTGAGCTTGAGCATTTGCAATTGATTGTTGTAGATCGAGGACAATAGATGCACTGATATCATAAGTATAGTTGAAGATGTCAACTTGTAAGGACGTAGATGTGCTAAGAAGAATTGTCAGGTTCTGTTGGAGTTCTGCCATGCAAGCTAATGAACTATTTGATGGAATTGATGCAAGCAGACTGTTGATGTCAGTAATAGCAGTTGTAATTGTTGGAACTAACGTTGTTCTGTTGTCAAAGTTAAGGCAAGCATTGAAAGCTGCTTGAAGATCAGCAATTGATGCTGTCAAGGTTGTTATCATCGACACGTCAATATCGTATGTGAAACTGAATATCATTGTTGGAAGGAGCTGCGATGCATTCATGATCATACTAAGGTTTTGTTGGATTGAACTTAAGCATGATGAATCAGCTGTTGAATTCATTATTAATGAACTGAGAGCATTAAGAGCTGCTAAATTAGCTGTGACATTTGGCATCAGTAAAGTTCTACTGTCAAACGTCTGACAAGCTATGAAAGCTGCCTGTGCTTGAGCTAATGATGTTTGAAGTTCACTGATCACTGTTTGTCCAATATCGTAAGTATAATTGAATATATCAGTTGGAAGTGATGCTGATATCGTAGACAAAATAGTCAAATTAGCTTGAATTGGACTTAAGCATATTGGATCAGCTGTAGAATTGGCAACAATAGCTGCAAGATTTGTCAAATCTGCTAAAAGGCTATTTATTGTTGGAACTAGTAAGGTCCTGTTGTCAAACACCAAACAGGCATTGTAGGCAGCTTGAAGTTGAGTGAATGAGACATCAAAGTTGATCATGAGAGCCAAGTCAGCTGCATAGGAGCTATTGAATAGTCCAGACTCTATAGCTAACTGCAAGGTCAGTAAGTTACTCAAATCTAGTTGGATAGGACCGAGGCAGTAAGGATTAGCAGTTGATGTCATGAGAATATTAGCAAATGCATTCAAACTTGCTGAATCAGCTGAGACTTCAGCTTGCAATAATGTTCTGTTGTCAAATAGTAAGCATGCATCATAAGCTGCTTGTTCCATAGCAATAGATGCTTGAATGTCAGCAATAATAGTCGCAGCAATGTCATAAGTGTAATTAAAAATGTCAATTTGAAGTGATGCAGATGCCCCGACCAAAATACTCAAATTCTGTTTTATTGGATCGAGACAGTAAGGATCTGCAGTGGAATTCATGGCTAAGTCACCCAAAGTTGACAGATTAGCCAACACATTTATCACAGTTGGAACTAACAAAGTTCTATTGTCAAAGTTAAGACAGGCTATATATGCAATCTGCAACTGTGCAAATGTCGCATCAACTTCTGCCAGAATAGCTGCATCCGTGCTATAAGAATAATTGTACAATCCAGACTGCAATGCATGTGCGAAATTGTTCAAAATCGTTAAATTTTGTTGGATGGCTGTTAAGCAGTAAGGATCAGCAGTTGAGGACATAACAAGATTATAAAATGCTGTCAAATTTGCTAAATCTCCAGTCAGTTCCGTTTCTAACAAAGTTCGATTATCAAACAGTAAGCATGCAGCATAATTAGCTTGTTCCATAGCCAATGCAGCTTCAAAATCAGTAATGATCCAGGATGCAATCTCATAGCTGTAGTTGAAGATGTCGACTTGAAGATTTGATGCCATACTAACCAGCATGGTCAAATTGTAATTTAGAGGACCAAGACAGTACTGATCAGCAGTAGAATTAGCTGCAATATTAGCAAGTACTGTCAAATTGGCTTGTAAAGCAGCAACGGTTGGAACTAAAAGAGTTCGGTTGTCAAAGAGTAAGCAAGCATTATAAGCAGTTTGAATATCAATTATAGCTGACTGCAAACTCAACAAAACATTCAGGTCTAATTCATAAGAATTATTAAATAGTTCCGATGAAAATACGACAGCACCAGATAGCATCATACTGACATTTTGTTGAATAGCTGTTAAACAGTAAGGATCAGCTGTAGATGCCATAATTGTATTCGACAGAGTTGTTAGGTCATTCAAAGTAGCTGTGACATTTGGTTGTAGTAATGTCCTGTTGTCAAATGCAAGGCAGTCAATGTAATTGGCTTGTTCTAGTGCTAATGACAATTGGAAGTCATTAAGGATTGCTGTTGCGATATCATAACTATAATTGAAGATGTCAATCTGTAGATTTGCAGTCATGCTGAGCAAAAGTGTCAAGTTGTATTGCAGAGGACCTAAGCAGTATTGATCTGCTGTAGAATTTGCTGCTAAGCCAGCAAGAATAGTTAAATTTGCTTGTAGAGCTGCTACAGTTGGAACTAACAATGTTCTATTGTCAAATAGTAAGCAGGCATTGTAAGCAGCTTCAAGTTGAGCTACAGCCACATCCATGCTCTGCATATTCACCCAATCTTGGAAGTAAGAATTGCCAAAAAGTCCAGCCTGAATTGCCTGAGCTAAAGCTAGAATAGCACTTGCATTTTGTTGAATGGCTGTAAGACAGTATGGATCAGCACTTGAAGACATGATCGTATTGACTAAGGTTGTTAAATTAGCCATATCTCCAGTTAGTTCAGTTTCCAATAATGTTCTATTGTCAAATAGTAAACATGCTTCATATGCAGCTTGTGCATCAGCTAAGGAACTTTGTAAGCTACTTAAAATTGTCGATCCAATTGTATAGTCATAACTATAAAAGTCTTGTTGGAATGATTGTGAAATGTTCAACAAAAGTGAGACATTTTGCTGTAGAGGAACTAAGCAGTATGAACTGGCTGTGGAATTAGCTAGAAGATTATTTAAAACTGAAGCATTTGCAGCTGCACCGGAAATGATTGAAAGCAATGGAATTCTTGGATCAGCTAGGCATGTAGCTAGTCCAGCTTGAGCATCAGCTATTGACATCTGTAGACTTCCAATAATCGCTAATCCAATGTCGTAAGTATAATTGAACAGCTCAATCTGCAATGACTGTGAAATGTTAATCATCAATGTCAAATTAGCTTGTAGTGGTCCTAAGCATGCTGGATCAGCAATTGCAGATGTAACTTGATTAATTAAGGTTGTCAAATTTGTTATAACTGATGGTAATTCTGCAACCAATAAGGTTCTATTGTCAAACAACAGACAGGCATCATAAGCAGCTTGTAATTGTGCCACAAGTTTGTCCAAGTTTATCATATTGGCTAAATCCTCATTGTAAGTTGAGCTGAATAATCCAGACTGTAAGGCTTGTGAAAGTGTTTGAATGACTGACAAATTCTGTTTAATTGGATCTAGACAGTAAGGAGCAGCTGTTGATGACATGATCAAGTTGGCTAGAATTGTCAAATTTGTTAGATCTCCAGTCAGTTCCTCTTGTAACAATGTTCTGTTGTCAAATGTCAAACAAGCATTGTAAGCTGCTTGTGCTTCAGCAATGGATACTTGAAATCCTGCAATTATTGCAGCTCCAATGTCATAAGTGTAGTTAAAGATATCAGTTTGTAGTGATCCAGATGCAGTTATGAGAACAGACAAATTAGCTTGTAATGGACCTAAGCAGTATGAACTTGCTGTAGAGTTAGCAAAAATGCTATTTAAGGTTGCTAGGTCATTCAATACAGTTGTGACAGATGGAGTTAGTAATGTCCTGTTGTCAAACACCAAGCAAGCAGCATATGAAGCCTGAATATTTGCAAATGCAGTATCCAAATCAATAAGACTAATCATATCCATATAATATGTTGAATTGTACAGTCCAGATTGTATTGCTGCTGCTACGGACATCAACAAACTAAAGTTCTGTTGAATTGGACCAAGACAGTAAGGATCAGCAGTTGAGGATGACAAAATGTTTCCAAAGATTGTCAAATTTGCTAAATCTCCAGTTAGTTCTACTTCCAATAAAGTTCGATTGTCAAATGTCAAACATGCATCATAAGCAGCTTGAGCTTGAAGTAATGCCAACTGATATCCAGAAATTATTGCAGCACCAATGTCATAAGTGTAGTTGAAAATGTCTGTAGATATTGTAGATGAAATCGACATCAAGATTGACATATTATATTGCAATGGAAGTAAGCAATATGAACTAGCTGTAGAATTAGCCACAATAGCTGCAAGAGCTGTCAAATTTGCTACAAGGCTATTTACTGTTGGAACTAGTAAGGTCCTGTTGTCAAATACCAAACAGGCATTATAGGCAGCTTGAAGTTGAGCAAATGAGACATCAAAGTTGACCATAAGAGTCAAATCAGCTGCATAGGAGCTATTGAATAGTCCTGATTCTATAGCCAGCTGCAAGGTCAGTAAATTACTCAAATTTTGTTGGATTGGACCAAGGCAGTAAGGATTAGCAGTCGATGTCATGAGAATATTAGCAAATGCATTCAAATTTGCTGAATCAGCTATGATTTCAGGTTGTAGTAATGTTCTGTTGTCAAATAGTAAACATGCAGCATATGCTGATTGTAGCTGTGCTAAGTATGACTGCATCTCAGTAACAATCGCGAGTCCAATGTCATAAGTGTAATTGTATATATCAGTTTGAATCATGATGGACACATTGGTTAAAATGCTAGCATTTTGTTGTAATGGACCTAAGCAGTATGCACTGGCAGTTGAACTAGCAAGCAAGTTGGTTAAATTTGTCACAGCTGTGAGAATATTGTTGACATTTGCAGCCAATACAGTTCTGTTGTCATAAGTCAAACATGCATTATAAGCAGCTTCGAATCCGGCTGTGACTAGCTGTAACTCAGAAACTATCGACAATCCAATATCATACGTGTATTCAGTTAATGATGCTTGCAGACTAAGAGTCGCATTCATCACAGCTGTCATATTAGCTGTCAATGATGCTAAGCAACCAGGATCAGCAGTCGAACTCGAAATCAGGTTCAACAGGACGTTAATATTATTAATGACTTGATTGATGCTAGGAAGAAGTAATGTCCGATTATCAAAGGCCTGACAAGCTGCCAATTCCTTCTGCAACTCAATTGTCAAATTTTGTGCACCAGCAACAATTTGGACATCCAAATCGTAAGTGAAATTGAAGATTAAAGTAGGCATGGTTTTAGCTATAGCCATTACAGATGTCAGATTAGATAGCAATAGACCAGCACAACTTGAATCCATTGATGAACTTAACGTTATATTAATCATTGTCTGAAGATCCAAAATGACTTGAGTGATGTTGGGAATCAAAGCAGTTCTGTTGTCATAAACCAAACAGACATTGTAAGCAGCTTGGAATTCGGATGCAATTAGTTGTAACTGGGAAACAACTGACAGTCCAATATCATAAGTATAGTCAGTCAATGATGTCTGTAGATCAACAGTCAAATTCATTACAGCTGTCATATTAGCTGTCAATGATGCAAAACATGCAGGATCACCAGTTGCACTGAGAGTCAGGTTCAATAAGCTGTTAATATCATTAATGACTTGATTGATGCTTGGAAGCAGTAATGTCCGATTATCAAAGGCCTGACAAGCTGCAAGTTCGTTCTGGAGCTCAATTGTTATATTTTCCATGCCTGTAATAATTTGGACGTCAACATCGTAAGCGAAATTGAAGATTGATATCGGTATGGATTCAGCTACAGCCAATATAGATGTAAGATTTGATAGCAATGGACCAGCACAGCTTGAATCCATTGATGAGTTCAGTGTTATGTTTATCAATGCCTGAATGTTCAAAATGACTTGATTGATGTTGGGAATCAATGCAGTTCTGTTGTCATAAGGAGTATTCATGCAGACATTAAACTCAGCACGAAGTTGCTCAACAATACTTGGCAGTGCATCTACAGATGCAAAATCAACATGATAATCTGTTGCATTCAGCTGTGTCTGTAGACTCAATGCCATATCCATAACACCACTGATATTTTGCTGTGACATGTTTAGGCAATATGGATCAAGACCAGTAACATTCATGGTTAGGTTCCATAGATTAGACAAGTCTGTTATGGCTTGGGCGATTCTCGGCAACAAGATCGTTCGGTTGTCAGACTTACATAAGCTAAGATTGTAATTAACAGCTGCAGTTGACGTCAAAATGAAGTTCAAGACCTTTTCTTCAGTCTCATAAGATTGTGACATTAAGGAACTACTCACTGCCTTAGTTTGATCCATTAAGAATTGAGCATCAGCAATTACAGCACTAAGACATGCTGGATCAATGCTTGTGTTGCCTTTAAGGTTCAAAATTGCTGTCAAATTGGTAACAATGAGATCAATGATTGGAACTAAAGTTGGTCGCATGTCTGTAGTTCCATTTGTACAAGTTCCGACTTTTTTGCAAGTGCTGTATTGACTCTGGACAGTTGATAGTCTCTGCTGTGCATTACTAACAGCAACATTGATGCATTGATTAAATGTGACATTGGCTGAGGCTATATTTGCAGCAACAGATGCAATACTGGCATTTCCAATTGCAAATACATTCGGATTGTATCCAGTAAGTCCAGTATTAACAGCTGTTACACAGTTTGAGACATGAGTGTCAAAGGATGGAACTAACAGGAAGGCATTAACGCATGGCCATCCTTTACAATAAGTATTGACACAGGAATCGACAGTGCTTGTAAATCTATTAAAGTTCTTGCCATGACTTGTCAAATCAGTTGTCATGCTAGCTGCGATATTATTAACAGCTGTGGCTGTATTTTGCATGCATGACTTAACATCACTTTGTAATTTATCTTGAATGTCTAGTGCCTGACCTGCATATTGCTGACAGCATGGATAAAGACTTGATGAATTGATGACAGTCTCAGCGAATGTCAATGCTGATGATGAAACCGCAGCTGTGGAATTTTGGATTGCTGTGTCAATGTAGGAATTAAAGGCAGCAATTGAATTGTTGATATTTAAGCCTAATGTATTGTATGATGCCTGAATGTTCAATTGGAAGCCGTCCATATGCGTTTTAAAAGTCTTCATTCTAGTTTTAAAGATGCTGTTCCTTAACAGTCCAGTATTGGTATTGATATTGAGAATTCCTTTAATTACAAATCCTGAATGGTCATTGACATATCGATTGACTCTGGATAGTAAGAAGCTTTGAGCACGAAGTTCAACATTTCTAGCTAAGGCATAATCATGTTGTAAATTGTGACGGAATCGACCAATTGCTCTCAATCCAGATGCTATACATGAAGTGTCATTAAATCCAGCACTAGTGCTGTCATTTAGTGGCTTACTATTGCAGTAAGCCTTGACACATCTCGATCCATTGTTCTTCAAGCTTCCAACAAGGCATTGAGTACAGCTGAGGACGGAATTCATCCACAAGTAAGTCGCATTGAAAGTTGCTGTCACATTTGTAAGAAGTGTGGAAGTAAGGACTTGAACGAGTGTCTTGGTCGTGACAGTTGAGGTTGTAAATCCAGCAATTGATGAGTTAAGGTTTGTCCATTGAGTTATGAGATTAGGAACAGATGAACTTGATGGACATACACAGCCACCGCTTATTTGAGCTCTCAAATTCTGAATAGTTGTTGCTGCATCATTCAAGTCCTTAAACAAGTACGGCAAGTATAAGATGAAATTTTTAGCATGAACACCAACATTAGCACGGAAGTTGTCAGTATCACGTGGAAGTATTGTCGATGGAACTGGATAGACTGGATCATACGGTGTCAATCCAAATGGTGACTGATTTGGACGTCGACCACCCATGACTGTTGCTATGGACATCATTGAGTATCCTAAACGTCTTGGTGCCTGGTCATAGAGATTTACAGCAAGTGATGCCAATGTTCGTCCACAATTTGAGTATGATTTGTTATTAAGGGTGGATGTGAAGGATGCAACATTTGCATCAATTCCATGCACTGTTGTATTTATGGTTGTAATCAGACTTTTCAGTGACGGACTGACTAGCTGAATTGTCTATATGGATTGTAGATTTGTGATTAATTATGGACATAACTAGTTTGAGGCTTGATACTTACAGACGTGCTTATAGTCGATGGATTGATGACCACAGGCGGCTTCACGTAGATCAAAAAATCTGACTGCGAAAACTGCCAGTTGAGGGAAAAGCCAGTAAAGCTGAGAACATTGTAAGCTACAGTTGATACAAATGATGATGTTAAGGCCAACGGTAACGTAATTAAATTAACGATTAATGTCCCAATAAAATTTAATATAGGAAATTGTGATTCGATGCCCTGGAAATGTGAGATTGAGGTGGAATGTTATTAACATGGCATGGGGTATTATTATTTAGGGGAAATTGAGACCGAGACTTAGAGTTTCTAGACTTGATCAAGAGATTTGACGAAAATTCCATTCTAGCCGCAGTCTCTGTTAAGGTCTCTAAATTGGTATTGTTCTCAAAAATTCGTCGAAACCGAGACTTTGGGAAATCCTGATTGTCCCACTTTGAAATTTATTTTTTTGAATTTTTAAATTTTTTCATATTTTCCAATAATTTTAAATATTTCAAAATGTAAAATTTTTTAAAAAAAATTTTGTTAAATTAATTTTTATAAAATTTTTATTTAATTTTTTATAAAAAATTTTGAACTTCTTTAACTTTACTTTTTGAAATTGGATTTTTTTTTCAATTTTGAAAAAAAAATTAAAAAAAGTACAAATTTTCATTTAAATTTTAAATGTTGGAAAAAAATTTGATATTTAATTAATTGTAAATATTTAATATTGAATTATAATGAACTTTTTTAAATTTTTAAATTTTATGTTCTATTTTTTAATTTTTTTAGAGTCAATTTTAATTTTAATTAAATTTTGAATTTTTGAAGAATTTAATTATTTTTTTTTTGAATTTTTCAGTAATTATTCTAAAATTTGATTTTTAATTTTTTAAAAATTGACCTCCTTTTTCTTTAGAAAATTAGTGAATATTTTCCAAATTTTAACCTTTTAAAAATTTAGACTTTTTTGAAAATAATTTTTTCCCCAAATTTAAATGTATTTTTTTCCAAATTTTATTTTTTATAAATTTTAAATTGGTTTTAAATTTTAATTTTTCAACATTTTAAATTTTTTAAAAATTTTTCCAATTTAAATTTTTTTCTTCATCATATTTTTAATTTTGTAATTTTTTTTTAACTTGCTTTTCTAATGTAAACTATTGTTGTCAATTTAATACTTTTTTAAATTTTATTTCTTTTTTAACTTGTTTAATTTAAGTTTAAAATTATTTTACTCATTTAAAATTATGCAAAAAATTGCAATGGCAGCGCAAAAATTGACACAAACTTTTTTCCACGTAAGCAAAAAATAAAAATAAAAAAAAATCCTCACCTGAGCCACAAGGAGCAGCACAAAGGCACTTAAAATAACTTTATTCATTTTTCACAGTTGAAACAATTGTGAGTGCCCGAAAATGATAGTCAAAAAGTTTTATTCAACGACTTCGTCTCAGTTCGGCTGTTTTGGGGATGGAACTAAAATTTGCATTGAAAATTTATGGGCGGAGCTGTTCAAAAGCTTTTCAAAGCTTTTTTGTGATGAGCTTTTTGAAAGCTTTTATTGTTGTTGATTTTGATATGGAAAAAATATGGGAAATGAAGCTTGATGGATAAAATGAGGACAATTGAGACTTGAATATTATCTAGTTTATTGAATTTGACCAATTCAATTTTAAATTGGTCTGGAAAAATTGAATTTGCTTTCAAAATTTGAATTTGCTTTCAAAATTTGAATTTGCTTTAAAAATTTGAATTTGTCTTCAAAATTTGAATTCACTCTTTTTTTCATTTTTAGTTTTCCAAATTTAGACAAATGTTTGACAACAGAAAACTCATTTTTTCAAAATGCTTCAGTTTCATGCTCAATATGCCTGTTAAACATGTCTAGTTTGAATTAGCGTTTTCAAAATTTGAATTTGTTTAAAAAGTTGAATTTGTCTTCAAAATTTGAATTTGCTTTAAAATTTGTTTACACTGTTTTCGAAAAATCTTCAAAATTTTAAATTTTAAAAATCTGAAATATTTCATTATTAATTCTCATTTAAAGAAAAAGCTGCTCGAAAGTTCCAAATAAACAAAACTGTTTCCAATTTCTTTTTCTAATTATTTCAAAAAAATATTTGAACAGTTTAAAAAGTTTTTTCCTTTGTGTTCTGAATATGATACCGAAAATATTTGCAGGTATGAATTTCATATTGCCAGCTAATAACGAGACAAAGTAGGCCGGTAACATCTGTCAAAATAATCTAGAAAGTTTATTATTTACATTTCACTTTTGTGTAATTAAATTTTGAATTTCAAGGCAAAATTTCTTGGTGACTCAATTTCAATGTCTGATATTGTTCATGCATAATACTGTAAAATTTAAAAAACTATCAAGAACATATTCTAAATGTCAATTTATTTTTTAAACAAATTTTGAAGACAAATTCAAAATTTAAAGACAAATTCAAAATTTAATGGCGAATTAAAAATTTTAAGACAAATTCAAAATATTAAGACGAATTCAAAATTTTAAGGCGAATTCAAAATTTAAAGAAAAATTCAAAATTTAATGGCGAATTCACAATTTTTAAATCAAATTCAAAAATTTTATGACGAATTCAAAATTTGAGGACGAATTCAAAATTTTAAGACGAATTCAAAATTTGAGGACAAATTCAAAATTTTAGGACGAATTCAAAATTTAATGGCGAATTCACAATTTTTAAATCAAATTCAAAAATTTTAAGACGAATTCAAAATTTAAAGGCAAATTCAAAATGTTAAGACGAATTCAAAATTATAAAGCAAATTCAAAATTATTTTAGGGCAAGTTCAAAACATAATTTTTATTAATTCCTGAACTTAAGTTTAAGTTCCTTAATCGCATCAAATTTGAAGGCACAAAAAAAGTCAAAAATTTTATTAACAACATTAATATTGACACAAAGCAGACATTGTTGCTGCACAGCTATTAGCCATAAATGCCCATGCCTTCAATGGTCCAGGCTTATTAAGTCTTAAGCAATTCGATCCAGGTGTTGGAGTTCCTTGTATCATCGATGCAATTCCAGGATAGACAGCAACAGGTGCTGGATAGTAAGCATACCAGCCAGTTCCATCATAAAGACCATTCAGCCAGAAGTTTGAGTCTACTTGTCCAGCAACAAGTGAGAAGGCATTAAATGCCGTCCATTGAAGTCCATTGACCATAGCAAGCTGTATCATTCCATTTTGATTGCATTTGTCGTAAGCTTGTTGATATGTGAATGATCCATAAACTATGCATGCTGTGACTGACATACCCAAGAATGAATATGTCTTGGAGCAGATTCCTATGTTCAGCGGTGGTAGAGTCGATGTTGTTGTTGCAGTCGTTGTAGTTGTTGGTGCTAATGTTGTTGGAGGAACAGTTGTTGGTGCTAATGTTGTTGGAGGAATAGTTGTTGGGGCAGCGGTTGTTGGAGGAACAGTTGTTGGTTTTAGAGTTGTTGGAGCAGCCGTTGTTGGTGGAACCGTTGTTGGGGCAGCAGTTGTTGGAGGAACCGTTGTAGGAGGAACGGTTGTTGGTGCTAAGGTTGTAGGAGGAACAGTTGTTGGTGGAACCGTTGTTGGTGGAACTGTTGAAGGTGGAACCGTTGTTGGTGGAACCGTTGTTGGGGCAGCGGTTGTTGGTGGAACAGTTGTTGGTGGAACAGTTGTTGGTGGAACTGTTGAAGGTGGAACCGTTGTTGGTGGAACCGTTGTTGGGGCAGCGGTTGTTGGTGGAACAGTTGTTGGTGGAACCGTTGTTGGTGGAACGGTTGTTGGTGGAACAGTTGTTGGTGGAACCGTTGTTGGAGGAACAGTTGTTGGTGGAACCGTTGTTGGTGGAACCGTTGTTGGAGGAACAGTAGTTGGTGGAACCGTTGTTGGAGGAACAGTTGTAGGTGCTAAAGTAGTAGTTGTCGTGGTTGTTGGTGCTTCGGTTGTTGGAGCTAAAGTTGTTGTTGTTGTAGTTGTTGGTGCCTCAGTTGTAGTTGTTGTTGTAGGTGCCTCAGTTGTAGTTGTTGTTGTAGGTGCCTCAGTTGTAGTTGTTGTTGTAGGTGCCTCAGTTGTAGTTGTTGTTGTTGTTGTTGTTGGTGCTTCAGTTGTAGTTGTTGTTGTTGTGGATTCGGTTGTAGTTGTTGTTGTTGGGGCTTCGGTTGTAGTTGTTGTTGTTGGGGCTTCGGTTGTGGTTGTTGTTGTTGGGGCTTCGGTAGTAGTTGTTGTAGTAGTTGCTTCGGTTGTAGTTGTTGTTGTTGGTGCTTGGGTAGTAGTTGTTGTAGTAGTCGTTGTTGTTGTTGGTATGTCATTAGCAACATAATTTGCCCATGCAGCAGCTAGTTGATTGAAGAAGTTTTGCAAGTCAGTCAATGCTACTGAGCAAATTGAAAAGTCAATTGACAACATGTTTGTGATTAATCCTTGAGTCACATTAGCTGCAGATGTTGCATTAGCTACAAACGGTGGAACTCCTGCTTGAGATCCACTGTAATTTAGTATGCTCTGTAATAATGCATTGATGCTGGCTAGAAGTTGTTGTGCTAAACTTATTAAAGCTAATCGAGGATCAACTGTGGTTGTTGTAGTTGTTGTTGTTGTAGGTGCTTCCGTTGTTGTTGCTAATGTTGTTGTTGTGGTTGTTGTGGCAACATCAGAAGCCACATAAGCAGCCCAGTTAGCAATTTCTTGTGCTGCCTGTGATTGCAAGCTATTTACAGTTGCTGTGCATGTAGAAATGTCAATCAACAACATATTTGCAACTAAGTCTTGAATTAAGCTGATTAAATTTGTTATATTAGCAATAAATGGAGGACATCCTGACTGTGTACCGTTGTAGGTTTGAACTGATTGTAATAAGACACTCAGTTGACCAAGAAGTTGTTGCAATGGAATCATTAAAATAAGACGTGGATCGACGGTTGTTGTCGTTGTTGTTGGTGGCAGCGTTGTTGTTGTAGTAGTTGTTGGTGGTAATGTTGTTGTCGTTGTCGTGGTTGTTGTTGTTGGTGGCAATGTTGTAGTAGATGTTACAGTTGTTGTAGCAACCGTTGTTGTAGTTGCTAAGACTGATGTTAAATTGCAACAATTTCCAACTGTTTGACTGAAATTTGAATTTAAAATTTCCGTTAAAAAATTAAATTTTTTTAAACTCACCAATCTGTGAAATTAGAATAAAGTTGTAGTATGTTGCTGTACAGACTCTGGACGTAATTCATTTCTAGTCCATAACTCTGAGATAAAATGCCAGACTTGAGTGTTTGTGTCCAACTGACCAGAAAGTCAATGTCATTTTTAATTGGTTGTAGACAACAACTGCCTGCTGACGATGCTGTTGACATATTAAACAGCGACGTTAAGTTGCTGATAATAAAGTCAAATTGTGGCAACAACGTAAGCCTCTCATCAGGAGCTGTTAAAAAATAATTTTAAAACAAATACAACAACCAAAATAAAAAAGTGTCTCACGCAACGTTGTTGTCGTTGTTGTAGTTGTTGTTGTTACATTTCCAGCATTTTTAAGACAATCAGCATATAAGCCCTCAATTTGTGCAGTAAGGCCAGAAATAGTGGCAAGGAAAGTTGTTGTTGATGATGGACTTAGTGAACTCGTCATGAATGTTGTGCAGTAATGCAAAGCAATTTGAGTGTCTTGAATCAGTGGAAATGTGCATGTCACATTCACTGTTGATGACTGTATTTGTGGTAGAAGTGCTGTGAGCTCATCACAGTACGGAGTAAATGGATTTGTGGACTGTGCATTTGTGGTCTGTGGAATATTAAAAATTTGAATTTTAACGGTTTTTTAAAATTTTGAATTTTTTAACAGTTTTTCAAAATTTAAATTTTTTAACGGATTTTTTAAATGTGACGGCCGTTAAAAATTTTAAATTTAGAAAATCCGTTATAAATTTTAAATTTTGAAATTCCATTAAAAATTTCAAATTTTGAAAAAACGTTAAAAGTTAAATTAAATTTTTTTTTAAATTTTGAATGTTTTAAAATTTTTACGCATTTTCACGCAAATTTTCAATTTGAATTTTTAACGGTTTTTTCAAGTTCAAATGACTTTTTTTTTTAAAATGCATTTAAATTTTATTTAAAAAATCCACAATAAATGCACAAAATAAGTCCAAAAAAATGCTCACCCATCCAAAAAGGAAGACGAAAAAAATAATAAAAATTCTTCTCATGTTTCACTTAATCGTGAGACAAGTGTGACTGAAATGGAACGATCGGAACCAACTTTTTGTCAAACGAACATCATTGATACTTCGGATCACTTTTCTCCGCCTTAATTTTGAATATTTTTCAAATTTTTCTCATTGGTTCAATTTTTTTATCGCAAAAACGAAGTCGGAAAGCTTAAAAGCTTCTCAAAAAAATTGCCAACAAGTCAGGACCAACAATTGGATTCGACTGACGTGGATCTTTGGATTGAAATAAGACGCAAATTTAGAGCTGACAACATGACAGCTGGAAACAGTGAGACACTTGTCTAAATAGTCACATGCAATGCCTTGATGAATGTTTGTTCCTTTATGAGACTCTTTTAGGACAAATATTAAGGCTTTGAACTACTTTTAAGCCACGTAGTCTGCTGAGATCGACTCTATTCTTTGAAATTTTTTGATATTTTAGAATATATAGGATTTTTACTTCATTTTCAAATTGTCTAATTCAGGAATCTGTTCAGTCATCATAATGATTGATTGACATTCTCAAAATCAACTTCAGGAGATTCCTTGCATCAATCTGATCACATGTCGATCTTATATTGATTCTGAGTCAATACAAAATTATTATGATATCAGAATCTAAACTCTCTTTTTCCTATACAGCAGTGCTGTTCAAACAATTCATCTCCACTACTTTACAGGACTTTAAGTAGGGCGGCCATCTGCTGTATTAGAACAAGTTGTAATAACCAGACCTTGTGTTTAGTGAAAAACTTGATTTTCGTGGAACTAGACAAATACTGAACTATAGTTCTGTCTCTAGACAGTTACAATGTAATGACATATTAGGAACAAGAGATATTTTTGGAGCATTTCTTTTGATTTATGTAATTTAAGGGTAATGACAATGACTGTAATGAACTTTCTGCTGCAGTCTCGCGTCGAAATGCAATATCATAGAATGACTATAATCATGCCTCGCTATTCCACTCGCTATTCGTTGAAATTTAAAGAAAATTCATTATTAAAGCTGAAGTTGAATTAAGAAAAATCCGAGTCGCATCCAAGTTCCTATCTTCAAAGGGACACGTTCAGTTTCAACAGTCAAGTTTCGTTTTAAAAGTTAAGTTGAATTCCCAGGATTTGTTCAATTCTACAGGATAAATTCAATTTGAAAGGACAAATTCAGTTTCAAAAGATAAGTTCAGTTTTAAAGGATAAGTTCAGTTTCAGTTTACAATAATTCAATCATATCTTAAGTTTGCTGTCACCACAACACAGTTTTTATTGATTCAAATATTTTTAAAGAATGTTTTATCAAAAATAATAAAAAATAAACATTTCAAAAAAGAAAAATTTTCCTTTAAAAATGCTTCAGAATTTATTTGCAGCAACCACGTCCACCAAGGCCAGTATTCAATGATGTTCCAGATGGACAACTTCCAGACGAGGAAATGTATGGATATGTGCATGTAGCTAAGCCAAGTAAGCAAGCCGTGTTCATTGATAAATTACATGTTGGATCTGTAAAAAATAAAAGTAGCAAAAATTGAGTCAATTTTGGATTTTAAGCCTTAATCTTACATGTAAATGGTGAATTGGCTGCTTTAGTTGTTGTAGTTGGAGCTACTGTGGCTGTAAATAAAATAAAATCACATCAATAAATTAATAAATTCAATTTTTTAATCCTCATACTAGTAGTTGTTGTTGTAGTAGTAGTTGTTGTTGTTTCAGCAGGAACTGATCCAGGACTTGTGCAATTTTGATATGCAGCATTAAACATCTCTAAAATTGCTTGAGCTTGAGTAAGACTGTCGGCAATACAAGTGGCTTCGGCACTTTGTACAGAAGTGGTGTTGGAACTTGCAGCTGTCATTGTGGCATTAGCTGTGGCATTGAATGTAGCCAAGAATGCTAAGAGACTACTTTGAGCCTGAAAATAAGTTAAACTTGATTAATTTTTGGAAAGAATTTAAAGATTTTCATTCAAACCTGAGTTTGGCAAGCGACAAATGCTGGAATTCCAGACGTAATACCCATTCTGTAAAAGACCCACTTGATGTACATCCACAACCAACTGTTGGCAAATGATCGTGTACATTTATCAGATAATGATGCAAAGTTATTGTACTGTTGAGCCATTGCAACAATGTTGATGGTAACATTAGCATAAACTGATGATTGTGCTGTATCTGACTGATTACCGCATGCAATAATTTGTTCGTTAATTTGAGAAATCATTGTCAATGCCATATCACCATATTGTGTGCAGTTAGGATATGTAGCAGTATTATTGATGACCATAGCAGTAAAGTTGGCAAACATGTCAGTTACGTTACTTGTGGCTGTATAGATGGCTGAATCGGTACTATTTCCAGTTGAGTTGGATGCAGCATCGGTTGAATTTAATGCGGAATCAGATTGATAGGCGATACTGTCACTAAGATTTGCCATTAAAGCTGCATAAGCATTAAGTGATGCCATAACTGGTGGAATGTAGACATATTTAATATTCTTGAAGAATCTCTTAACTCCAGACTTGGCTCCAGCTGCGAATTTCTTTGCACGACTACGGACACGCTTCTTCATCGAGTTCTTCATTCTGTTACCAATTGCACGACGGCATTTAGCACGTAATTTCTCCAATCGTCCTTTACGTTTCAATTTTCTTGATCCAGATGCAGCACATGCTGTTGCATTTGTAGTACCACATGAACCAATGTCCTGAACGCCATGCTTTCTAGCATTCATCGCCAAACATGGTGCACAAGTTGCTTCTTGAAGAAGTAACATTTCTAGATCTTTAAGAGCAGCTGTAAGGTTGGCAGCAATATCAATAGATCCAGCAATTGTGGATGAGTTTGTAGAAGATGTTGTGTTTGATGAGGATGTACAATTTGTTGTGGAAGTCGAATTTGTTGTTGAAGTCGAATTGGTAGTTGAAGTTGAATTTGAAGCTGTTGTCGTGTTTGAACCGGCAGTTGAGTTACTAGTACTATTAGCCATAGCTTGAAGTGCTGCTAATATTGCTTGCCATTCAGCAACAAGTGGAGCAACACTAGTTGTATTTGGACATCCACAATCGGTTGAAACTGCTCCTTGTAAATCTTCAAATTGTTGACCAGTCATGTTGATAAAGTTGATTGTTACATTGACATAAGAAATTGCTGCTTTAACTTGCACAGATTGAGAAACATTGGAACCTGAAGTATTGGATGGAAGTGCAGGAATACCCATATCTGGATATGGTGGTGCTGAAACTGATTGTCCATAGAAAAGTGCCAAAATTGAGACCATCAAGTATGCAATTCCAACGGAACTGTCTTGATATACCATTCCTGTGGTATCAATCAAACTGATGGAACTGGGTGTAGATCCAGAAGAACATGTTGAATTTGATGATGTGGTATTAGAGGCAGTTGTAGTTGAGTTGGTGGATGTAGTATTAGTAGCAGTTGTAGAGTTAGTCGTAGATGTATTTGATGGTGCTACAGGATCTGTTCCACATTGAATTGCTTGCATATTTGCGGATATAATAGCAACCAAGTTGAATGATGCTGCAATGATGGCTGAGAAGCGGCCACCACCAACAATCTAGAATTGTTCAAATCATTAAAAATTTAAATCCTTAAAAAAGTAAGGCATTAAAAATACTCACCGATGCAAATGCTGGAGCAGTGGAGTTGACCGTTGATGCAGTCAAACTTGTGAATGATGAGACATCAAAGACAACTGACAAGAGGATTTCAAACAACGAGAATAAGAGCGAGATGACGAAGGCAACAAAGTTAGCGATCGGACCTCCTTCAGCGACCTAAAAATAGATTTAGATTTCTTTAGATTCAGGAGATCAGAATTAACAAGACATCGGGAGTCGGGAGTCACTGGACAGTACGACTCGAAAGGAATCCGACCCTACGAGAGTCTGAACTCCAATTTCTTCCGATTCGACTCCAAAATAGAGTCCTGGAAACTATGATGTGGACTTTTTATGTTCAAAACTACAGTCCAGGATCATCTCGTTCACATAGACATCTAGATACAGAATCTATCCAAACTAGATACAATTCTGACCTTGATATCATTGTAGTCAAGTTCAATTTCCAAAATTTAATCCTAGATACTAACTTACCTGTGCGAAAAAGATCGCAACTAAGGCACAAACTAAGATCACTTTAATATTCATATTTTCTCACTATTCGATAAATTAAATCGATATGACATGGACCAAATAATTTCCTTTCTTTTTATTGTGAAATTTCCGTCAATTTTCGGCTCTCCTTCCACTTTCACTTTGTTTTTGGTATCGTGAAATTATTTTAATTGGACGAAAATAAAGTAAAAATTTATCAGTGGATGGGGTGTGGTTTAGAAAAGCTTTTGGAGGTTCAAGTATGTCTAGAGAGCTTTTACCGAGCTTTTTAAAGTTAATGTAAGAAATATCTGAATTTATGGAATTTACAATTGGACATCCAAGCTGGACAAATGCTGAAAAATCTACAAATTTTCATAAAAAATACAGAAAATTGTAAATTAAAGGCTTGAAAATTAATTTTATCATATTTTAACTGTTGATCTACTACCCTTCAGGCTGAGTTAATTAGATAGGCTTTTAAACTATCATTTCAAATACATATCCCAACACAGAGCTCAGTCGGAAGCGGTGCATTTAATGGTGACTGAACCCTATTATCGATATGACATTCACATGGCATTTGGTCAGCTTCGTAGTAAGATTTTGGCTTTCCCAATTAGCCAATTATTGATAACAAATCTTATCAAAATAACTTCAACTTAAGTACGAAAAAATTTCTATTTTTGAAGCATTCCACCTCGTTTATCAGGCATTGAGATACGGCAGAATACAAAAGATAGGAATTTGTTTAGCAAAACATATGTGAAATGTTTGGAATATTAGATAAATAAGCTTAGTTTATATTTTGTATGGGAAAATATTTCATGGTCGCGTAACAAGCCTTGGAATGAATTTTGTGTCTTGTCATCCAAATCTAAAATATTCTCAAAAACTCAAATTTCTCAAAAAATCACAAAATTTTCATAATTTTTATTCAGAAAACATGTTTAACCAACAGCATTTTCATTAATCCAACTGTGCCAGTGTGAAACACGGTCGAATCCATCAGGGAATCCACGTGCGCATGGAATGTTCCATGATACAATACCAATGACTGATCCAGCAGCTGTCAATGGGCCACCACTAGAATATTTTTAAAATTAATTAAATTTTTGACCTTTTTTTCAATTATTTGACAATTTTCATACCTGTCTCCTTGGCAAATTCCTTGTCCAGCTTGTGTGAATGTGCAGATCTTGCTGTCAATAACGAATCTTTCGTTGGCTGTTCCCATACGGACGCGACAATCGGCATTTGTGATTGTTTGCTTGGCAATCCATTGAAGGTTGCTGGAATTGGAATTAAATTGGTTATAAATAGGTGTAAAGGAGGCTACGAATGTGAATTAAGCTGGTTTACACTTACTTTGGTGCTGCTCCACCATTGACTGTAGTACCACCCCATCCGCTGACAATAGCTGTTACTCCACCGCCAATAAATTCACTACCAACACGGATTGGTTGAACATTTTGTGTCCAAACAAATGGAACTGTTACACGAACGACGCAGACACTGGATATTTATAAAATATAATATTAAAATTGACAATTTTTGGTGCTCAACGTGTTCATCTTACTCTTGGGCAATCAATGCACTGTCGTAATTTGGATGATTGACAATTCTGCTAACTTCACGTTGAACTGGAGCAGCTCCACCATTCAATAAGACTGTTCCGGTGACGATACGGGTATTTGCAGGTGTTCTGTTGATTGTGCAATGCTGTGGAGATTAAATTAAAGGATTTACTTAAAAACAAATATGATTTTGTAGGAAAAATAACTTACAGCTGCTGAAAGTGTCCAATGTTCGCTAATAATGGAACCACCGCAGAAATGTCCCAAAGCTGGGAAGCTACGAAGGGAAATTTGGTATGGGAATTGACCATCGACAGCTGGTGCACCTCCGACAATTCGGCTTTGGAAGTCCGAATCTCTGATGGCTGAAAATAATATTATTTTTGAGTGGATAGTTCCTTATGTAAATAATTATCCTTACTTCCGGCAAAAGCCACAGCAACCAATGTACAAATAATCAGCACTTGACGCAACATTTTAGCGCAAACTAAAAGTATTTTTACAGATTTCTTGTTTATTTATACATGAAGGGTCTTGGTAAGCTTATCAAATCTTAAAAGTCGATAAGTTAAGACGGGTTTAACCATTTAGATACTATAAAGTTGTTGATAAGATTGTGAAGTAAAGACTTTGATTCGTAGTAGTATTAAATTGAAGATTGAGGAAGAAAATTAATTAAGAAATATTTTTGTAGTAAATTTATGTTGGATGGATTGGTAAAATGAGTAGGATGACCAGAGTTGGGAGATCTTCGGGCTGGTACGGATTCTAAATGTCCAAAAAACACTTCAATGCATTTTTTTGAACGCCTTTATGGAAGCTCCTCCATGTTGAAGTCCTGCCAACTCTGAAGATTACTATCTAATTTACTTGAATATTTTAAAAATCTATGTTTGTAAAATAGTGACCTTGACATTAAGGGACCTTGTCATAAAGATGGGAAGAGCAGTCCATAAGTGTTATGTAATTCCCAAAGTTCCTTTTTCCACTAAACTAATATCCTGTCAGTTTTGATAATTTTATTATCATTATCTGAACTCGAAATTAATTCAGATTTAATATGGCATAGTCAACGTGAAGATGACTAGTTGATAAGATGACTTGATAAGACTCATAATACTACTTGTAACCGGCATATACTTAACAATCAAAAAATGATCTAATATTGCAAACATATCACATCTATAGAGTCAATATTGTATATATTTGCGTTAATTAATTCGTCCTTCTCATAGTAATAATATCCAAAATAACAACTGAGTTAAAGTAAATCATCTGCAGAATGTTGTCTCAGTTGAAAATATTCATGAACGTTCAAGTCTCTGAAAGAAAAGCCGCAAAAATTCAATATGTGCTAAATATTTTAAAACAATTTTATTTAGTAAAGAAATTCAATTTTTATTCAATTTACGTCACAACAATTGTACAAATAGAAATTTTTTCAAATTAATCTAATTCCTAACACGAAATATTGTCTAAGTCTGAAGGAATTTTGTTCCTTTTGATTCCAATTTATTCATTTTCTCAGTTCTCAATGTTGTCTAAACATTTTATCAGCTTTGGAATCATTTCGGCTTCAAAATTTTTCTCAATGAATTTTTTTGTGATTTCGTTGATATTTGGGACTGTGGATGTGCTGGTTATCTTTTTTGTAGGAATTTTAGGCAGCTTTAGTTCCTCACTGTCAACTCTTAATTCCAAATTGTTGATGACTTTCTTTAAATCAAGCAACTTTTGCTTCCATTCGTTCCTTTTGACTTCATAAAGTTTACATGCAAATTCATGCGATTCTTCCCAACATTTGCCCATGACTGCAAGCTCATTTGTGCGCAATTTTAGTACCTTTTGTAGTTCCTCAATTGTTAAAAGCTGACTTTTAAGTTTTGAATTATTTGAATTCAATTTTTTATCAAGTTTTACAATTATTTCATCCTTTTTGGTCATAACTTCTTTAAATTTTTCCACTTCCAATGATTTCATCTTCAATTCTGTTTTAACTTTTGCAACTTCATTTAAAACTTCCGATTGAATTTTAACAATTTTTAACAAATTTTCACGTTTTTGTACTTCCGAGAATTTTTTCATTGCAATTTTTGTAATTTTTTCAATTTGTTTGTCTTTAATTTTTTCACATTTCTCAAGTTGGTCGATTTTGAGATCTTTAAGTTGGTTCTGGAGTCTGAGATCTTGAATTTCTTTTCTGAGTTCAGCAATTACTGAATATTCTGATAATATTTGTGGATTTAATTGTGTTGTTTCTGATGGATTTACTGTAAATTTATCTTGATTTGTCGATAAATTTGGCAAATTATTTGAAAAGCTTGATTTGCTTAGGTTCCAACTTTGAGAATTGATTGCAACATCCTCTGATGGACAAGGTGAAATTTCTTCAATATCTCTCAAACTTCGTTCAATTGTTTGATTTAAACTCATTATTTTCATGGTATTTTCAGCATATGAAGCTAGATTTCTGAGCTTATATTCTGAATCTTTAATCCTTTCTTCAATTTTGTAAGATCCTGAGATTGTTGATTCTTTATCTTCACAACAGGTCACTAGACGTTCATTAAGTTTCAACTGTTGTTCACTTATTGATAATTCTGCACTCAAAATTGATAAATCCTTGAAATTCTCATAATTTGCGTCATTAAAATGATTATTTTGACTGTACTCTTGAATTGACCTTGCAAATTTGCTGGCGTATAAACTTGTGTGATTTATTGAATTTTGATGAATTGAAGATAATTGGAGCTGATGATCATGTACTTGGCAATTTTTTGATATTTCTTCTTGATTGACTTCCTCAATATTCTCTTTTTGATTCACATTTTCATCCAAAATTTTAAAGCTTTCACAATTTAACATTTTTGGATTAATCTCAATTTTGTGGTTTAAATTGTTATTTCTGGAATGTTCATCTTCAGAATCATCCGCCTCAATTCTACCACAGTCCAAAATATTATCAATATTTTCTGTACTTTTTGACATCCAAGAAACTGATTCCTGAAAAACTTCCCTCAAATCTGAAGACTTTTCCTCATCAATTCTTTGGTCAACGGATTTCGATCGAATTCGTCGATATTTTGGCATATCTGACAATTTTTTGACTCGCATGGCTGAATGTTGGCTTTTTTCTACTTGATAAACTGCTGAACGATTCTTCCAAGCTTTTGTGATTAACTTTCTTGATGGAAATTTAACCGAATGTTTGGATTTTTTATTTGTGACTTTATTTGATGAACACAAATTTCCGACTGTTGAAACTTCAGGATTTAAGGCTGTATAATTCTCTGAGATTTGAAGATTTTCATTACCTGATTTTGAGATTGTTGATGTTTTGCGTATGTTTGTAGTTTTTTGTCCCCACATACTTTTTATATTGTTTATTTCAATTCTCACCCTTTTCATACCTGACATCTTGTTTTTGTTATTTTTTATCTGCTTACTCAAATTTACATCACCGGAAATTTCCTCAATTTTATCAAATTCTTGGACTTTTGTGGATAACTTTTTAGTTTTTGTTCCATTTTCTTCAATAATTTGAGGATATTTTTGAACTTCATTGGCAATATTTGAGTGGTTGGTCTGGTTCAACTCTAAATTTACAGACATTCGCACTTTTTGATCTAATTTAACAATTTTTGAGTTTTCACATCGATCAAGTTTTCTCTGTACTTGCTTATCTCCATCTACAAGTTTTCGTTTATTAGTTGCAAATTTCGATGTCTGTAGACATTTGTCTTGATTACTGTTGTTTCCATTTACATCTTGGAAATGCAATGATTCTGAAACTTGTTGTTCAAAAGCTTGATTGTTTGAATATGCTCCAACTCTATCCATAATCCCTTTTCTTTTATTTTGTTGATCACCGCTGTCTATTTTCTTATATTTTATTTGATTTGTGAAGCTTTTCTTAATGAAATTCATTTTGATGGTTTTTAAAATTTCAAGTTGAAATAGATTGAATGTTCAAAGTTTAATTCGATTTGATAAATAATAATAATTTTAATAAATCAATACATTTTATAAGACATTTTGGTACCTGAAATCTCAGTGTATTAAATAAAAGTTTATTGTTTTGATAAAAATCCTGTATTATTGTTATCCCTGTACCTGATTTTTCAATATCATTTTCTAAAATCTATCAAAAATCTGAATTTAAAAAAAGCAGCATAAGATATAATACATGAAAAATTGGAAAACAAATTAAATTTATTGACAAATTTATTCAAGTTCTGCCTAAACACAAGTAATTAAATTTCTGCAAAAATCAAAATAACTTTTATCTAAAATAGCTCTGTACATCCTTCTTAAATAATAAACTTTATCAACTTTGATTTGACTTTCGTTTTGAGAAATAATTTTCTATGTTTGCGAAAGGAGCTTCGAATGTTAAATACAAAACTGCACTTAGAATTAAGACTACAAGTATGTCTCCAGAGTAGGCATGCAACTGAAATGAAAAATTGAATTTTAGCTAGATTTACACCAAATTTTCAATTTAAAATACTCACAAATGTGATTTCATCAAAATGAATTGGCTGATTTTGTCCAAAAATCACAATTGTTTGATAAATTGGATGAATTAAGTAAGCACTTAAACCCATTCTAGAAATCGGCTGCCAATGAGGCCACGACAGGAACCATCTGATTATTCCACCAGTTCCATTTTCACATCCAAATATTATCCAAGCTACTCCACATGCAAATGCATTTCTAAAAGTTGCAAGATAAAATGCATTTTGAAAAACTGTTGTTGTGTTGTTGTTCATCTGCATGAATGGATAGAAGCCAAGGATGACTGCAAAGATTGTTGATAAGGCGACAATCCACATGATTGTGAAGAAAATCTGAGGAAAAATATGTTTTTGTCAACTTTTGATGTTTCTAGGAATTTGAATCGCATAAATTGGTTAGTATCACAAATCCAGGCTGAGCAAAGCGTGACTCTGACCTGGTGACACCATACTAAAATCACATTGACTTGGGGCCGGAATTCGGACCGATTACCATGTATTTGAACTATCATCAAAACTCACCTTAGGTAACTTATATTTTTCAATTCGATTTCTATAGATTAGGTATCCAGTAGTCATTCCAATGAACCAAGGTCCCATTCTAAAAGTCAAAAGCAAAATTATTTTACGACCATTAAATAATATTTTACTAATTTTACCTAGCATGAGTTGGGAAATAAATAAATCGATGGAAAATCTCACTCGTTTCTGGTGTCCTGTTGAATAATTGATAAATTGATAAAATGTTAGAAATTGCCTAAAATTTATAATAGAAAATTGAATAGCTAAGCAAGATGACTAATCGATCTAAAATCTGGCTTGCCTCAAAGTTGGTGAAGGATTCGATTTAAATTCGAACTGTGTTATGCAGGCAAGGTCGATTCAGGAATCAAGAAATACTCACAATTTTAAGTAAAATACCGGCACTTCATAAAAGAATGCCATCAGAAAAATGTACACAACTGTTATTACTGCTATAAGTGGTAGCATCCAGAGCAATTTTCTGCCTAGTTTCCATATTCCAAAGATGAACAGTGGTGATACTAAGAAAAGTTGAAAATCAGCTGACAAGTACCAAGAGTGGCCAATGCACTAAGAACATAAATAATGATTAATCAAACTTGATTTTCATGTCAACAAGCCCGGAAAGCACATGATTAAGAAATGGACGATAATCCAGCTATAGCTAGAGTCACGTAGATGAATTTTTTACGATTTCTATGTTGAATGTTTCCGGGAAAGCAGCTTAAAGCTAGAAAATCTGCCTACCATTTTAGTAAAGTCCAAATAATTTTGTATATGTAGCAGTGCAGCCCACCAATTAGTTTGACAATTTCTAGCATTTCCTTCCCAATCAAAACTAGGTCCTGATACGACAAACTTCAATAAAGTGACTTGAAATAAAATTATTATAGCCAATAATGGAGTATATCTTATATATCTTCTCAAGTACATCCTCCATATTGATGCCCGTTTCTTCTCCAAATCCCTAATAAATGACAAAACAACCAGCAATCCACCCATGACAAAAAATGTGTCAACAGCTAAATGATCAGTTTGGAAAATCACAGTTCTAATATTTTCAAGCCAATTGTTGACTTCATTTGCATTTGTGAGAGCAAAGATAAGATGAAAGAATCGACGATGTCCCATGACAACCCATAAGACTGACAAAGCTCGAACTCCATGCATGCTGTTGATTGAGGATGGCGATTTATCTTTTTGTACTTCAAAGAGTTCGTAGCCATTTTTGTAGAATGAGAATGATGAAAGGAGCTTGCTTGGTGACTCTAAAAATTGAAATAATCTCAATATCAGGTAAATAAAATTTATAATCATAGCTTACTTGAGTTCTTGGAAGCATATATCTCATAGATTGTACTTGCAGCCACAACAATTAAAAAAAATGAAAGCAAAACTCTGAAAAAACAAACAAAATTAATTGATAAGCCCGAGCAGCACAAATTATGAGTTGGCATGTCAGGATAACTTTGCATCTAACTGTATGGGATGACGCAACGTTACCCCAGCAAACAAGCTGTGCTTTTCGGGAAAGCACAATAAATAAGGGATTTTCTTATCGAATTCCGTCAATGAAAACAAATCTTGTTTCCATATCGCGTGTTTCCAAAAATGAAAATAAATATATCTTATCATAAAAAGTTTAGACTCACATAGCGAACACATCCAGCCCATTGAAACTATATCTATCTTTTATATCACAACTTGCACCTGTTGCGATCAAGTCAGCACTTATCAAGAAATTGTTGGCAAAATCAACAGCTTTAGATGGTGAGCATGTCGCTGGGATGCAGATTCCACTACGGAGACCTACATTGAGTGACCTGACGTAAAGTCCACTGGAAGATATCAAAAAAATTTAAAAAGTACTTTAAATTTAAAAATATTTCAATGTCAAGCTTTAAAAAAAACTTACACTTCTCGCCAATCAAAATTCTCATTCCAATCTGTGTCATTTCTAGTTTCTGTTGAACGATGATTGATTAAGCAATATTGTCCTTGAATGTGTCCCACGTTTTCATTCCTTGTGTCATGTAAAAATCGAATGCATTCATCATAATGACCAAAATTTGCAGTATTACCGGCGGTCAATCCCGATTGAATTTTTGCCCAGTAGTCAAACACTGCAAAATATTTAAATTTAAAATTTAGAAAATTTTGCCATTTTGTCGTCTATACGCCAAACATAGCGGTTCAGACAAATAAACACAACGGCTTGAATAAACCCCCAATAGCATAAATCAGTTGATCGATCAAAAATTCACCACCAATATCGAATCCGGCAACAAGTCAGAATCAAATTTTGAATCAATGAACCGACTTGAGCTATTCGGATTAACATTTCAAGAGGCTCAGACACTGACAAAATAATCCACAATTCTTTAAATCCCTAAATACACATATAAATTACTTCTCACTGCCCATTCCTCTCTTGGAGTCGCCAAAGATTCACTAAACAAAGCCAACTGTCGATCACACAACTCATCATTATATCTTGAAATCATCTCAGTTTGCCATGAAAATTCAACAAGCAAAAGTAAAAATATCAATAATTTCCACATGATTGTTTATTATTTAAGTCAACCAAAACACAATAATTCGAGTTGAAACTTCCCGAACAACTGAAATTGAAAATCCTAAGAACATCTTATTTGGGAAGTGAAAATTGATAAGAATTCTTATCGATTAAAAATAGTATTGAGTTATCAATTAATTCTGAGGATTAGATGATTACGAATTGATTAAGGGTTCATTCATGTATGGTGTGCAATATCATTAGATGATAAAGATATACAGATTTTTTCATGCTGTATTAGTGAGAAATAATAATGAATGATCTCTTTGAAGGATATTAAAATGAGTAAGATATGATGAATTTTAGGTAAAATGTCCTGATATTCATAAATTAAGCTATTCATAAATGCTGAGCTATAATGAATCTAGGGTTTACAATAGTAATTTGTATGAAATACCTATTCAATACCGGTATTTACATTAATACATGGAATCCAATCTTTATTCCAAAAACAGTTAAAATTCTAAAATTAAATTTTTCCGCCCTTGCAGCAAATCACAGGAACCAAGTTTTTTTTTGTTGACATCAGAAACTTTTTTCACAACAATAAAAAATTTCAAGAAATTAATTTTTAGTTTAATACTTCAATCAAATCAAATTCATTCCAAAAAATGCCGGAATCAACTGAACAAGACATCGACCATGTCCAGCAGAAGCTCAACAAAATATTCGAGACACGCTATGACACTGACAGGGTAAAAATCTTAAAAATTTGATTCCAATTTTCACGTCATCAAAAAACTTTTATATTTTGTAGGAAATTGTGGACAGTCTTAAAGACTTATCAACCTTCTTCACCGACAACACGCTCGATTCCCGTCGCAATCTTCGATCACAAATTGAAAGACGTTCATTAGAAATCAATAAGAAATTTCTTGCCGCATTTCGATCTGTAAAAGTGTCACTGGATTCTCTGTCATCGGAAGTTGATTCAATGAACAAGTCAGTCAGTAAAATGCGAGAAACTTTACAACAGACACAAACACAAACTCATGAATTGATCAATCAAACAAATGATTTGCAGATTGAAAGGTCAAAACTTCAAGTTCATCATGATGTTGCTGTAGCCTTCCTGTCTCACTTCCAACTATCTCATGCTGATCATCAGATTCTCTATGGAACCACAAGAGATGAAAAAATTTCACTCGAATTCTTTCGAGTTCTCGAACATGTTCAGTCAATCCATAATGAATGTCGTTCCTTAATTCAAAATGGATTTGAAAGTCTAGCAATGGATATAATGGAGGAAATGGCATTGCATCAAGAAGCTGGATTAGAGAGACTATACAGATGGACACAATCACATTGTAGGAACCTTGATGTCTCAAATGAATTAACTAATTTAATAATTATGGCAATGTCGAAGCTTCAGGATCGTCCGGTCCTCTTCAAATATGTAATTGATGAATTTTCTACAAATCGACGATCAGTTCTGGTCAAATTATTCATTGAGGCACTTACAATTGGTGAGAATGGCAATAAACCAATTGAATTTCATGTCCATGACTCTAAAAGATATATTGCGGATATTTTTGCATGGTTACATCAATCAATCCACAACGAACGTGAAAGTTTGCTGATTTTATGTAGAAATTGTGATAAGAATGACTTGACTGAGGTCATTGATGGTGCTTTGGCAAATATTGCGGATGGTGTAGCACATCCACTTCGTGTTAGAATTGATACAGTATTAAATACAGTAAATGACACAATTGTGCTTTATTCTATTGCTAATTTAGTCAGATTTTATTACAACATCATCAAAGGAATGGTCAAAACTGGACAGCTGGAAAATTCCCTAAATGAAGTTCAGAAAATTTCCGAGCAATTTTATTTGAATTCATTGACACAAAATGTTCGAGACATCTTAAACACCCAACAGGACTTGAAACAATCAGACATGCTGATTGCCCCACCGGCGGTTAAAAGACTCCTCAATATGCTTAAAGAGCTCTTAAATGTCGCAAATATGGTTGAAGGAAGACAGCAGGATATCCAAAAAATTGTTGGAGTTGTCATTGATCCACTTTTGTTGACTGTGACTGAACAGATTACACATCTTCCAGCTATTGATATGGCTGTCTACTTCCTTAATGTTTTATATGAAATAATCAGTACACTTGGTGTCTACGAGTTTATTGATGAACGTATGGAAAGGCTGAATGGTCAAGCGGATGCACAAATTGAAACTTTAACAAGTGAACAAGCGAGCAGCATTGTGGCTAATTTGAACCTCGGACCTATTTATACAGTCTTACAGAGTCCAATAGAAAGTGATAATAAGCTTGATATTCATCATTTAAAAATGTGCATGAAGAAGCTTGACGCATTCATTGAATGTCCAGAAATGTTGATCCTACCACAAGTCAACTTACTTCAAAGCACAAATTATGCTGGAATTGTTCAAAAAAGAGCATTCAGTGTGATTGCTGCAATTTATAAGCAATTGTATGAGAAAATTCATTCCGGTGAATATCCGAATCCGGAACAATTGCTAAGTAAAAAGCCTGAGGAAGTTCATGCAATGCTTGTTGGGAGATAAATTTAATGTATTTATATAACTGCTTAATAAAAATATGTAATTTCAAAAAATATTTAGATTTATTTTTCATTCAAGACTTGGAAGATATGCTGATTATTTGTGTTACGTAATAAGAGAACAGATCCTGGGTACGTTAAGTTGATTTGGCCATGCTTTGTCAACACATGATTTAAGGCGAAAAAATGTAGTTAAATAAACAAACAATAATCAATTATTGCTAAAATTAGTAAGATTACATCCAGTTAAGGATTACTTACACATCCTCATTACTTAAATTATTGATTGTATTTCTTAGGTCATCAATGGATCTTAAATTGTAGGTACTGAAATAAAATAGCTTAATTAAAATGATTCTGTTAATTAGAATAAGACTCACTCATTTACTTGAGTAGCCATAGAGATTTCATCGAAAATCCAGTCATAATAATTGCTTACATCAGTAAGCACTGCTGTCATTAACATTACAAAGCATTCCAAATGCTGCAAAAGATGCAGACACTATTCCTCTCAGATAATAAGTATCCCCATATTTTACATAAAATTCACTTCCACTGTCACCTGAACAAACACCTGATCCCATTCCCGTTTCTATGCAAAATGTGTATTGACTTGATATTCCTAGTAAAGTGAAAATTTTTGGTATTTTTTCATAGTGCGCTGATGTTGGTGAACTTGTTCCATATCCAACATACACTGTAAAACAATGAAAAAACGTGTTGTTGTATAAAAAAATGAAAAATTGTTAATTATAGTATTTATGCTTTGATTTGAAACTTTTGAATGCCCGGCGCCGCAATAACTTTATGGAACTCATCTTTTAAAACCATTCCGAGCTCTTTACGATGTCTAGATAAAAAGTTTTTAACGTCAGCCGAACGAACGAACGAACAAAGTGTCTTATTAAGCTACCGTTTTGAAAAAAATTTCAAAAATGCGCTAAAAACTGGTATTTTATGCATACGTACTTCTTTACTTTTTCTTCCTTAACAGCCATCAAACAATTTAATAAAATTATGAGAATTTTTCGTATTTATTGAATATTTGAATTGATTTTATTTTCCAACAAAATTTCCTCCTCGTAGTGCACTGCATGGAATGCAAAACGTTTCAACTCGTTGAACTTGAATAAAGCCTTGTGAAGGTCCAAAATTTCCGTTGGAAAATGCTGGATTGAATCCTGGTTGCACATTTATTGTTCTAAAATTTAAATTAATTTGTTTCAAGTATAATCTGTAAAAAGGTAATACAATCTAGATTGGGAATTTTAAGGATGCTTACCTTTGAAATGGATTCTGAATGAACCTTGGATCTTGAATAAATTGAACATTTTGTACTGGCTGCGGTCCAATTATTCGCTGACTAATCTGATTGTTGTAAAATATTGGTTGTTGCCTAAAATTTTGTCATTCATGTTTTTATTACCAAATTATTTATGCACATATTTGCCAAACCGCCTTCTTATAAAAGACATAGTAGCTATGGTCAAGCCCCCTTCCCCTTTTGCGTTCATTCAAAAACTCTCCTAAAATTTTGCGTTTGATGCAAACAATTTTCAAAACAACACCAGTTCCCTTCTATTCAAATAATATTTGGATATTCCCCTAATTGAACTTCTCCCTTGGATTTGATGTGAAGTGACAAATGTAAAGGTAGATCAACATCATGTCAGAAATTCTTTAAATTTGAACCTCGTTACCAAACCGGTGAATTATGTCTTTTCTTACCTGAAATTAGAATTTTGAATTACAAATGGTGATTGATTAAGTTGAGGTCTTCCGATGTTATTAAGAAATATGTTGTCATATCCAGTTGGTCTAAAAAAATATTAAATTCAGAACCTTCTTTTAAATTCTAAAATTATTTCAATACCTCAAATTTTGATTATTTTGGATCACAATTGGAACATTCGATATCTGATTGTTATTAGACTGACCACTACCTAGGCTAGTTTCTCCAGCTATCCAATTGTAATATTCACTAATCTTGGTGTAGATTGCATAGTTATTAACATCGCAAGTTCTCTTCAATGTAATCAGCGATGCAGACACAAGTCCTCGAAGATAATAAGTTTCACCAGACTTTACGTACAATCCACTTCCACTGTCTCCTAAACACACACCAGATCCAGTTCCAGATCCAGCACAAAATGTTTTAGAACTTGATATTCCAGCTAATTCTTTATTTTTTAAGAAACATTTTTCATTTCCATGAATCGGAACATCCAATATTTTAGGAATTGGTTCGGGGGCTGATGTTTCAGTTGAACTAAGTCCATATCCAACAACAACTCCTTGGTCGATTGACAGTAATGGAGAATCAGGTGGAATTAAACAAATCGGTTGGATATAACTGTTGATTGGTGCTTGCTCCTCCATCACCAATATAGCAACATCACCGTCATAATTTTTTGTATCAGGATTCCAATCTGGATGTAATCTAATCTCTCGAGTTGCTGCTGAAAATCGACCAACTTCAAAGGGATCTTTCAGGTCAAAAACGCCTAAAAGTATCCTTACTTCCCGGGCTAAAAGTTGATTTCTTTGGTCTTTTGGAAGCATGCAATGGGCAGCTAAGATACGAAAGTTTTATCTACATAAAATATTTTGCAGTAAAAAAAGGATAAATTATTACCTGTCAAGACTTTGTTGCTAGATATGAGAACTCCACCACAAAAATATGAATTATCGTTCATGACTAGTGCTGCAACCCTGAAATTCAAATATATAACTTTAATATTTATAATCCAAAAATACTCAATATAATTGATTATGCTAAATTTTGCCAGCATCCTCATAAGGATGCTCCTTAACTTTTTGGGCAATTTTTTAAACAGTATCTGACATAAATTTGATTTTTACCATGGAAAGTGACCTCGCTGAATTGACGTTAAACTACTTCCACCAATTACAGCACCACGGACCTGATATGATCGACCACAATCTCCATTTGACAAATTTGAAAAATTTAATAAGAAGAATAAAATTGGCAAAATTTTAAATGACAACATTCTGCAATCACTGTTAACAAAGAACTGAAGGAATTTTCGAGAGAGAATATTAAAAGATACAAATATTAATTTTGAGCTAGACTTAGACACTGATCATAATTTGAATAATTTTGTTAAGAAAAATTTTGGCAGAAATTAGAAATAAAATCTTCAAAATTCTACCAATGTTGTGTAGGTAGTCAAAGCTATTCTTTGACTAACTTTATGCTGCGACTTAAGTAAATTTCAGAAATTTTCGCTTAGGGACCGATATTCTCGAAAGGAGCACGAAGTAAATCAGTGGAAAATGAGTGTCCCTAAGCTGATCTACAAGCTGTGATTCTGGCTTCGACCCAAAGACTTCCGACTCTTCACTCCATCCATTTGAAAGGAGCGCATTTTTGAAATTTTTTTCAAAAAGGTAGCTTATTCAAGCACTTTGTTCGGCTGGGACTCGAGATCTCGAAAACCAGACATCGTAGAGAACTCAGGTTTGTTTTATTATCCGTACTGTTGTTTTACTCGGGCAAATGCTAAAAGTTTCAAATCATAGCATAAATACTATAATTAACAAAGATAAACAACAACAACATGTTTTTTCATTGATTTACAGTGTTTTTCAATGTTCTTTGATGTTTTTACAGTGTTTACAGAACAAAGTTTGAATTTATCGTACCCGTTATGTGTTTTAAATTTCGAAAATCCGTTAAATGACGAAATTCTTGAAAACCTGGTATGATGACTTGAAATTTACTGGATCTTGTTTTTTGGGTTTGGAAGTAACATGGATCCTACTGGATCTTGCATTGTGGGTAGGGAAGTGACTTGAATCTTACTGGATCTTGTTTTGTTTATCAAGAAGTGACCCGGATCTTACTAGATCTCCAAAGACTGGATTCCGACTCTTTTTTTTCACTGGATCCCTAGATCTCAGGTCTGGGCTGATCGCTTGAAATTCAATAAACTGTTAGTTTTTAAGAAAATAGTGATAATTCCTGAATTGAATAATTTAGCAATTTGAATTTATATGATAATTTTTACTACGAGATTTTATTTGAAAAACCACACCAAAAACAGATCGTAAATGTGAATATAAAAAACTTGTTTTAGTTCTATTCATGTATTGCTTGACACAGTCAAATATTTTGTTTTATTGGTACTAATTGATTGGTGCAAACTTTTATAAAACAGCATATTTTTATTTGGATTAATCCAGAGCTTCAAGTCAACTTGAATTTTGAACTAATAAAGAAAGCTTCCTTTTTATCCATCACTGATGCAATTAAGTTTCAATTATTCAGCTAATGCATGTTCATCAGAAATTACAACACAATGCGTTGAATTTCAATTTTCGTTATATAAATTGGCCAAAGCAGCAATGATGTTGCCATCTAGGCATTTTCACGTTTTACCTTCAAAGCGGTGACTTAACACTGCCATAGCGACACAATATTCAGCTCGGGACTTTGAAACTCAACGTGATTCGCTAGATTAACATTAAAAACAACATCATTTCAACCAATGAAAATCGGTCCTGCTAGTTCTTATAAAATGCTACCTAGATTGATTTAAGCATGTTTTTAGTGATATGAAAACACAGAAATCTTAAGTTTTTGAAATATTTATTGATTAAAGATTAAACATTGTAATTTGTAAATAACATATAGTATATTTTATTACTAAATTTATGCATGAAACGGTCCCGAATAACACAAATCGATTAATCGATGAAAAATCTAGCCTCATGCTAGGTTCAAACGGAATTCGAGTTATGCCTCGCACCATGTCAGCTTCACACCAGTCTGGTACCAGATGTTGGATCAATTAATCGACTAATGATGCTCAGGAGTTGATGATGAAATAAATATTGATGAAAATATCATAGTAAATAATATAAAAATTTAAAGTTAAAGGTATTTATAGTCAACAGTTACAACCACATTTGTTTTGAAGCTCTGCAATAATACTGGACACCTCAAATGATCTGAGACAAATTATGGACTTATATTCAGTGTCCACTTTGGTATTTATTAGATTCTTTTATGCCAAATTGATCAAAATATATCTTAAAAATTAAAACATAGCACTAGTGATAGCCTCAGGAGCATAGTCAGGAAATGTTTAGGTGGGGAGGATGAAATTTGAGTTTTTGGGATTAAATCATCATGCATAGCCTGAATACGTCCCTACATAGCGTTCATATCATTAAAAATTGTAAAATATAGAATAAGACAGTCTTACGATGTAGCCAATAGACACCCATAAATTGACAATTTGTCCACATCACTCAAGAAAAGCAACAGCAAGCATTAACATTTATCATTCTTTAATTTAAACCACAAAGTTTACAGCTTTCACTCCACAACTTTTCCGAAACTTCGTCACTCAAATCTATCTTTGACTTGGCTTGCTTTAAATCAATCACAATGTATGACTTGTCTGGATTCTTATCTTCACTGTTCAAGTTGTCCAATGCACAGTGTATGATGTTCTGTGCACCTTGCTCAGCTGACCTCAACATGAACAAAATGACAGGAGAAAAGAGGATATAATGATAAAATTTCGGATCATAATCTCGGAAAAAGTCAGTGTTGCACAATCCTGGACAGCAGACATGAACATCAATTCCACGTTTGTACAGTTCTTTGGCAAAATAAAAATTCATCAATTTACTATTGTTGTAAAGATGATTTGACCTTTCACCGCGTGGCTTTTCAGTATATTTTCCAAAATTTTCAAAATCCACAGTTGCACGTTCATGCATTTTGGAGGACACAACAACAACACGAGCATTATTTTTCTTAATATCATCAAGTAACAAATTTGTCAACAAGAACGGTCCAATGTGATTAGTTCCTGTATGAAGTTCAATTCCTTCAACTGTAGTCTGATCAGTTTGCACAGCCAATCCTGCATTATTGATCAAACAGTCAAATTTTGGATATTTTTCCTTAATTATTCCAACAAACTTCCTTATTGACTCAAAACTTGCAAGATCAAGTTCAATTGGAACCATTTCACCCTTTTTTGTTTCTTCACGGATTTTCTTCATAGCAGCAGCGGCTCTATCGTGGTTACGACATGCAAGAATCACAGTTGCACCACATTTTATAAGATAGCGAGTGACTTCATAGCCGAGGCCAGTATTGGCGCCTGTTACGATGAAGATTTTGCCTTCTAGGCTGTGATTAGTCTTGACCCAGCCTAAAATTGGACAAGAATTTAGAATTTATTATGGCATCGTTCACGGCAAGCAACCAAAAAGTTTAGATGTAGAAAATGTGAAAGATGGCAATGCTTGATTGAATTATTTTGGATATTTCTGCTTAATAATAATTTTTTAAAATAAACTTGTAAACACTCGAAATAATGTATATGAAAAAGTAAGTAGCACACACAATTTGAGGTACAAAGACACTTAGCAATTATTTGTGCTACTTAATATTGCTGATCACTACAAAGTTCTGTTTTTGTCAACACATTTTGTGACACAATTTAAACAATTATTGAATTAAATGCAATTTAATAAATTATTTTCGAATAAACAAGTCCAAAGTTCACTCCAAATTTATTAAGTAATTCTGATAATTATAAATGCAAACAAAATAATTAGATTGTGTTCTGAATTTCTTTTATAATTTCTTCAATCTGTTGCTTTACTGATAGTCTTTGATTCCATATTTTGCAATTTTATTAAATTCATTTTTTAAATTTTCATACAAATTTCCTCAAAATTATTCAATTATTTTTTAAATCTTCTCAAATTTCACCAAAATTAACTTTCAATAATTACAAATTTCACTTCCATATGTTAGTACAAAAATGTCAATTATCCAAATTTACTCACCCCAAGAATATTCTCTTTGTTTTCGTATCAAATAAAGACCGGCAGCCACTCCAGCTGGAATCAACAAAGTCGTCATAATTTCTGATAATTTTTCAAAAAAATTCTTTTGTTACACAGCAAAAATTATTTTTTATTTGTTTGCTCGACGACGTTCTTTGAATGAATGAAAAGAGAAGATCAGTTATGAAAATAAAATGAAATGAGTTGGAGGATATTCGAATGTGTAAATAGTTGAACTGAAATGAAATGAACTGAATTACTGAACAAATGATTGTCAAAGCACGTGGTTGTATGATTTCTAAGAAGAAGATGTCCAATGTTTACTTTGATGTTTTTATTATTTCCTTTTTTTGGAATTTTGCATTCATTGCTTAATTTAGCTCAAATTTACTCCAAAGATAAGGAAAAAAAGGATATAAAATATTAAAATTTATTAAATTGAAAGTGTTTAACATGCGTTCGCCTTGCTGGTTAGTAAATTTGATAGAACATAGTAACGATACCAAACAGACAAAGAACATACTTACTTGGTGCAGAAATTCCACTTCGGTACCTAAAAGGATTTGCATAATGTGCCTGTTACGGGATCCATAATGTCACATATTGAAAATTGTTGTTTAATTTTCAATCGCAAAGTTATATGAAATTGTAAATGCAACTCTACTGACTCTAAATTCAGACCCGAGTGAAAAATGCTGGGACTTGTCAGTCGTACCCTCTGTTACTCAATAATCCACCGCAGACAATCGAATTCTATATCGAGATATGAACTTGAAGGAATAAAAGCCTATCCAAACAAACCTTGCCTGAATGGTGGCAGCCTCACAGTCAGAATAGATATGGTAGCATGTACAAAGGCACATTGAAGAAAGGAAATAAAATTTAAGTTTAGAAATATTTTAATTATTTTTGGATTTTAAGAATTCAAACTTATTGTTTATCTTAAGCACCTTAAGCCATTCATTCTTTCAGATTTGCACAAGAATAATTCTCAAATTTAATTTCAAATCCCATCACCAGATGGCTTTGAAGAAGTTTCACTCTCTAGGATTACACAGATGAGAACAATTCCCCTTAAAGTCATTCTCAATTGTGATTTTTTCTGTGCGGAACAACAAAGGAAAAATTAAAATTTTTATAAATTATTCAATGAAAATTTGATTGAAAATTGATAAAATTTGAATATTTTAAAAGTGAAAATAAATTCAAAGTTTTTAAAATTTAAATTTAATTCAAAATTTATTCATAAAGTTGACAATTTTCAGAAAAGTTCTCCAGTCACATTTTTCACAATTTATAATCTAAATTCTCTCAGAATACAAAAAAGAGGGGAAGTCAAAGCTGCGCATCAAGCAGCCGACGCGTCGCGGCAAAATAAGAATAACACCAAAAAGAAGGGTGAATAATAAGAAGAAATTCTCGCCGTCTCGAGAATTTTTTCCTGTATGTATTTCAGTCTTTGTTAGTTCATCGTACCATAAACACGCGCAAAATAACTCAAAATAGACATCAAATAAAAATTTCTAAAAAAAAAAATTAGAAGAAATTTTTAAAGTCAGCCGTACAGGAATAAATAAAACATAATAATAAAATTTTTTAAGAGTTTTTTTCCTCCCTTAAAGTTGTGAAAATTAAATTTTTTTGTCTCTCAGCACGCGGTGAATAAAAAAAAATATTTTTTTTTTTTTCGTGCAAAATTTGACAACCCTGGAGAAAAAAAGATATATAAAATTAAGAATCTAGCAAAATTTTCCAAAAAAAAGAAAAATAATAAGCAATTTTTTGATACATAAAAATTTAAAAATTTAAGATAGAAAATTCCAAATTTTTTGTGGAGTGAAAATATTAAAACAAAAAAAAAAAATTCCCGGCGAACACAAAAATGACATCAATTTTTGAAATCTCCGAACGTCTTCTATCACCACCATCATCGCCTATTGGTGGTGTAACTGAGGTCGGTTCCGATCATCATCTTAACGATCAACGTGCATTGGAAAAATTAGCACTTGAACTCTCAATGCTTGATATGGGCGGCAATGGAACAACAACAAATGTTGAAGGACTTAATGACTTATCGTCTGCATTACTCAATATGCCTGCAGATGGTATCGTACCCGGCAGTACACTAAATGCATTCACATCCATGCTTAATTTTAATGGTGTACATTTTGATGATCGCAAAAAGTCACAGAACATGACAGAGTGTGTACCAGTTCCAAGTAGCGAGCATGTTGCTGAAATTGTTGGACGACAAGGTGAGTTGAAATTTAATTTATTTTTTTGGGGATACTAAGGATGTCTAGTGATTTGCACAAGCTTACATCGGGTTGAGAGTTACCATAGGCTCATCTAGGTTACTCTGAGTGTCTCTTAACTCATGCTGTGTTTTTCGGGGTATTTAAGTGTTCAGTCTTAACATAGAACATCCAGCATATCCTTAGATCAAAAAAATCATCAAAATTTATTCAATTAATAATATGTCTTTTGGCGGGAACCAAAAGCACATGGTGCAGCTCTATACCTCCGATAATAAAAGGGGAACATGGATCGACTGTTTTTACCTGAAATGCAATCTGCTGTTTTGTATAATTTCGCCTCTCTCTCTCATTCTTAATACACAAAACAGAACGAAAAAATAAAATTGAGTAAATGAATGACAGACTGACTTCATGTTTGTATCGATCGTCTTGCACCTGCCCCCTCTGTTCTTCTCGATTTTCTTTTTCCTTTTTTTCGGGTTCCCTTCTTCCCGTTTTATTACTTCTCTCTTTTTTATCCTTAATTTTATTCCTTCTTGTTCTAGTTTTTTTTTTCTCTTTCATTTTTGATGAGTTTTTCGGGTCTTTTCGGTGTCGTTCTTAAGAAAAAAAAATGTGCTACTGGATGACATTTTTGGCAATATGACTGTAGATTATTGTATTTGTGGCTGAGAAATTAGATTTCAAAATTTTGCTAAAATTTGAATTTTAGAAAGCAGTTTAAAATTAAAATATCCATTAAACGTCTGTCTACACTGTACAAGGTTCACAATAACCCGCATGTCCTCGATATGAAAACTTGTTCATCTCATCTTCATTCCTTAAGTATATTATATTTTTTCCTTATTCCTCTTCATTCATTCATTTGTCTTCATTTTTCTTACTCAATTATTAATCATATGTTGATGCACTTAATACATGCTTGAGGTTACTTCATCATTATTATAAATATTTTATTGTCATGACATTTATCAGCTGCTGTTGTGTCAATGATTATATAAATTGTTTCCCTTTTTTAATATCCATTTTTTTTGGGGTCTTGACATCCTTTTTTAACTCAAATTCATTTTTAAGAGTTTGAAGTCATTAAAATTGAAATGTGGTCATTGCAATGTGCATTTTGGGGATATTGGGGTGTGTCTTGAGCCGTCATTAGATTGTCAATTAAAGATAATGATAGAGGAAGGAAGAACTACGATTGTAGCAATTGAAAACTATATAGCATGTTTTGATGAAGTTGGGGTACTAATAGAGGGGTAGGAATTGATCAAAATACCCCTAACCTCCAAAATTCTCAAATTTGATCTAAACTTCCAAAATTTTACTTCATAAAAATACAATTTACAACCACTTCTCAACATTTTACCAAATAGTAAGTTGTAATAACATTGCAGCTGCCAAAAAACTGGAATGAACATTTTTTCGGTTCTTTCTTTTGTGCTTCTCGAAATTTTGATTCCTTTTTTTACTTTGCACGTTTCTTAAAAGGATTCTTATAAGAATTCATATAACTGCACCTTAACTCTGTTAATCTTTCTTGTTCAAAGACTTTTTACTTCCTAGAACATAAAATGAGATCAAGGTAAATGTTGTTTCTTGCTCTTCAGGCGAGGAATGGTATTGACTTTGAAGATACTAGCATTTTTAGGATGCGTGTGTAGGTTGATGAACAGTCAGAAATAAAGTGGGTAAAATAAATATAAAGATCTAATTTTGGAGGTAGTACACAGGAATTGGATGAACATAACCTTTAAAATTTGGTTACTTCGACGAATTATCTGAAAAATTTTAAGTTTACATAAGGTTGATAGGACTTTTGAAGACCACAAAAGGCACCTCCACTCGAGTCTTGTCAATTCTGATTTTCACAAAGAATCAGTTCATCACAAATCCAAATCCACTTGATTCCAACCAAACAACCTTTGTCAATTAACACTCTATAAAATTCCTTATTCATCATTCAATCTTTCATCACTCAAGCATCCATATTCCCTTTTCTTACACAACATCCACCCATAAAACACAAATTACCGTTCACAAGTCACTCGATTTTACAGTCATAAAACACCATCACCACATGGTGGATAATGAACAGTCAATAAAATTGAGGATTATTACTTAAACATAAATTACCTTCTCATTAGCATTTGCTAGTGTTTATGTTAGCTTTGTTTATGCTTATTAGCTTTGTGGTTGTTTTAAAAAATATATTTTGAATAATTTTGAATAAAATTTTTTGTCAAAAATAAGTAAAAGTTGAGGACAAGTTTGGAGGGTCAAGAATGACTCAATAAAGTAGAGTTAATTGAGTAAGTCTTTGAAATTTCTATTCGGGGATGGAATTGCTTGTTACATTAATGGAGTTAGAATTGGCAGGACTTCAAATTGAAGACGCCTCCATTGGAGTCGGGATAATGTTAACTCTACTGACTACCCAATTTGGAGTCTAATTTCTCTAAGTTCTGCCTAAATTGATTGTAATTTGACCACAAAATTAGCAAAATTTATCAATATTCTATCCAAACACGTGTTTAATACCACATTCCTAAATACTATCTTCAGAATGGATTCTTATCCTTTTTTCCCAGTCAATTTTTATAGTCCCAGTCCATATTTGGCAATACAGAAGAACCCTTCCGCTTGATCCACCTTTTTAACTACCATATGATAATTCCCACATGGCTCGTTAACTCCAACAAAGCCACTTTTTTTTCGTACGCAATAAAAATTAGAAAAAATGTGGAATGGAAAATGCTGAAAGCCATTTATGTCACACATAGCCTTGACATGTCACAAAATTTTTATTTCGTCAGCAAAAAAAATTTTTTTTTTCATTGACTTTGATGGATTGAGTGGCTGGTCATTTGGGTATTGTGACGTATTTTCTAATTATATGGACATGAAAAAAATGCCCTTTTACACCTGTGGGAGGTCAGTTGGGGTGATCAGGGAATGATTTCCTACTTTTGTTGATTCATGCTCTGAATTCATCAGGTTTGCCATTCTTAGATTTCATATCTTATTGAATGCTATTAAGTACCTATATCCAATTTAACTAATTTGAATCCTTACCTCAAAATTTACCATCAACACCTAAAATAGCTAATTCAATGCCTCCTAAATCCTTCCGATTACAAACAATTTACTCATTTATTCACCAAAATAAAAAATATTCCATTCCTTCCGATCATTAAATATCAAGTAACAAAAAATACACTGAGTGAGACGAATAGGCAGGAAAAAAATAACGTGTAACAACAAAAACATCTGGCGCTGATGGCAGACGAAAAATTTTCTTCTTCTTCCTGCTTTTTATTGTTGTTGTATTCGGCATTTCTTCAGCCTTGCCGCATTTTCTTTCCTTTTTTTTTCAATATCTCGTTATGTGATATTACATGTTGTTTTGTATACTGACTGTTTGTCTACATATGTGAGAGGCTCTCAAAATGCTCTTAATAATTTTTTATGTTATTGTCTTTTTTTGTGCTGCTCTGTGGTGAAGCAAAGAGACAAATTAAATTTTTATGATGGTAATATTCATATTTTTATGATAATCGATTAATTTTCAATCTATGTGGTGTTGTCTGGTGGTTGTTTTGATGGGAATTTAAGGAGATTGTCTAGGAATAGCATGTGGTTTGTTACAGATCTCCTCAATCTTAGGGGTTGGTGTACCAGACGACAAGGACGGAGACTAACAATCAATGAAGGGCAACTGACCATCAAACCATCAATAAGTTTGATTTTTTAAGGTCTTGTGACAAGTTTTAGGAAGATTGTAAGCCACAAACAACCAACACTTAACTTTTAAGGCTTCTTGAGAATTATTAATATTGAAACAGCAAAACACTCTCAATTCCATATACAATCCCATTAACATCACCTTCAAATTATCATTAATTGTCCTCATTTTTCCATCTACCTGCATTCCAATCTCATCTATGTCCACATCACGTCTAATAACTCCCCCTCGATTACATATCAACCTTCTTTTATCATCATCATCTTAGTCATTGAAACTGCCATCATTTCACATGAGAGCAATCTTTCCATCATCCTTAACAACAAGCAATTGAATCCTCATTAAATGTCACATCAAGAAGCAAAAGCTTGTATTGCTACTGCTGTACAACTTGACTATCAAATTCTATTTTTTATTGTGACAATCATGTTAAGCACTTGTGCATCCTGAATAGAATCAATGAGTGAGTGCAAGAACCTTGGAAATTTTTCCTCATACTCCATTCGTCACTTCCTCATGAGGAACATTCTTTGTTCTGATGCAATGCTGCAATTTATTCTTCCTTGAAAAAATTTTCAGTTCGTATTTTTACTTTCCTCATTTTCATGCTCAAATGCTTTCTTCCTTGGTTGTTCTTTGTCTGAAAGTTGTGAATGTCTTCTTCTTTTTTCTGTGCTCTCATTTCATCGAGTTTTTGCACTTTTATTCTAATCCTGATACTTATTGCAATTCTGATGCAATTCGAAGTTTCCATTTTTCATTGCAAACAGATGTGGGTGGTAGTAGTCGGGATATATAAGATACATGAGTTTACTATACACATTGTATATTAGATTTGGAAACTGTTTGCTACTCATTAGATTAATAGGAACCAATGCAAGAACCTCCTCACCTCTAAACACTTCTGCCTACGCTAGGAGCATAGAAACTCAAAATTTACTGTCAAGTGTCTCTTAAATTGAGTTATGAGTATGTGCGTCACATTCAAAGCAGGCAGTAAGCATTTTCTTAATGTTCAAAATTCAAACAGACAATCACGAATCATTCGTTTCTCTATTTCTGATTGCATTTTAACCAAGAAAATTACATGCATTTATTACCGTCATCATGATATCATCTACATGCCATAATACAAACAGTCTTTTAATTTATCCATTCAAATGCATCCAAAAGTGGAGAAATGAGATTATGATGTTGAAAAACAGTTCTAAATAGTAAAACTATCATTTTTACATGATAAAAATGAGTAAATAAACATGAAATAGGATGGGACTGTTCCTCAATATAATGCACATTTACATACTTGAAGGAATCATTTTGCATAAAAGAATTGGAATATGGAAATTGGGAAGAAATAGAGAGAGAAATGATTAAGAACGGAAATGTATGATGTCTGCAATAATCTTGTTGTTCCAGTTACGATGATGATAATAATAATGTGAATGGAATGATGGGGTGTACTTGAATATTTATATGGTACATGAGACATGAATCATGATTCTGAAGTTACTCGAGTTGAAATTAATGTAAAATGTTAAAGAATAGTTTGAGTTTTCATGAATTCAGTCAGATTCTCTAGAATATGTTAATGTGTGCCATATAATAATGATAATGAAGAAGGATTCTGGCAATGTGATCCTCAACTTCAACAAACGATGAGCAAGGGAAACGACCTGAGTCCTGAGCCTTCAGATGGGTTTAAAATAGAACACTAAACTGTTTATTACATTATGACAAGCTATCCTGAATTCCAGAATCAGTAAAATTGTACCAAATTGAAACCAATCCTTAATACCCTGAACATCAACACAAACATCGAAACTTTTCTGAACCAATTTCCTTAGAAACACTTAAATACACACTTTCATTTGTAGACAACAGAAATACAACATCTGCTGAGTCAAGGTGCTTCTTCGATAATTTCTTTAATTTTTTTGTCCATTGTTATTGTTCTTCCTTTTCATTCTATCCTTATTCTCCCCAGTTCCTTTTCTTCCAACACACAAAAGAAATTTTTTTTGAGTAAAAAGAAAAGAAATTGATCTCCATTTGGGGCATTATTTATTGAAGAATTGCGAGGTAAAAATAATTTTGTTGCTGAAAAGAAAAAACAAATTGGGAAGATAAATAAGATTGAGGAACAAATGTGAAATTTGAAAAGAGCCAATATTGCATAAAATCTAGAAAAATGAAGGTACAAAAAAGTTTAAAGAATTGCATGCAAAATGAAGCACGAAAGATGTTTTTGGGATATAACAAGAAGGAAAAGAATTAAGGTATAAAGTAAAGAAGATCAAAAAAGGATGAAGAAGATGAAAGAAAGGCTCTGATTTGAAAGCTGCATGTTCAATTTGAGTCCACAAAATATGTTCACATTTAGTGAAATATTTTACTGTCTATACTGAATATGATGAATGGATTCAAGGTTCCTCAAACCGGATTTCATCGAATCTAATCCCACACCAGTGTCTCATCGGCTGGGCTCTAGATGGTTTACCATTTCTGAGCCGTATGTTTTCCAAAGTTGTTTTAATGCTGGATAAATGCTGGCTTTATTTCTCAAAAATTCCGAACAATGAGAAAATCTCGACTCAAATCTATAAAACTTCAAGTCGGCTTACAACTCTGCCTAGAAAGTCAACGAATCACATAATGTCTCTACTAATCTGATAGCCAATTTCCATTGATTTAGTCTTTCTGTACATCATGTTGAAGGTTATAGTTTTCTCTATATTTACTGTCTATACATCAATAATAAAGTTTCTACATTATCACATCCTCATTTTTGGCAAAATTTACTGCAAATTTACTTTTCTTTCCATCTCATCCTATTTATAAGGCACAAAAATTATGAAAAAAATTCTTCACACTCAATTAAGCATCTCATTTATTTTTCTTTTGAGTAAATCGACCCAGGACATCCAGGTGATACTTCCGTACTAAATCTCTTCTTTCTCTTGACATTCGTCCTCAATAAATCTTAAGATCCTTTCAATCTTCATTTTTTTGAAATTTCTTTACAGTTTCTGATTCATCTTTCGTAACAATAACAATAAAAGCTTTTGTGATCCGGCAATTACATCATCCTGATTCGATCTTTTGCTTTCATATTTTGGGGTTCTGTGCCTGAACACATGGCAAATTTTTGTTGTTTTGTATCTTCATGTCTTAATGCTATTGTTTGGACTTGATAGGCATTTTATTTAAGATTTTGAGTAACTATGTCAATAAATTGGATTTTTGTGTCAGTAATGGTGCCGGCAATTGGATGCATTTTATTGAAATTCTTGAATTGTGACTTCACACCTTGAAAAATGCTTCACTTTAAAATTCAATAAGTAAATTCCAATTTACTTCATTATCACCACAGGGAGTTGAAATTTTCCCCCAAAGAGCATTAGAATTTCTATTTAAAAGACGTTGTTTTAATTATCATTTCATGAACATTTTATCTCTTCTTCTATAAATACCTAAAATGAGAAAATTCTGCACGAAAAAAAGAGTAAAAATTGCAAAAAAAAAAGATTCTTCTTTTTCGTCCGTTTTTCAAAACCAAACTGACATTGCCAGTGCATGTAGGATGCCAGTGCATTCAAGATGAGCACAAAGACAGATTTTTTTATTTGCTGCTACTTTCTGGTTTTCATCTTGAAATAAAATTTCATTGCAATTTTTCCTCTTCTTGTTTTCGAGTGTGATGTTGGTTAGCGTGATATCTTGGAGAAGTGTTAGGAGCAGATTGGGGTATCTTGAGCTTAGTAAGGCTGGGTTTAGTCATACTATTCACATTCAGTTTTGAGAAAATTTTCCAGATTTTTTATCGATATCGTCCCTCAAAAAATGCGCTTAAACCACAATTCTATCTTACTCCTTTCTGTACTCATACGAAAAAAAAGTTTTTTTTTTCTTTTCTTCTTTCCTCCTGCAATTCTAATTCTAGTCAGCTCGAATCCATTTTGTTTTCATTTTTCGCATCTCTTCTGCACTTCAATTTTAATGAAGATTCTTATTATTATTTCTAACTACGTAGTTGATGTGTGTAAATCTATAAATAGTTTCATTGCACTGACTAGAACAAGAAGACGTGTGATTTTCTAGAAAAAAGGAAAATTTCTTTAATAGAATGAAATTAAAGTTTAGTTGGATATCGTATAATATGTAGAAGTCGTCCCGAACAGCAGAAATTGGTAATTGGGGTTACTTGGTCACTTGGTGTTGGATTTGATTATGCCTGAATCACGCCGGTCTGTTGCCGGTTTTTTGGTCAATTAACTGACTTGTGCTATTCAGAATACATCTAGAGATGGAATACAAAGATAGTTTGTAGACCTTATATGACAGCACAACAGATAATCAGTTCCTCAACCCCAAAGATTCCATTATCCAAAATAAATACAAACTATCGTCAACATTTCATCAAACTTCATCTCAATCAACCCAAAATTGAGTTAAGTATTCAATTTTATTTGATGGAATTCACTTTGACAAAAAATCCGAATGACAAATTTTACGTCATGTCTTCTTTCTCATCTCATCTTCAAAACCTATAAAAAAGAATCATTCCAGACAGTTACAGCAAAATTGCTCGAGACAATGCACCAAAATTTTCATTCTTTTTCTTGATGAAATTCTCAAAATAAGAATTGGCAATGAAGTCTTCAGACAGACACAAGCATAAAATAGTTTAGTTTATTTAATCGTAACTGCACGTATCTCCCAAAAATTCATGCACAAGACGATGCGTTTGGAAGCTTTTTCTCTTGGATGTGTAAAGTTATTTTTTTATGTGTCTCATTGCTAAGTTTTATTCTTTCTTGGTATTAGATGCATGCAGAAAGCTTTGATGTCTCATTTGTAAAAGTTTGAAGCTGTGGTGATGGTTTTGGATAAAAAAATTTATGTAAACGGTTCAAGTTGGGGAATAATGATGATGATATTGTGTTGACGATTTGTCTGAAAAGTTTTGATGAGTGAATTTGTATTACGTTGGATGATTTGGATCTATAGATAGTTAGTAAGTTCTAATTGAGGCTTAATATTTAGAACTGATGATTAAACAGATCAATAATATATTAGTAAATATTCTTTATGGTCCCTGAAGAGAAAATTCGGTTATTTTGATATGTTTTGGGAAAAATTGAGATTCTTAATGGCTCGGTGGCGGAATGGCTTAGTACTTCGGTTCCTGTGACGCAACCTGGCTTGTTAAGCAATTATTAACCAAGGAATGTGCTAGCTATTGTCAAAAAAATTCATTCACTACAAAAATTAGAAGGATTTGTTCTAAATTGTCTCCAAATTCTGGCTTAATATCAAACCATGCGTCACAACACGACCCAAGAGATAATAAAATTTAATAAATTCAAGACCTCATCGAAGTTTTTTTTTCTCATTTCTAATATTAAATTCCCAATACATTTGGCGCCGGATTCACAAAACGTGCGTGCTTTTTTATTGACTTTAAAATATAAATCAAATCGTTGATAAAATAAAAATGATAAATTTAAGATTGACAAAGAAATATTTTCTATTACGAGATAAGATAACGAGAAATTGTCAAAAAAAAGAGAAAAAAATCTGGAAATATAAAGTTTTTTATGGTGTTTTAATAGCTAAGAAATTGCGGGAATCAATTAAAATGCAGTAAATCTTCTCTTAGCTAGCTTTAAAAATTCTTAAATTTTATAAACATTAAAAAAATCCACCAAAATTTTACGCTAGGTCGGTGGCTTTTTAAAGCACTTTTTAGTCCACCAGCCAATCGATCGCGTCACGCAAATTTCAAATCTGATTATTTTTAATAAATTTTCTTTAAGCGACCGACCATAAAGAACAAAAATGAAATTCTTGATGAGAATATTCTTGGTGGTCAATGGTCTCATTATGTCAGTCGTGTGTTGTTTATTTAGATTACTGTGTACATTTTCTTCTTCTTATTCGGTTAGGTATTTTTGTTTTCATGTTGATAATTTTTCGAATGTTTTTTCAGTAAGTGTCAAATAGGAGAAAATAAGAATTAAGAATAAAATGAATTTCAAGTTTATAAATATTGGTAAATAGAGGTTATGTTGATTTGTGAGGAGCCAAATGTGTTAAAGGTTGAGGAACTATTCAATCAATTCTTCCTCCATGAACGGATCTGACATGATTTATCTAATAATTGATCAGATTTTTAACGAAAAATCTTATTTTTTGAAGAAAAACTTAAATTTAGTTTCGAAAACCACGTGTTATGAAGCTAGACTAACGATGAACTCCTAGCAAAGCATTGAAAAATTCGAGTCGAATTCAAGCTGTGAATTTGATATTTAAAGGCTTGCTGCTGATCATACTAAACCTTTTAAGTCCAATGTTTAAAACCACGTGTTTTTTCAATTTTATATTACTGATTCTTAAGCATTCATTAGACATCAAATTAAGTCACTTGATGACATTTAGACGCAAATTTGTAAATACCTAGTAAATAATTCATCAACCTAACCTCAAAAAATCCACGTTAATGACGTTCATTCATCCAAAGTCGCCCCCAATCTAGTCCACTAATAATTTAATTATCCTCAAGTGCAAACGAAATTTTCCATCCACAATCATGGACGTCATCATTAATAAAAATTTCAACTCACTGAAACTTTTATTCCTCCCCTTCTTCATTCTCGTCCAACTTTCACTCTACTCACTTACAAAAAAAAAAAGCTCAACGAGCCGTAAACACATCCAGACATGGCAATTCAATTAATTTTCACTCATATATATATATTGAGCGTATGAAAATGACTGTGAATGGCTTGCATAAGTTGATGGACAAAGTTTGACGTGAAAATGAAAATGAGAGGCAGTTTTTTGATTTGATTCAGAAAAGAAAAAATATGTTATGAAAAAAATTAGAAATTTGCTTAAGTGTATAAGAACTAATAATAATTAGGAGGGTGTATGATAAAATTGGATAGGAAGTAATTAATGAAATGGTAATTTTGGTGAATGGAATGGGGAAGTAATTGAGATTATGGAGTGGAAAATTTGGAGGCACTTAATGGAAAAATAAAACATTTTTGTGAAAATTCTCTTTAAATCTGTGAATTCTACTTAAATTTTGCGTACATAACCTTAAAGTCTGTCAAAATTGAAAATTCGCAAACATAACCTCGATTTGTAAAACACAATCTTCCAAAAAAGCACACAAGTGCTTTCTACAAACAATAACAAGAAGCTTACACAACTCAAAGCAAAATAAATCCTTCATTATTTGTAATTAAAAGCTTCTTCTTCCCTTTCACTCAATTTACATTTATTTGGCTTTTATTTTTAGAATATTTTAATCTTCTTTAGAAGCAAACAGTGTAGAAAAAACTTTGTGAATGTACATAGTCAACATAAACATTAAGAATGGGATTACAACAACAAAAAAAGAAAGAAATAGAAAATAATTTCAATTTTGTATTAGAATTGGAAATTTATGAGTGGATGGGATGGCATGTTGAATGTGCTGGGTTGATGTCTAGTATATTTGGTTTGCTAAGGTGCGACAATTTGTAACTTAATTTCAATTTTTGATGACATAACCTCAAATTTTCCAATATTAAATCAAAATTGGGCAGTATCACCTCGAATTTTCTAAAACTATCTCAAAAATGAGCATCAAATTTTCCAATTTTATCTAAATATTAAACAACATAGCCTCAAAAAATGCGCCTCAAAACACACACCCTAAAGTGCATTTTCAACTTTTACGAAAAATTTTCTTCTTTTTTCTAAACGCGCAGCAAAATAATTTTTCTTCTTTCTCTGTGAGCAAACGAAGAACTCTTCTCTCATTCTCTTCAATTCATTCTTTATTTTTCAACCTAATAGCAAAAGGTGAAGAAACTTTTCATGCTTTTCCTTCTTCTTCCTGATATTTTTTTCCCTATGTTGTTTTCCTTTTGGAACATAGAAACTTTTTTTTATATTTTTTCTTTCGTTTTTCTTGTTAATGGTGTGATATTACTGTGCTTAATATAGTCAGAGTAAAATGGCTATGGGTTATTTGAAAAGGGAATTTAAGAAAATTGTTGTAAATAGTTTAGATGAAATGAAAAGCAAGGAAGAGACGGCAAGGGACAAGATGAAGTAGATGACAGTGTGAATGAACTTTTAATGTTTAGTGTTTACGATGATTTTCATTATGAACTTTTGCAAGTAATGTTCTTGATATGACCGTAATTAAGTGATGTTTAAAGGGATAAGGAAGTAGATTATCGGATATCATAGATGTTTGCTGATTTCCTGTTACATCTGGCATCAAATGTTGTTTATTTGAGTTGTTGCTTAGATATTGAGATATCAAAACATAACTTCAAAATTTTAGGAATACAACCTCAAATTCTAGGAATATAACCTCACTTTCTAGGAATATAACCTCACTTTCTAGGAATATAACCTCAAATTTTGGGAATATAACCTCAAATTCTAGGAATATAACCTCAAATGCTGATGGCATCAAAATGAATAAATTCTCACTAAACTAAAAATTCTCAAATTGACAGCCAATAATCCTTTAGTTACACCAGAGATTTCCCATCAAAATTATCAAACATTCCCAATTGTCTACCTTCATTTGTCATCAAAACCTTCACATGAAAAAAGAAAAACTTTTTCAATGTTTCAATCAATCTCATCAATTTACCAGAAAACTTCAAAACAATCAATTTTCCATCTACAAAAAAAAGAAAAAAAAGTGTAGAAAATTTTCCATCATCATCAAAAGACAACAACAGAAGCAGCTCAGCACGAAAAATACAAAAGAAAAGTAAACATTTTCATTTGAAAACAAAAACAGAAAAAAAGGCAAAAAAGGGAGCGAAAAAAAAAATCGATAAAACACGGCTCAAAAAGAAATTTTTTATGTCTCACCCCCCTCATGACCCCCTCCCACACATTTTGTGTGCGTTCTATTCTTTATCCATTCTATGTTATATTTGCGTCAGAAATTTCATACGCATAGGATGATGTGGAAAGGAAAATGGAAATTTTATCTATGTATGTGTGTGTGGATGTAAGTGTAAGGAAAGAGGGGGAGGGGGTAGAACCCAATGGCGCAAAACACAGAACAAAAACTTTCTTTTACGCGCAAAAAAAAAATTTATTCTTGCTTAACAAAACAACATAAACCGAGCAAAGAACAAGAATAAAACAAGAAAAAAAAAATTCAGAACGGAAGAAGAGAAAAAGCGAAAGTCAGTAACCGCGAAATATGGGCCTGTATTGAGATTATTGACGCACACAAAGAAATCAAATAAAAAATCTGCCTATGTGGTTGTACCCCCAATGAAACTCACATCGAGGAAAAATGAGAAACGTGACTAAGGCGATGAAAAGCTGTGTCTGTGGCTCAAGAATGAAAAAAAAGTTTTCTTCTCCTTTGTGTTTGTGTGTTTTTTTTGTTGCCACATTTGACTCACATTTTACCATCTTCGTGTGCTTTAACAAGAAAAACCTTTGAATGAATACGCTGAGTAGCCAAGAATGTTTAATGCTTACGTTTGCGGTTATGCTTCTATGCTCAATTTAATGTTGTAATGAAAATTAGCATCAACAGTAAGTTAATAATTGAAGGATGAAAGAGGAACAAGTGAGAGGGAAAATAATTAAAAAGCCTTTTGTGGTTTTCAATTGTGCTTAATTTTCCGGGAATTGGGTTCTATTGATTTGAATTGATCCAGTTTTTACACTGTGCCTGCTATGGTCAAGAGGGAAACTCTGAATTTTTTGGTTGGATTGGATTTTTAAGCCCTGACAGCATCACGATTTCGATCCATTTTAAGGCAAAATCGCTGCATTGTGACGTTCGGTGTTTTGGATTTTAGGTAACACAATCCCATCAGTCAGGCTGTTGTACACTGATCAAAGCCATCATATAAACCCGGATCCATCAATATCTCAAAACTATAAATTTCATCCATCAAATCCACGCCATAAAATCAATTAAACCATTTCAAAAATTTCTCAAAACTGAAAAGTAATTCAAAGAATAAAAAAAAAATCTTCAAGCAACACACGGAGAGAACAAGAAATCCAAACCACATCGCAATAGAACGTTTCTAGTAAAATACAAAATAAAATTCTAAAGTCAAGGTCTTGTGCGGTCATCGGCGTGCTAGAAGCTTGAAAAAGAGAACACAACAAAGAATTTATTTTTTAATTTTACGTGAAAAGCCAAAAATAATGTTTAAATATATTCTTTTTCGTTCGTATATTTGGTGGAAGAAGTGTATTTACGCGTGTTGCGAAGGTGAATCTCCTTGATTTGGGAATGCTGATGGGATTTTCATGATGAGAATTTTGGATTCGCTTACCTTTAAGAATGCTTGAATCCTTAAGACAAATTTGAACTAGAATCAGTCAGAATTAGCTGAAATTGGACTAGATTTTCTCAAATATGGACTAGATCTAGCCATCATTAGTACTAGATTCATTTGAATTTAATCTAGATTCATTTGAATTGGGACTAGATTTAGCTACATTAGCACCAAATTGAAGATAATTTGTACCAGATTCAATCCAGATGCAGTCGAATCTGGATTAGATTAAGACAAAATCTATTCCAAATTCTACGAAAATTGACTTAGCAGAAAATCTCAAAACGAACCTGTTTCACCTTGTTCAAAATTCTACAGCGACAGCAGAAATCGCAGATTTAATCGAGCACATGTTGTTACAATAATAGAAAAAGAGCATTGAGATAAACAATTAATTGAGTTTGAAAAAATTCCACTTTTTATTCTTTTCTTCTATCTTCTGTACTTGTCTCATTCTATTCAATTCTTGAAATCTAAAGCTGAAATTACACGACGAGTTAAAGAAACAAGATGAAAATCAACCAAAAAGCAACATAGTTGAAGATTTTTCCTTCATGTCGAGTTTACTTAATGTGCCTTTAATATGATTTACACTGAGGAAAAATTAAATTCAATTTAAATATTATTTGGGTCTGTTTTGTTGAAAAAGTTTTCAGTTTTTGTCATTTTTAGGTTAAATTCTGAGAATCTTCATGCGTAGGCATAAAATTTTGTTGGTAGAATAACGAGCATTTGACCTTATTTGAAGTTTCTCTGAATGTTGTCAGGTTTGAATTTGACAGGAATGTTGAAGATTTTCGTGATTTATTGCAAGATTTAGATGAAAATTCAAACCAACAATAGGAGAATACTGCATTAAAGATTTGGTTTTGATAAAACGTGCAAAACTTTCATTAAGAATTCACTCAATTTAGTTCAATTCTAATCCAATTAAGTCCAATTCAAGCAAATCGTTAAACCATCTAAAACTCCTACATTTACATCACCAGATACAGCCAACAAAGTTATCACAAAATGTCAATCACTCAATATCCTTTCATTGACTCAAAAAGATTTGTCACCCTCATCCGTCAAGTATGCTTGTTCTACTTAGTGTTCGTATCATATCTCGTTGAAATAATAACATAAAATGCACACATAACTCTCGCAGAAATCTCATTGAAGCCCAAAGCGGAAAAATCAAGAAGAAGAATAAAAAAGGAAAAAGCGACCATCAAAATTAATCCTCGATAAGCCTCAGATTCACAAAGATTTATTCATCACAATGCTATGAGGCTCTTCACTTATTACGTTACGCAAACATCAGATTTTCATTTCGTTCCTATTACAGCTGTTACAAAATTGCAGTTCCACCTCCCCCAAAATAGCGTACGTAATAAGTGAACAACCCCTATGAGGATTTTCATTTGCCTTATTTTCCTCTTCCACGGAATTGAATTGAAAATTTCCGAATATTGTTAAATGATACGCCGATTGTCATGACTATGACTTATGATTATACTTGGGTGTTATGGGGAACTGACAAAAGCATTATAATGATCTATTTGGAAATATTGAGGCTGTTGTTATCAATTTCAATGATTAATATTTTCGAGTAATTCTTGGAAAGTATAATTTTGGAATATAAGCATGAAGATACACAAACATGACCTCAAAGAATATTATACAATAAAGCCAAGACATGCTAAAACCCCTAACTATCTCTAATACCCAAAATCCGAGAATTCCGCTTACAGTCGCCGGTCACTTAACTCCATCCAAAGCAAATCAATCTCATTAATTAATCCAACTGTCATTTAAAACCGTCAAGTCATAGTTAAAACCTGAAAAAAATAATTTTTCATCCATTCCACTTCCATAAACTTGATCGAAATCCATTCACATGGCTATTGTTATTACTCCATCCATCCTATACCTGAGCTTCTTTCATAAGTTCTTCATCCATTTATACATAAATAAAAAAAAAAGTTGTCATTGAACCTTATCGAGCGTCTCAAGGCCTTTTTTGCGACGCGCGCTCTTCTGCCTGCTTTGCTTGCTTGCTTTACCGACTTCTTCTTCTTCTTTACTCTTTTGTTATTTTTTTTTCTCTTCCTCACCACTGATTTTTCAGTTTCTTTCTCTTCTGTTCTATCTTTAAGTATTGTTTAACATTTTTTAGCTTTATTTTTATGATAGTGGACTAATTTGATCATTTATGGGTCATTTGTGGGTCATTAATGGATTTGGATGGATTGGGAATGTAAAGTTGTTGTTCAGGTTAAGGTTAGTGATCAGATCCTTATAGTAAGAATGAGCATTAAAGCCTAATATGTCTGCTATATTCCTAAAATACAGAAAACTTAGACCACTATACTCCCCCTTCCATATGCGCCTTTATCCACCCATCATCCCATAAATCCTTCCCAACTTACTTCTCTTTCTTTAAATAATGAAATCTTCTTCACATTGTTACGTGCTTTTGCTCATAGTTACTTCTCCATATCGCGAAAGTAAATTAAAATGTTCTTGAACGTAAGTGTCTACCAACCTGTTTGTATGTGTGTAAAGCTGAGTGTGTGTTTGTGTTTGTTTGCAACAAATTTTCTCATTTTCTTCTTACTTTCGCTGCTTCTTTGTTTTTGTTTTTTTTTCTTCTTCTCTTCTCGATCACTTTTTTATGATTGACTGTGATTGAACAACGACTGGAAATTCTTTAAAATTCTTATGCTGAAAGAAAAAGTTGAGAAAGAAGCAACAAGAAGTAACAAGAAGTAGAAAGTGAAGCGATCATAATCAAATAAGAGACGGCGATAATTGAGCTGATGGGAAATTCAATAGTTAAAGATTTATGGCTAGTCTGGAGGTTTATTATGATGATGGAATTGATGAAGATTATCTGATTTTTGATTATGTTGTTTTGATGGTGCAGTGGGACTGAAGTTGTTGAATTTTCTAGATTATTGCTGTTAAATTGAAAAAAGTGAATTTCTGTTATGGGATTTTGAGGTTTTAAATCAGCTGTCTATTACTTTGTTGCATCTAACCTCAACATTGTTGAATTAACGAATGAAAACCACGAGGTTTTGTTTATTTTTTCTTATGCTTTATTAAGTATCAGCCAGAATTGGCAGGACTCTAGTGTGGAAGTTTTCAACTGCAGTCCGACCCCTCAAATTCCTACCAACTCTGGTATTAACTCAGTACTTCTAAAAGTACATCAAAAAATGAACAACTTACTTACAATACATCGAACAATCTGGAATATTCCACCAAAGCACATGTTTCATAAGTAACTCATAATATTGTAATTTTTTGAATCCATTACCTCACGTAAGAAGTCCTAATTTAATTTACCTTACAAAAATTAGAATAAAGTTCCCCCAATTTCTTGACATTCTGTTTCACGTCAACTCGACAACGATGCAATTCATTCACATTCATTAGTGAATTGAAATCCTCTTCTGTTCTTATTTTTCACTTTTATCGATCAAAATGCGTATAACGCGTACACATACACGTAATAAATATGTGAATGGATACTCATTTTGTGTTAATATTATTGCATGAGTTTTTTATGTCTAATAAATTTGGTTATAATTTGAGAAGGAATGGAGGATATTTAAAAGTAGAAATAGGAAGTGGATAAGGTGTGACAAGGGTTTATTTGGATAGATGAGAGTTGATTTGATCGGAATTCGATCATAAATCATCGAAATTAGTTTGCAAATTAACTTTCCAACATGTGCTTGAACTCAGCACATGTTCTCCACAATTCTCACCAAAAACCGGAAGACCTTCTGAAATTCTCAAAAAAATAAAACAAAATCTCACCAAACAAGTCGCTCAGCTGAGTCAATATAGACCTCAAAACAATCCAGCTGATTTGTTCTCTCAAAAAATTCTCATCGAAGAAAATTCCAAAAAGCAAAATACTCTTTCAAAAAGAAGCACGAAATCCACGATAATCTCAATTAAAAAAGAATAGAAAAAATTCAAATCCATCATCCACTTGTCTGTTCATTTCGACAAAGAAACTCACATGTTGTTCACTAAGAGAAACTAAGCAACAAAAGAATTCTCAACAAAAGAGAATCATCGACTATAATCATTAACTACACCTTCAGCTTTAAGTTTTGCTGCGAAGAGTAGCGTGTATGATGAAGAAGAAGATCAAAACAGCAATTTTTATGGGTTTGAGAAGAAAAAAGACCTTCGGTGCGGTCATTGGTTCGCATTGCGTTCTATTCGATTTTTCTTTAGTTCTTGTTCTTTTTTTTTGCTACTTTTTGCTGTTCTATTCTTTAAAATTAAATTGTAAATTGTGGTAAGAAGAATGCGATTGAATTCTTGTTAATGGTTTAAAGGTTGAAAATGTGGCTTAGGATTTCATAGTTGAGTATTAATTGGGGTTGTTGGGGATTTTGTTGTCAATTGCACAGCACGTTTGGCACAGGTTGGTTAATCAATCCAAAATCCAGCACCAGGTCAGCGTGACTTAGGCATTTAAACCAAATCCGTCACTAAGTCAGAGTCACGCCGGCTTAGGGTCAGATTTTTGCTCAATTAACCAATTTGTGATATTCTGGACAGCCGTAGCGGCATAATCTAGCCATCAAGACACCTTGTCCTACTCTAAATCATCAACATTGCGTTAAGATTCCCTTATGTCATCGTAAATGCCATTTTTACCTAATTAAGTGACTGTTAAAACCAACAATTACATCTCAAAATGCAAAAATCTCCATCACTTAACTTTTGTTGATTCTTTTCATTATTCTTTATTTTCTTGTCCAATGCCTAACTTACTTCAAGCCCACAACATTGTAAGATGTTTTTTTCTTTGCACAAAATGAAATTGTATTGAGGAGTGGGAAAGTTTATCTACCTTTTATGCAAATTTTTGGTCCAGTTTTGATAACAATGAAAACCTTTTTTTGTGATTTTTTATGATGTCATTACGTCTTGTGTTTATTTTGTAGAGTATTTTGGAGTTGTAAGTGGATTTTCTGGGGGGTGAATTTAGTGACTTTTTAGAAATTTATGAGGGGTTCAAAAATTTATATTGAATATTTTCTTTAAATTTTTCTCTAAAAATGACCAATTTTGTTCAATTTGCCTAAGGATGCGTCTAATGCAGTCTTCACTGGTGATTTTTTTAAATGTTCTTAAATAAATATCATGACCAATCACTCTTCCCCTCCCATACACCATCATATCCCTAGCAAATAGCCCTAAAATATAAACAACTGAAAAAAATTACTACGTATTCATCAAACTGGAAGCAAGAAGCTTCTGGCACAAAAAAAATGAACGAGACAGAGACAGAAAATGTGAACAAGAAGTCTAAAAAGTTGAAAAAAAAAATGATGGCAAACAAAGTGATTGTAAATGTTTACAGAAAGCTGTAACACAAAAATACATGATAAAATGGAAGAATCTTCCTTGTTATGGAAGCAGCGACGCACAAAGGTGTTTAAAGGATGTTGTTTACAGTTTGATGTGAATTGAAGTTTGATATTTGTGGGCAATGATGTTTATGCTCGAATTTTGATCTTTATACGCCTAGAATACCAAGTATTGGTATCTTGATAAACATGTGCAGTACGTGTTTAGTTGTTATCAGTTTTCCCGGTTGGCTTGTATTTATGAATTATGAGAGTTAGGTTCATAAAGTGCCAAATGTTGCAATTGTAATTTTATTTTCTATTTTGTCAGTGTTGTTGCAAACAGTTGAAAACTCCAGGCAGTAAAGAGTAGTTCAGAACCCATTTCAAACTGTCGTTAGTCCTGAAATGCATAGAACGTAAAAGAAAATAAAATAAATTCTCAGATTTTCCGGAACTTTCCTGTTTTTCATTCATTCAATTCCCGAACAGCAAAAAATGTTTATGTTCATAGCTATTCCCATTAGAACTCCCAACCTCACAAAAAGAAACATTTCATCGTCTTGCAAAACAGGCAGGCAGGCAGGCAAAAATATCCCATTTCAATTCATTATTAATCATTTCCCTACGAGAAACATCAAAATAATCCTTAACACACAACACAAAAGTGTTCATCGTGAAAATAAAATTTTCTACTCCAAAAACAAAACTTCGACTACATTCATAAATATTAATGGTATATATGCACGTACACATCGTACAACTACATACTCATGACATATATATAAAAGGGTGGCATAACATCACAGAATTCAGTTTTTTTTTACAGACAAAACACACCGCATCGACATAGATTTTTTTTTTGTTATGTGCCTTTCTGCAATGGAAAAATCTCGGGGCGAAGGAACTCTATGATGTGACTGTATGCGTGTTGAGTGGTAGTATCGCGCATGTCTCGACACTGCCACCCTCATTTATGTGTCGTTGCCATAGTTTTGCTTCCTGGTTCTTTATTGCTGGCTGACAAGAAAGTACATTAAGTGGGTGGCTTGAATGGGCGCTGGAAAGTTTCCAAGGAATTTTTTTTATGGTGTTGTTAAACCAGTAAAATTATTGCAGACTTGGGTGGCTGGGCGATGAAATTCTGCAATTGACGACGTGCATTGGAATGCATGAACAGCATGAGCAGACAGATTTTATGCAACGACGTAAATAGAAAAAAAGAATTGAAATTTTTTTAATTCCAGACATGTAAATTGACTCTCGGTGGGGTGTGGAATGGATATTATTGAACATTTTTGCAGACACTAAATACAAATTTTGTTTAGCATGATGTAAATTGTGATTTTATGAATGAGCTATGGGATGACTTGATGCACTTTACCTTACACATTATGATCTAATCTAAAAGAAGGCTTAATTTACTCACCAAATGTATCATTTTTGTATTTTTATAGGTTGCAAAATCAAAGCACTTCGTGCAAAAACAAACACTTACATAAAGACACCAGTACGTGGCGAGGAACCAGTTTTTGTTGTCACAGGACGTAAAGAGGATGTTGCCAAAGCAAAACGTGAAATTTTATCAGCAGCTGAACATTTCAGTTTGATTCGTGCATCGAGAAAGCCATCATTGTTGGGTGGATTAAAGGGAACGCCGCCAGGCCCGCCTACAATTCCTGGACAGGTTACCATACTTGTTCGAGTTCCATACAGAGTTGGTACGTAGAAATTCAATTATTTTTCCAAAATTTGCCTTTTATCATCAAAAATTGCTTAATTTTCCACAAAATTTGAGAAAATCTTCAATTTATAATTTTAATATCCATGACTTAATGTTCTCAATTTTAGTCGGTCTAGTAGTTGGACCAAAAGGTGCAACAATCAAGCACATTCAGCAATCAACACAGACTTATATTGTGACTCCATCACGCGACAAAGAGCCAGTCTTTGAAGTCACAGGCCTACCAGATAATGTTCAGTCAGCAAGAAAACAAATTGAAGCACACATCGCATTAAGAACCGGCAATGTACACTCAAATGACATGAATCAAGAACTCCTTACGTCTCCACTTCTCTCGAGCCTTTACAAGAACGGTTTAAGTTCACTTCTCGAACAATTAGACATGAAGGACACAGAAATGAATGCATTCACAAATGGTGCACAAATGACATCATCGACTGGCTCATCGACTTGCTCATCATCATCTGGCTCATCAACATCATCAAAATCAGCATCAATTATGATTCGACCAGAATTGATAGATTTATGGAAGACAATAGGAAATGAGAATTCAATTGACTGCGACGAGGGTATTGGCGATTCATCACCAATTAACATCTGGTCACTTCCAAATTCATCAATGCTTGGATCTCGCTCATCACCAACAGCATCAGCCTCACCAACAGACTCACTGCTAACGTCTAGCCATGCAAATAAGATCAAAACATGCTTTTATTGCGGAGAAAAGGAAATCAACTCAATGCTCATCCCATGCGGTCATCAGATCTATTGTGCTGAATGTAGTGAACGATCATGTGATGCACGTGAACCGTGCTTGATCTGTAATCAAAAACCAACACAGTCAATGAAGACGATGGTCTAAATTGACATAAAAGGAAACATTTTTTTATATGATATGTACACAGACACACACAGAGACATACACAAAGATTAAATGTAGTAATTAATTAAGTGAGAAAAAAAATTTCATAAATGATTTTAGTTGATTATTTTAATTTTTAAATGATGAGACACTTCTCGGCGGCAGCTAAGATAAAGTTGAAGAAAAATAATTTATGTTAAAAATTTTGAATCTTGAAGATTATAATTTCATGTTAAGTTTTAGAAAATTGGATAATTTAATTAATTTCATAATTCCCTGCATGCGCGTGGAAGTTCATAATTAGTAAAAAAAGACATTAAGAATCAAAAGAAATAAGAATCATTGTAGATCAAGTAATTGCCCAAGAGAACAAAAAATTTATTTAATTTAAATTAAAAAAGAAGCCTTTAAATTATGGCTAAATTCTTAAATACACGCGGAAGTTGAGATTTCAGAATCTAAAAATTATCGATTATCAAATGATAAAATGTCTGAAAAGAAATAAAGACATTCTGGATTGTCTACGGAAATCTTGAAAAAACTGGCCACATGCCAACTTCCGCGTGGAAAATTAAAAAGACAAAATTATCGCAACTGTTGAAAAATATTTTTTTTTCTCGTATTTACGTTCAAAACTTAAAATCAATTCAAATTTATGAAGTTATTAAGTAATAACGCCAGAAAAATGTAAAATACTCAAAAAATTGAAAATTTCATTGTCTTATGGGGTTTGTGACTATATTTTATAGTTTTGTACCTCAAATGGTATCAATCTATAAAAATTCATGTCCAATAACCTCCTAGCCTTGAATATTCAACTGAAAATAATAATCTTTTTGCATTTCTATGATTTTCAAATATGAAAACGCACAAACAGCAAATCACTAGCCGTACATGTAATGAAATAATATAAAATCTCAAAAAAACCACATATGTGAATAATAACAATAATAATCATAATTTTTGTATAAAATCCAATCTTGAACCATTCATTTCTGCAAAAAAAATGTCATCATAATCGTTCATATTCATAAGGGTTTGGGTAATTTGGCTGGTTAATTTTGAGATCATCATCAGAACTAACCTTAAAATTCAAAATTTCCCGCCAAAAACACCCTAACCTTACTACTTTTTCACCATCTAATTGTTTCACAATTATTTGTTACAAGAATAATAATTGTCGTCATTAATTGTCAACGTAAGCTTTCATGTCGCAATATTAATCCATAAAAATCCATGCCTAAGCAGCGTGGAAGTTCATAAAACATTTTCGATGTGAAACAAAAGTGAATTTTTTTCCGTTTTGATTTTTATAAATAAGATAAAAAAAAATTGGAGCTTCGAAATTAAAGAAAATTTTTTGAACCAAAAATAGTAAAAAAGTGCGTGAAAAACGCGCTCAAAATTAGCTAAAATTTACATCCATTGGAATTAGGAACAAAAAAAAAATTAAAATCAATTGCTCTTAAATGGGAAAAAATAAGCAAATTTTTTTAGTTATTTTGAGAAAATTGCGCTAAAATTGCTTTCAAAATTAATAAATCAAAGTGAAATATTTTCTTATAACATTTTTGAGATTGAATTAATGATAAAAAAAAATAATGAGAAATCAGCTACGAATGGATGTCGAAAAATAAAATCAAAGTCATTTGTCGTAAGAAATTCAATATGGAAATCATGGTTGTGGAAAAATAGGAAATAAGAGTTGTTAAATTGAAAATAACAAGTAATATTTAATTCCATTGAAATATATCGAATTGAAAATCTAAACAAGATTGATGGAAAATTTTAATTTGCAGACCCAAAAAATCCATAAATTATTTTTTCAAATTTATCAAAATTTTACGACAAAACATGAACGTGCAGCAATGCAAAAATAATGCATCGAATACGGCGATTACAATAAATTGTATAAAGAATGTGTAAAGGATATACGTAGAGTGATTGAGTCGTGATTGCGAACTAGTGCTGTAAAAATGCAAAAATAAAGACGTTTAACGAGATGTTATTAATTTTCTTTTGAGAAAATCTTCCGGAAAATTTTTGAAAATTTCTAGAAAAAATTTAAATTTGATTTTTTTTTGGAGTTTTCAAATCATTCGAAAATTTGACATCAAACATAATTTCGTTAATTTTGAAACAATTCATAACGTATCCGATCAGCACAATGTGCACACTGGGGCAACGCTATGTCGCCCTGATGGCACTGTGATGACTAATTTAGACCCATTTTTATGGAAACCAATGCAGTTCATCACATTGTGCTGCTCGGGATAAAGTTTAAAATTTTAAATTTTATCGTATAAAGAATTAAAAAAAAACGCAAAGAAATGAAGAAAAAATTACTTAATAATAATAAAAACATATAATGATAAACACACAGAGATATTATTACACTTTAGCCATTAAACGGAGATAAAAAAAAATATTTAAAATGGAAGAAAGAAAAAAAAATCTCTCAATAAATAATAAAACATAATAATATAAAAAAAATTCATTTTTATACGAATTCAGAATAATTAAAAAATACCCGTTTTTTAAGATGAAATTGTAAAGCAATTATTTTTTAAGCGAGTAATGACGAATGAAGAAGTTTATATTGATGACAGAGTATATAACATAATAATTTTACAATTTTTAATATTCAATATTATATTATATATTATTATAGATTTTATTATTATGTACATTTAGATTTGATGCAGGAACGGTTACATAGAGTAATCATATATAATAATACACTTTAGTTTTCTGGACGTTATGGCCAATTGTGCATTTTAAGGGATGGGATTAACATGCGTTCAGTGCTTATTTGGTCGAAGAGTGTCCAATTGAGTATCTCATGGCATCTTAACATTTCCCGATGGCTGATGGTGTAGAAATGGCCAAAAATCCGGCTGCATGCCTATTTGATTCTGGCTTAAATCCGAATCTAATTGAATCTACCTTAAATCCAGAGTCACGATAGTTTGGAGCCATTTTCTCGGTTTACATCTACACTAAACCTACAGATGCTCGAATTCTGAGTTATAACTTAGAATAAGGTTTAGTTTAGGTGTAGGTTACCTTACTCTAAGGTATTTACTCTTAGGTACCATACTCAGAGCTGTATTTTAGGATACAAGCACGTTTATAAAAAAATCAGTCTCTGGGTTGAATTTATGCCATTTATACGCCGTGTGCTACCTGGGCATGTTGCACCTAATAACAATCTAGCTATGGACCTTAAAGCATAACTGAATACCAAACTTAAAGTGCACTTCGTCCTTAACTCCAGAAAATACTTTCAAAACAATATGTGACAATGCACCTTCCAACAGAAACCAAAAAGAACAATGTGAACGATAAAAAAAGAACAAAAAAAATATTTAAACACTTTTAAAAACAAAAAAAACTTTAAACAAAATTCAAAACTTAAAAGAAAAAAAGATATCCCACAGAAGCAACTATTGAAATTAAAAGATTTATTTTATTCATATTCATATTTTAAAAAGTCCTATATAGCTTTATAGATTCTGTTTTTTAATCTAATTTCAACATTTAATAATCAATTTGAATGCAAATTTATTGAAACAATTGTGAGTAGAATTTCAAAATAAATCAAATTGGTAATGAAGACAGTACAGGAAGTGAGAAGCGCGCTAATTTTGAGGTTAGAATGAGTAAAATTCCAATTAATATTCGTGAAAAGTGCGTTACAAGATTGGCGATTGTAGTTAAAAAGTAAATTAAATCGGGCACATAATCTAAAAAAAAAGTTGAAAGCTTTTAGCTTCAAAATTGTGAAATTAAAAAATTGATAAAATAGCAAAATTCCAAAAATTTATAAATTTTTATACGAGGCAACAATTGATAAAAAATTAACTTAAATTAAAATAATAATTAGGTTTAATCGAAACTAGTGAAATTTTTTTATAAATACTATATAAAATTCAGATTTTTGATATTCACAAAGTGTGGAATTTGAAAAAATATTTAAAAAAATTTCCGAGTATTTGCGCGTGGAAGTTGAAAAAATTCTCTCTGAAGGTGCGCGAAAAACGCGCTCTTTATTATTAAAAAGTAATATAATTAGATTAAATTCAAAAAAAAACTTTTGATATTAAAAATATATTTAAAAAAAAAGTGAAAATTGGTTGTCATGGACGCAAAATTTTTCTACTCATGAAATTTTTTCCTATTTCTGTTTAAGGAACTTAAGACATTATTGACATACTAGGAAGACATTTTGGTACTTAAAAATAGTTTAAAACTAAGAAAAAACAAATTTAAAAAAATTCACAATTCCCAGTTTAATTTCCGGCTTTTTTCTGTTTTTTGTTTTATTTTTCTTTTTTATTATTATTAAATTTTATAAACTTTTTAAAAATCTTTTTTATAAAATTTTTGTTTTCTGTTTTCAAAGAATTTATATTAAAAAAATATGAAAGAGAAAAAGAGATTTAGTAGTTTTATATTTATAGAATTTTTTAAATAATATTAATTTAAAAATTTATATTTTCAAACAAAAAGGTGAGAAATTAAATTTTCTTTTAAAACTGATCCTCCTGGAAAATTTAAAAAAAAATTCGAATTCCAAAATTTAAAAAATCTAAATTTTTTTTTTAAATTTTTTAAAATTGAAAAATTTAATTATTTTTACAATTTAAAATGTTAAAGCTCACCTTTTTCAACATAACAAATTAAAATTTCCTGCTAAAAAATATAAACAAATAATTAATAAATTTCTATAACAAAGTTGATATTTTAATGCAAAACATATACGAAAAAATGGAAAGTACATATGCATAGATTTATTTAAAATTATATTTTAAATGATTCATTTTTTATAGATTTTAAAAGAATTAATTTAAATGGAAGACAAAAAAAATTAGACGATATTTTAATTAATTAAAACTTTTTTTTACTGATTGAAAATTTTTTAAGGAAAATTATTGAAAAAGAAATTTTATCTGAAGGAATTTGAGGAGATTTTAAAATTCATTATCGACTCATTTAACACCTTAACCCATCTTTCCCTTACCCATGACTCATTACTAATCATTCATCTTAAATCATTTCATTTTCATTTTAATTAATCATTTGATCAAACTCATGTTCATTCATATTCATTCTGAGTCCAGCATATATCACTAATGTCATTCGATACCCTCGATACTCCCATTAGTCATCATCATCAGGGGCATAGACAGAATTTTGTTTGGAACACAAAATTTAGGGGGCTTTTTGGTTTTTTTAAATCGAAATAACGGAGTTGACCCCCAATATCCTTCTCTTTGAATATGCTCTTGGTCATCATCATCATCATCATGATCATCATCATTATCATCATCATCATCACCCTCTTAATCATCATCTTAATCATCATCATTAATTTCATCATCTTTCACTTTTCATTGCACCATTTTGCATAAATCCAGTGCATTTTCATACAAAATTGATTAAAACTTTATATTTTTGATACTTTCATCCCATCCATGACATTATCAGCCACAATCTCATCATTAACTCATTATTAATCATAAATCATCCTTATCCTAACATTCATGATACAAAAATTCTGCATATTTCATCTCAACTTCATGAACTTCTTTAATTCCTTCCTCATAAAACCAAAATTTCTCTCAAAAATAACAAAGCGGCTAATTGATCAACAGCCCGACCATAGACAGACGTCTGAATCCAGATTTCGATCGATGTGCTACTCGAATCTAATAAGATCGTCAAGAAATTTTCCTTTTAAAATTTTCTTTAATCACAAAAAGAAAACTGAAGACGTTTAAGAAAAAGATATAATTTTTTTATATTTGTTTCTTTGTTAAGTTTATTTAAAAAAAATTTAAATTCAACAGAAAATCTTTTTTTTTATATCTTTATTAAAATTTATTATTATTATGATTATTATAATTTTATTATTTAATAAAAAATTTCTTTTTCTTGTAAAATTTTATTTTTTTATTATTTTAATTTTTATTTTTCAGGAGGTAAATTTATTTTATTTAAATTATTTTAAATCACCTTTCATATCATCAAAATCATCTTCACTATTTGAAATGTGTTTTGTTAAACTTGTCGTTTTTAGTTTAAAATTTCAGATTTTTTCATAAAACATTAAAGTTTAAAATTTTATTTGACAAAATGTGCAATCAAAAAACAGGAAAATTTAGCAAAAAAAAAAAAGTTAAGAATTTATTCAAAAATGATCTGCATTTTAAAAACGTGCAAAAATAAGCTCACAAGAAGGACAATTTATAAAAGTTTATTTATTTACTTCAATTCAGTCACTTGAAGTTTAAAAAAATTCTATTAAATTAATTTATGAAATTATTTTTTGTTACCAAAATGAAATTTATATTAACATTTCCACATCCTTCCAGTAAACGAGAAATAATATGAATTATACATAATAAATGCATAGATTTATCCATTTATGAAAGATAAAGACTTTTAAAGTTTATATTAGGATGTAGGATGGGGGTCTACTGATGTCATTATGACGTCAGAACTACAACATCCCCTCAAGGTGGTCTACTAATTAAAATAAGACTCCTAATTACATCCACGAACATAAAAGTCATTGTGAATATAAAAGTCTAACGATTTTTAATTGCTCTTAAGAAATATATATAAAAAAATATTTTAATAAGTTTAATACAGAAAAGAAAAAAATTATGAAAGATAAAAATTTATTTAAATTCATTTTTTTAACAAATTTATTTGCTGAATTTACCGTAGTAGAGTTTATATATGAATGAAAAAAAAAATTTATCTCTAAAAATTTATATTAAAAAATTTAAATATATGATGACTATATTGAAAAATTTAACTATATATCTCTATATCTATATATTAAAATTATATTTAAATTTTTTTAAATTGATGCGATTTTATAAGAATGTGACGAAGTTGGCCATTTAAAGGTTTGTAATGGGGATTTGAAATTTTTTAAATTTTTTAAAACTTTAAAAATTTCTAAAATTTTGAAAATTTTCAAAACTTAAATTTTTTAGAAGATTTAAAATTTTAAAAATTTAAAAATTTCAAAACTTAAAAAATTTATAAAATTTAAAAATTTTTGAAACTTAAAAAACTTTAAAAATTTTTATAAATTTTTATAAAATTTTAAAAAGTTTTAAAATGCTTTAATACCCAGACACATACTAACTTATTGATGGCAACTGTTTTTCCATACATTACGAAACATTTCATGCTAAATTTTCAAAAAAAAACTAAATAATAATTTTAAAATAATCCTCGTAAAGAAAATGTGTGACAATTTTTGTTCAATTTCAAATAAAAAAAAATCTTCGGCAAAAAAGTCAAAAAATATTTTTTAACACGAAAAAAAAGAAATAAAAAGGAAAAAAAGGTGAGAAAAATTATTTTAGTAGAAGTTTTTTTATATGTAGAACAGATGAAAAAAAAATATAAATTTAAATGCATTTGTACGATAAATGTCGAAATATAATAAAAAAATATAAGAAATATTTAAATTTATATAAGTGAGAAAAGGCTGACAGACATAAGATAAAATAAAATATACTAACATAAATTATATTAACTTTAATTACAATAGATTTACCGTAAAATAATGCAAAGTTTTATGAACCAAAAATGAAAAAATTTAAAAAAAGTCTTTCCATTAAATAATTAAATCAAGTCAAAAATCTCAGAAAATTGCTCTCGATGGTCAGGTTTAAGGACTGTGTCTGAGTCCGTTTATTGACAACAACCACGTGGCTCAGGCTAAAACAATAAATTTGTTAGCTTAAATTGTGTAAAATGACTCTTAGTAGTGCACTATAGTGAACAAATTGGCCTACTTAGAACCTAATTTAGGCTCTAAAATATGAAACTTGACTAGCTAAAATCAACTGAGTTAGTAAAGTTTGAAATCAAGACTGATGATCAAATAAGGCCATAAAATTAAACATGAGTCATTTCAGCATATTTATAACAATAAATCAAAAAACCTCAAATTTAAATTTGGGGGTAAACTTAATCAGAGCCTGAAGTTGAGTCAAGTTGACTCATTATAGTAAACATAAAAAAATCAAATCAACTGCAAACAACTTGAAATCAGCTCTATTTGAGTCGAGCCATCCTGACTCAATTCTATTTCAATTGTGGTGACTTCTAGCTCTGAATTAAGTTAACAAAGTTTACATTAAATTACATCAAATGTCCTATATTTTTAGGAATCAAATCTAACTCCGACCACTTGAGCATCAATTAAAATTCCAAAAAAAGAACATCAAAAATTTAATTTTTCTCATACGTCCTTTTAAAACATTTCCTTTAATAAAATAAAATAAAAATCAAAAATTTGAAAGTCATGAACAATTATGAGGTAGTAGGAGAAGAAAATGATTAATTAATTTTTACTACTCGATTTTATTTGCACAAATTATTCGTGTAAATTTATTATCTTGGCTCGACATGAGCTCAATACACATATTTCGATTTAGTGAAAATAGAGGAATTCAAAAATATTTCGATTTAGTCAAATGAGTCAAGTCCCTTTTCATGGTAAATTCTAAAACATTAAAAACTCAATTTGTTTTGTCTCAAGCGCATCTAAATGCGAGTTTCGACTTGACAATTGTTGAACTTAATGTCCATTCTCATTAGGTTTATATTGATTTAACAATATAATTTAATAAGATTCTATAAGTACAGCTTACTCAGCTTTCAAAATAATCTCAATAAAAACAGTATTTTAAGGAGTTTATAGATTTTTATCGGTCATCATTGACAGGATCGAATTCTAGTGATCTATTGCAATGGAGAAATTGTTTTACGGTTTTTTCATATAAAATTTCCAAAACCTTTAATATCCTTTGACCCTTTGCATAAATACTGTTGTTAAGAGATCCAAAACTACACCTACTGAATGGATTTTCATTTTCTTCTCCTAACTCGATTCTCTAAATCATCTTGCAATATCCTAAAATCAGAATAAATATTTATATTTCTAAAACTAAAACAGATAAACTCAAAAAAATATTATTTGAGATAAAAAAGTGAAAACTGTAGAAGAGAAAATTATAAGAAAAACCGACTGAAAAACATGGAAAAATTAAAGTTAAAAAAATCTAAATCTAAAGATCAATAAGCATAAGAAGAAAAAAAAAGAATTATTTTGATAAATTTAAAAAATAGAAAACACAGAAGATATAAATTATAACGAATTATATATTATATATTATTATACGATATTCAATAATTTTTGCAACTTTTTTCACGAAACCCTAAACTTCCGTGCTAAACATGAGAGAGATCTAATGCATCTGCATGGAAGTTAAATGATGATATTCACAAGAAATTTAAAAAAATATATTAAAAATATAAAAAAAAAAAAATTATTTATATTGTGTGGCGATAGATGTTGATTGATTAATAAACGATATATGTTATAGATTTATAACCCCAAAAAAAATTATATAAATTAAGAGAGAAAAAAATTTTATTGCCGTTTTTATAGCTTTTTTGACTCATTTTTTTCTACCGTGCAATATTTAAATTTAATTTTTATTTTATTAGACCAAAAAATGTTTTTGTTGCATCATCAAATTTTTGATTCATAAGAGCATCTAAAAAAATAAAAAAAAAAAATCATTTCGCTAATAAAATCATTAAAAAATTTATCGATAGAATAATGAGCATTTGCAATTAGCTAAATATTATATTAGAAATGTCCTTTAAGTCATTCATTAAAAAAACATCAAAATTTAAATAAATTTAAATGAAGAAAATTTCACATTCTGCATCTTCAAGTGCAGCTAATGGAAATTTATATTTCCCTTATTAAGGATGAAATGTGGAAATGTATGAGAAATGTTTTAGAACGGTTTGATGCTTCTGGATTGATGTGAGTTGGGATGAGTGGAACTAAAATAGAGCTATTGTAAAATATTCAAATGCAATTTTGCTATTATTTGCATTTTTAAGAACATACAGTCTAATTTACTTAAGACAATTGAACTCAAATTAATTCTTTGTTTTCTCGAGCAAACTCGATAATACAACCAAATAGCACTAATAGGTTAATCAATCAAAAATCTGGTCTAGGTCGACTCAAATTTAATTTAAACTAGTCTTGTTAAATTTAACTCGATTGTCAAGAAATTATTCAGTTTCTACTGGACGGGATTTAACCATTGCACATCGACCCAGTGATCTATATATATCTTGAGGTACGATACAAGAGTGAAGTTTTATTATACTTACTTACTTCGCTGGTCGTACTGATCAGTTGTGATCCATGACCTCCAACTTGGTTTCTTAGCATGTTGTTAAGGGTTGCGGCTATCTAGGCCAACGCACCCTGTATTAACCAGAGCCTCGTTTGAGCCCGCCCCACTATGTGGCTTGGATTAACGGTCTTCACCGCGAGAAGATGAGGTTTGTGCATGGTGGAGTTAAGCTAGGTGCGGCTGCAGCAGCATATATTACGCGCTATCCACCTTTTGGAGACCGCAGTTTTAATATAATTATTATAATTCATGTTGATCATCAAAGGTGTTGCTTTGGTGTATCATGAATTATATCTCAGGACACACGATTTGTTTTGTGTGTCATTGAAAAATTCAAACTTGAAATTGACTTTACAGGAGTAAAGTAAATTGAAAAATTATGAATATGGATACACTAAGGAGTGTTACCATAATGGATTCCTACTAATGCAATTTAATTCGTTTTAAAAAATTTTTCCAATTTTGAAGAACTGAAAAATCTCAAAGTTCCATTCATCCTCCTTCATCCTTTTCCAGAAGCTCAAAAAAGACACGAGACAAAGCTACAATGTAGTTTTAAAAACATAACAGTTAAAATAAAAAAATATTTTAAAAAATAGAGAAGAAAAAAAATATTCATTGGCTGTGAAGACAAAAACTGCCATAAAAGTAATAAAAAATGAAGAAAAAAAAAATATTTAAATTCCAATAACAGCTTCCGCATGGAACTTCATAGAACATTGGATGAATTAAATGAAAATTTACACACGGAATGCTCTAATGAATTACAGATTTAAACTTCCAATAATTTTTGATTTCTTAGTTTAATTAACAGTTTGAGTTTTGCTTGAATTTTAAAAAAGCAACATCAGCTCCTGCGTATTCAGCGTGGAAGTTGATGGAAAAATATATTATTATATATATGACGAAAAAAAATTTAATAAGCATTTAATGATGATAATAAGAGAAATTTATATAACGTAAACATATCTACTCATGAATAGCAACAATAATAATTATAATAATATTAATAATAATAATAACAATATAAATAATAATAAGAATAATAATAATAATAATAATAAATAATTATAATGTTATACTTAAAATTACTATAATACATAAATTTTATATCTCTAAATAATATTAAATTTCTATTAACTCATATGAATTAATTTATAAAAGCTTTCATCAATTACGCGTGGAAGTTCAACATGAAGAATAAATTATTTCTGAATTTTTCTATGTAGATGACGAAGTTTATGAGGATAAAAAAATGTGTGCGTGAAATTTTTTAAAAATAAATTTAAATTTAAAGTAAGTTAAAATGGTTAAAAAATGCAATAGAATCAGACTAGGATTTTTGAGGTTATGCTGATTATTTTGAGGTTAAGTTTCAATTTTTTGAGGCTAAACTTTTCATTTTGGGTTTAAATTTCGGTTAGATTTTAAATTAATTTTGCATTAAATTTCAATATTTTGAGGTTAGATTTCAATCACTTTAAATCAATGCTTTGTGGTTCGACTGCAAAGCACTTAGGGTTCGACTGAGGTTAGATTAATTTGAAGTTTTTGAAAAAGAGCTCTGCATTTTTAGAAATAGGTTTCAAAATTTACAACGAATGACTAAAGTAATCCATGTACACCAAAAACCTACTGATTTTACTCAAACTTAACACAAAAATCAGACATAACCTCAAAAAATACACATAAGAATCAAGCATCTCACATTAAACCAATAGTCTAACAGGTAAGAATCTCAACAAGACTACAAAAAACACACAAAAATTTCACCAAAAAAAGACAGAAGATTTAAAAAAAAAATTAACTTTAAATTAAAAAAATGTTGACGAAAGAAAGACGTAAAAAATATTTAAGAAAATGAAAAAAAATTTAGTGTCGAATATATTTTTTATAATGGCAGCAGAAGAAAATATTAAAAAATAAAAAAGAATAGCAGATTAACTTATTTTTAAGTATTTCAAATATCGGACAACTTTAGAGGAAAAGAATGACAATTTTGAGCAATAAAATAATAAGAATATTTTTTTGAACACTTAAGAAATGAAAAAAATGAAAGAATTGAAAAATTTATTTACGAAAAAAATGTGAAAAAAGTATTTTTTAAATGATGAAATGAGAAAAATTTGGAAGGATACGCACAGAATTTTTAATTTTTTTAACATTTATTTCCGTAAAGTAACACAAAAACACCGACTGAGAAACCATAAAACTGAAAAATTTCTAACTTATAGAAAATATTTTGCAGAAAATAAAAGAAAAATTATAGAAATATTTTCCAAAAACTAAAACTAAATAAGAATGGAAATAATCTACTTTGTATGTTTGTATATTTAATACAGGGTTAAAATATAAGCAATAAATATCGAAGAAAATATGATGTAAGGGAGAATTTAGAACTCTGTGGAGTGAAAAAAGTTTAAAATATTAAATAATGCAGAAAAAATCAAACATTAACTTTTAATTTCTTTCATTTTAAAGTAATTATTTTTTTTAAAAAATCAAAATTTAATTAAGTTTTTAAATTATCAACAAAAATGTGCGTAAACTTTCAAGAATTCTTATTTAAAAATAAAAAAACTACATCTAATATGAAAAAGTAAAAAAATATATTAAATAACTACCAAAAAAAAACGTAAATTACTGAAAACTTAAAAAATCTTAATGAAAAAAAAAAACTAAATTTAAAAAATACTTTTATTTTCTATCTCCTTCTCTCTCACTCATCTACTTAAAACGATATGCAAGAAATATATAAAAATATATGATGAAAAAATGAATGAATTATAAAATTAGGTAAGAATAGATTTCATTGTCGATTGGTTTTTGAAAATTTAAAAAAGTGAAAAATAAAGGAAAATTTTAAATGCTAAAAAGAATCTTTTGGAGTTTTTAATTTCTTTTTCAGATTTAGTGAAATATTTACCTGTTTTTTGAGGTTTTTTGTCTTTTATGCGCTTTTCTGTTTTTTATGCGCTTTTCTGTATTTTATGCGCTTTCCTGTCTTTTATGCGCTTTCTGTATTTTATTCGCTTTCCTGTCTTTTATGCGCTTTTCTGTCTTTTATGCGCTTTTCTGTCTTTTATGCGCTTTCCTGTCTTTTATGCGCTTTCCTGTCTTTAATGCGCTTTCCTGTCTTTTATGCGCTTTTCTGTCTTTTATGCGCTTTTCTATCTTTTATCCGCTTTTCTGTACTTTTCTGTCTTTTCTATATTTTTAAAAAATCCCGCAAAAATCTAATTTCGATCGATATTTTGTTATAAAAAAATTCCATCGATTCAACAATATCCAATAAATTTACAAACTTTTCAATATTCCATAATTATTTCCAATCCAGTTGCTCAATTTTTTCAAAAAATTTCTGCAATAAATTCCTCATTCCATCCATTTAAATCAATTTATCCTGAAAACCACTTTTGAAGGCCGTGGAAAAACACAAAAAGGAATCAAAATTCAACTAGTTGCACACGGAAAAAAGAGAAAGCACAATTTTTTTTACATCTAATTGAGTCAAATGTCAGTCATGAGGAAATTATGAAATTTCAACGTGTCAACAATCATGCAATGCAGTTGATTAATGCACAAAATGAGCTGTCAGTGTTGCCGTGACATTTGAATTTCCGTCTTTTTATTTAATATAATCAAATTAGCGGAATTAAAGGAAATTTAATTTTGAATTGTGTTTCCTGGTTTTTGAAGATCATGTTTGGTGTTGTGGCAATAATTTTGGGTTGAAGAACTGCCGGCACATAAATCGAATTTTTTTCAAATTTAATGGCAAAATTTCCTGAAATTTTTTAAATCAGCAAAAAGTCAAAAAAACTCAAATTTTAAATTTAATTAATTTTATTTTAATATTTTTTATATTTATTTTGTTTACCTAATATTAAATTAAACATTGTATTTCTAACAAATAAGCCTAAATACAACTTTAGCTCATAACGAAAATATTTTTATGAAGATTTATTTTATATTTTTTACCTACTTAATAATTCATAACAATTGAGCAAATGTAAATCAAAATAATTAAAATTTTTGATATTTTTTAAAAGGAAAGATCAGCAAAGTTAATCATAACTGGCAGCAAATATAGTGAAGCAGTTACACTTAATGGATATTAGAACTCTAAACTCATTTTAATACTAGAAATGACCCAACTTTTTTTTCATTATTTTAAACATCAGTTTCATTAATTACTCTAATATTTGGATATTTAAAATCATCATCACAAGTTTCGTCTTCATTTTGATATGTTTGGTTATCGCTGACTAGATGCGATTTGTCTTTGTCGTCAATATTGATGTCTTTTTTAATGCTACTGCAGCCAGCATTTGCAGCAATGTTTTCTTCCTTCGTATGATCACTAAAAGATCTCAATAAAGGCAGTAAGTGCGTATGATCACTCAAAACACCTGATGTTGTCTCCATTGTATCCGATTCTGATGGAGTTTGTGGTTGAAGATTTTCAGTGCGCATTTTATGAACTGGAAATGAAAATATGATAGTTTATTTAAAATGTCTAAAGGAGCTGTTCACGTAATAATTCAGTATTGTCCAAACTATTAGCGCCAAAGCACACCTTGTCGATTCATGCCATTTTCACAAATGACACCGGTATGTCGTGGCACAATGTTTGGACAATACTGGAATAAGTCGACAATTTTTACACTAAAAAATTGAGTCAAACCTACTTAGCACTCCAGGCAGATACGAGCAACTCGTGACGTGATTAAAGTTTTGACTCTGCATGTCTTCCTGATCCGTTTCTAAATGATAGAAGTACGTAAAATTACTGACAATAACGGGAACTGGAAGTGAAATCGTAAGGACACCAGCAATCGCACACAATGCACCGACAATTTTTCCAAGTGATCCGATTGGTGCCATATCTCCATAACCGACAGTTGTGATTGTTACAACTGCCCACCAAAATGAATCTGGAATTGATTTAAACTGTGAACTTTCGCTGCCCGCTTCAGCGAAGTAAACGGCGGATGAGAAGAGAACGACACCTAAAATAATCAATTTTGGAGTTAGATTAAAGTTAATCTCCGAATGTTCCCCTACTTACTTATAAATAAGAAAAAAATCAACAATCCCAGTTCCCTCATCGAAGCTTTCAGTGTCCGTCCAAGAATTTGTAAACCTTTAGAATGCCTTGACAGCTTAAAGATACGAAAAACACGTACGAGACGAATAACTCGAAAAATGGCCAATGACATAGCCTGATTTGATAGTTTATCACCAATCGGAGCCATAGGTAGTAAAAGGAGATTCTCATCTTCAGCCATTACTGTACCGAGAGTAATAAAATATGGAATGATGGCAATTATGTCGATTATGTTCATCATATCGCAGATAAAGGTTCGTTTTACAGGACATGATGCGAGTCTAAAAATAGAAGATAATTTTGAGGTTAGAATTGACATTTTTAAGACTTAAAGTTAAGCTTACCTGACTAGATATTCAATTGTAAACCACACAATACACAGCGTTTCAATTATAAAAAATGGATCATACAAATTTGGAACTTCATCTTCTTCAATTCCCATGGATTTCCGGTCTGTCTTGAACATGTTCATTGCTTGAATCTGAAATTAAAATTCAGAAATTTTTAATTTTTTAACGGTTTTTTAATATTTAAAATATTTTATAAATTACCTTATAATGTTTAAATTTCGGCATCGTTTCGAGACAAAAGATGACAATTGATGTAAGAATTACAAAGACACTAACGATGGCAACAACTCGAGCAGCATAAGAACTGTCTGGATGTTCAAAGAGTAACCAAACCTTTCTTTGAAACTCATCTGTAGGCATAAGATGCTCTTCTTCTTTCACAAAGCCTTCATCTTCTCTATAATGAGATAGAAAAAGGGGGTTTAGCAATTATGAGTAACACATGCTGCATATATCGAAGTAGTCATGCTGTTTATTTAAGAACAATGAATGTTGATACCTATGAAGTTGATACTTACCTAAATTTATTAATTGCTTGTTCACCTAATTCATAAAATGTTAATTCTTCACTAAATGTATCTAATGGGACATTTACAGGACGGCGAAGTCGGCCACCTGAATGAAGATTTGAATATAAATTAAAATTTTGAGGTTATGTCGTTAATGTTGATGCTCACCGCTCTGATAATAATATAAAATGGCATCAAAACTGGGACGGTTACGATCGAAGAAATATTCATTTCTTAGAGGATCAAAATAGCGAATCCTTCTGGACGGATCGCCTAAAAGAGTGTCTGGAAACTGATTCAATGTACGCAGTTGTGTTTCAAACTTGAGACCCGATATCTGAAATGTTTATTCAATAAGTGATACATCATTGGTTGTTTTGAAGCTCAAGAAATCTGAAACTTATCAAATTTCTCAAGAATTCCAACTTAATGCTTGAAGAACAATAAAGGTCATACTCACATTAATAACTACCCGTTCACATAAATTATGATCATGAGGAATTGGCTCGAAATAATTTACTTCCTTCTTCTTATCAGGAATTTCCTCCTCATTATCGTGACTGCTGAGCTTTGGTAGTGATCTGAAATAAATTTCAATTTAGTTTTGAGATTTTTGGTAATGAATTTTCAGGTTATGATTCTATTTTTTTAAATAAGGATCCTGAATGTTGAGGCTAAGTTACTAAATTTTTGAATTAGCATACACAATTTTGGGGTTAGTTTTTTAATTTTTTGAGCCTATATTCAAACCCGAAAGACAATAACGGAAGCATAGAAAAGACGAAAAATGTGGCTCCAGAACAATGTTGGTGTGGGACCATATTTCACCGAATCCAACCCCACACTAGAGCGTATGTGGGAAAATATTTAATTTTTTGCTTAATTTTTGACTAAAAATTAAGGAAATTTCTTTGAATTCCCCAAAATCCAACACTGTCTATGAATTGACCATCAATAATTAATAATCATAACATACATAAAACCATACAATCTCAAACCAAACAATAACAATAAAAATATTTTGCACAAAACGGAAAATGTGTAAAAAGAATTTCTATGTATTTAAAAATGCGATTAAAAGGTCGATGAATATCGATTAAAATTTCTCTATATTTCTAAAGTCAAAAGATAACAAAAATAAAAACAGCATAAAAAATATATATTTTGCGCTATTTTCGATATTCAATTGAACTCTGCCAGACAACCAATTATTGCCACCATCATTGCCACCTTGTTCTCATTTTTACGCTTCAAAATAGCAAAGAAATTATCGATTTTAAGCCTCCATCGTTCGACAATGACATCATATCATGCTCATATGTCGATGGAAATTCAATTAGACTTTGAGAAAGGCATGTGACATGGTGGGCTTATTTTTGGGTATGTGGAATGGGTGGGGTAAGCACTTTTTGTGTCCATGAAAATCGATATTGAGGAAATTTAAAATTATTTTTTAAGGACGAAATTTTTAGGATTTTTGAGGCTTTTACATGAATTAGGAAAAGTTTTTGTTTGAAATTTGAAAAATTCAATTTAATAAAGTGAATTATGAAGTTAGTCTCAGGTTAACTTAAAAATAATAGGAAAAATTTCAAGGTCAATCAAAATTTCAAAAATATTGAACATAACTGAAGATTTTATATACAAAATTCAATCATTTTTTAAAGAAAATTAAGGAAATTTAATAAATAATTGAAAAAGTAAAAATCGATGAAATTTTCGTAGATTATTTAGCTGTGTGCAGACCCAAGCATTTAAGTTCTTCATGTTTACTTTCACGACAAAAAATCAATCACATTTAATGTCAGCATGAATATTGCATTCAATTCTTTTGTAGATGAGATAAGTCTCTAAAAAGCAAATAGAATACTTTCTTGGTAAAGAAAGATCATTACAGAACCTATAAGCAGTTTCTTTGCCTATTAGGAATTTTGGTTTAGGTTTTAAAATACTTCTGATAACAGGGCTCAAACACTCAGTTTTGCTGATAAAATAAAGCTATATTTGAGATTGACTAGTTTATAAGGATGCATCCACAAGACTCAAGTTGACTCAACTCGAATTTGAAATTTAAGTCGACTTCGAGCACTGGAAAACCCTAGTAAATTAAAGATTTTTTTCCCAAAAGGTAGACTCTTGTCAGTAAGGGTAACAATTTTGCACAACACATCAAGATTTTTAAAAATTTCAAAAAAAAAACATAAATTTTATTGATATATTGAGGTTTTCTAGACTTATGTGTATCATGGTTATTATTATCATAGTCTGATCGAAGGATTATTCATTTCATAACATATGAGTAGGGATGTATTCAGAGACTATTATTTAGAGTCAAATTTTACAATTCACAAAATTGAGAGAAAAAATCAAAAATCTTTATTAAATGCTAAGTTTCAGGCACAATTGTTTAAAAATCCGTCACACTTACTCATAATCGTATTCCTTATTTGTGATTTTATTGTCAATAAAATCCATTTTGACATATTCACTTATTTTTGTAAATATTTAATCCACATTTAATTTAAAAATCACCGATGATTGTTTATTTTATTAAATTCCATGACCTAAAGATTCAATTTTTCACTTTATATTAATTAGGTCCTAATTTGTATATACTGCATATTTTGAATTTTAGTCACAAAATTTGAACTTTTGTAATTTTTTTAAATTGTTGTCCTTGAACTTACTGTCTTAAACTGCAGACAATCTCATTTATGATCAAATCAGGTAATTTTTTATTCAAATTTAGCACCAAGATTTTTACTGACATTTCAGAAAAGTCAGGAATTCCCAAATGGGTTCAAAATTTATTTATTTTTTAAATTTTTAAAATATTTTCATCACAAATTTAACCACAATAATCCAAAAGATATCCAAGTATTTCAGGTTATAATCCACAGATATTGAGGTAACCTTCACAAAAAAAAATTCACAATTTGTTCTCTCAATTCTCAAAACTCTTGCATCATGATCCTTAAAAAATCAATTTTTCATTATTCCTCCTTGAATTTTTTTTTTTTTGAATTTTTTTATCTTTTTTCTGAGAACTTTTCCTGAGATTTTTCACAACTTTTTGTCATCAAATATTTATTTTCTTCAATTCTTTTAATTACTGTCCTTCAATTTGATTTTTTTTTTCAATTTAAATTTTTATGCACTTTTCTCGTTTTCTCCTTTTCTGTCTGTTCCGATCGGTTGCCAAAATTCAAATGAATTTGAGCAATAATTTTCATATTTTTTCTAATTGTATTATTGTTTCGAAAATTGTATTGGAAAAAATTTAGATTTCCAATTTTTTATAACAATTTTAGAGTAGTTGAGGCAGATTGTTTGTAATGTGGATAGTTGAAGGTGTACGTAGTGATAATCTATGGAGTAAGTCTCTGAAAAATAAAAGAAATAAAATTTCTTGATTTTGGAATTGCTTTTCATTTATTTGCCAGAAAATTTTACATTTGACAATTTAATTCCTCCAAACTATATCTGGCTTCATTTTGTTTGCTGAAACAAGCAATCACACACATTTTAGCGCTGCTTATCTTTTGGAAATTTTGAATTATTCGGATTCAACTGTTCTGATCGGTTGTCCAATACTGGTTTTTCATTTGGACCCTTAAAAGCAGGTTTTCCATCTTGATAGCGTGGATTGTTTGGATTCAATTGCATTCCATGGTTGTCTTTGGCTGCTTTGTCCATTTTCGTGTATATTTTCGTCTATATTAAATGAAATAAATTAAATAATTTTATAAATTTAAAAGTTTAAACTTATTTTTCTTTCTTGGAAGAAGACTGTCGATAAAGCCAGTTTTAGAAGTCAACTGAGAGTGGCAATAGATTACAGCTGATCAGAACTTAACCTTACCAATTTGAACAAGATTCAATTGAATTTTAACAACTTATGAATATTAACTTTAGTTAACAAATTTTCCACCGTTAATGATGCTGATGATGGAGATGCTGCACTGTTTTATACTAATTTTATTTTGCACACGCCACCAACATGTTGAATATGATTATTATCCTTATGAATGTGAGTCAGTCCAATACAACAATGCCAAAACTATGTGACAAACATACTTACTCTTTAGTACTGTAAAATATAAATAAATTGAAATTGAGTTTATATTTTTATATTTAAATAAATTTACTTTTATTGGAATTATAAATATTTGAAATATTTCTAGCAGACTTGACCCCCAAAAATCCTTTCGCTTCCTCACTAAAATCCAAATTGATTTGAATTCACCCTCTATTATTTAAACCCCACACAATCCATCGATATCCTTAAATATTCTCAAATTCTTCTTCAAATTTCTTCTTAGCTTCAATCAGTTTTCTAACTTTGGCAGCATCCATAGCCATTTCTGGCTTCAATTCTCTTCCCGGAAACATTTTTTGGACTTCCTCGAATGCTTTTTCTCTCAAATCATCATTCTGAAATTTATTAGCTATTGACAGCATGTCAACAGCATTTTCTTCATCAATCGTATTGATTAATTTAGTGACTGCATACTCTTTCAATTCTGTCACTTCCAATTTACTTGCTGCTGCGAAAATGTCTGTAAAATTTGCATCATCAACTGGCATTGAATTTTCATACATAAATCTTAAAACTTCCCTAAATGCAGGAACTGGAATGTCAGTGAATGTCAAACTTTCAACATCTGGTCGATTCCTCAACATTCTTGACATTGTTGGACTTCGGGCAGCCATGATGATCTTGTGAACCTTGAATTTCTCACCTTTAGCAAGCACCGTCAAGTCCTTAAATTCATCGTCCTTAAAAAGTTTTTGAATTTCATCAAAAATTTTCAACTTTTCCGCTTCCTTTTGCATTCTTTCAATTTCATCATGCAATGATGCAGCCACAACCTTCATATCTTCAAGATTTTCTTTAAGTTGCTCAACTTCTGCTTCCTTAGCTTTTAATTTTTGCTGCAGATCGTCATTTTCTTCCAATTTTTTTGGATTTTCTTTAAACGGCGGTTTACATTTTTCAGCAATTTCCTGCTTAATTTCCGCTAAACTTGCATTACCTTGAGTCAAAAAGATACTATTGTAGACTTTGTCGATGCCAACATTTCCAAAAAAGTTAATCAACTTTAAATTCTTCACCGGATCCAACAATTCAGCATCAATAAATCTAATTTTATTTTTTTCAAATGACACAAATTCGAGCTTTTTCATGTCCATAAATAAGTCACCAGGCAGGAACTCTAATTCATTCTCATCGACCCACAAAACCTTCAAGTCATGCAGTCCATAAAAGTTTTCTCTTTGTAGTTCCTTTATTCCACAATTTGACAGCGATAAGGCTTGCAAAAATGGAAAACTTTTAATCATCAAACTTGCTGGAATTTTTGTGATTCGACATTTGATAAAATTGACACCTGTGACATCATAATTGGTATGTGGAACCAAATGACGACCATCGAGGATTAAATTCTTTGAATCTGGAATTGTTTTGCGTTTGATGCTGCATGAGTAACGGTCATCATCGATCCATGGCCATGCTTCAAATTTACAATCGATTCGGAACATTTTTGGGTAGTGAAATGAGGGCTGTTTTGATAATAATTTTTTGTAGGGTCGTTGGGGTGGAGTGGATGTCAATTTTAAGAGAATCTAATGAGAAAAATTGAACAATTATTTAGTTAAATATTTCAAAAAATTCAAAATAGTCAAAAAATTCAACTCAAAATATTCAACTTGATTTTGACTGCAAATTCTGCTGCACTGCAGACCAGCAAATTTGGATTCGAAAGATTGATTTATTTTGGAACCTCACCTTTCAACAATTAAATCACAAAATTTTTTTCATCAATTCTAAAAATATATTCAATTTTAATTTGATAACAAAAGAAATGTACGGAAATTTCTTAAATAGATGTGAACTAACTAGTTATCAAATTTGAACTGAATTCGATAAAAATTAAAAATTACTGATAAAATGAAAATATTTTTTTTATCTGATATATTTGATAAGATTTCAATGCATGGTATAGATTATTAGGGGATAACTACTATAAATATTGTGCAGCATTTTTGGCTTGACATGTTGACCTGTTGATACTCTTGTTGACAAATGGAAGCTGGATCTGTCTTTAGACAACTTCTGACAGTTTCAAATTCACTAATTTTAATTTAATACGACATTTATTGTTTTCAATTTGTTTATGAATCAAATGAAATTTGAAGTCATGAAATAAACAAATTTTTTATATTAAAATATTTACATTTGAAATGAAATTTAAATCTAAAGAACATTTAAAGGTTGAATAATTGCGATGCGATTCTTGATATTTATGACAACTAATTTGAAAAAATCTTTAATTATTCTAATTCGTTTTTAAAAATAAAATTTTTTTTTATGAATTTTGAGATTTTTGTGACAAAATTTCAAAAAGTTATACAACTTCTAGAAAAGAAAAAAAGTATGAATTTTTAAAAATTTTTTTTTTTTTCATTTTAAAATTCCAAATTTAAATTTTTACATTCTAAAATCTCAATTAAAGTTTTCATCAAAATAACCTTAATTTGAATTATTTACAAAAATAAGTTTGCACAATTTTTAGAAACTTCATTTCAAAAATTCTCAAAACTTTCTTTAACGGTCAAAAAAAATTCAAACTTTTCATTTGGACATTTTCAGCACTTTGCAGTGTCAAACTACTTCATTCAATATTGTAAGCTCACACAATCATCATCTCCTAAATACACGCCTGTCCGCACCTGCACACAATAATATATTCAGCACAATTCAGCCATTCCTGCCAATTCTAATAAGAATTGAAAAGCAAACTCACTTTTTTTTGAAAATCAAAGAGAAAAAAAAAAACTTTTTTCATTTTTTGCGATCACAAAAACGTTTTTGAGTTTGATAAAATTTAAGAAACTTTATGTCCACAACGGTCAAACTTTATCGACTACTATATAGCTCAATAGATTCACTTTAAACTCTTTACTATCATTTAAGAACCTGAATTTATTTTCTAAAAAAAAGTTTGTCAATTTCGTGTAAAAAGTGAATTAGAATTTGATTAAATAAACCGCAATTGAGTGATTAAAAGTGACCGGGCCATAATAACAGTGACAATGAACATAATTGAGTGAAAAAATTGTGATCCAGTGTGGAAAATTCTAGTAAAAAGTGTCAAAAAGTAAATTTATTTTGTTGTTGTTTTTTTGGTATCCACACAAAAAAAAAATTCATTTCTAAAATCGCGTGGAAGTCAACAAAGATAAAAACTTGGTTCCTGCATGTGATGCTGAATGGCAAGCATCCACATGGAGAAAAATTCAAAACACTCGAAGAAGCTACGAAAGCCATCAAAATCGTCACCGTCGCATCAACATAAACTCGTTGAATATTCGGATGTGTCAAGTAATGAATTATCAGCACCAGAGGCCGGTGAATTACCATCGGATGGATTGTCAATCGTTAGTGATGATGAGATATCAACGATTGGTAATAATAATAATATTTATGAGCCAATTGATGACGATGATGAGGATCTTGACAAGTTAATGGATGAGGATGATGACGAGATTTATAATAGTGAGACATACAGTGACACAACGTCTGCAAAGAAGCGCAAAAAGTCAAAGAAAAAGTCTAAGAAATTAAAGAAATCAAAAAAGAGAAAAAGACGACGAAAATCAAGCGATACAATTGAGGAGATATCCGACGATGATGCAATTCTGGATGAAGTTGATCACTCGAAAAAGATTGATGATGGATTTACGCCACCACTCGACCAAATCTCATATACACCAAAAAGAAAATTCAATAGCTATACACCAATATCGCGTGGTGGTACGCCTCAGTCAATCAATATTAGTCCAGAAAGTCCATTGTCTGATATTCCTCCAACTGGACCGAGTAAAAGAAATGACTATCGATCACCTCATACACCACCCATGCCAATTAAATCATCGAAACATGATCGAAGTGTAGGACTTAGTGTTGATGAACGTATTGTACATGGCTCAGGAAGACATTCGTCATTATCGTCAAGTAAGTTAACTATTTTATTAAATTTTATGGATATGAGGTCAATGTCCTTGGATATATTTAAATTTTTTATGGTTTATCCTGAATTGTGCAAGATCTATACTGCAAATTATATCTTAAAATACTATAAACTATACTACAGATCTGAAAATGTATTTCTAGTCGGCTAATCGATCCAAAATCCGGTACCAGACAGTTGTGTCTCAGGCATAGTGCCTATTGATATATTTTTTGTTGAATATCACAGAATCGAATTTAAACCGAATCCATGATCGATTAACTGATTTGTATTAATTGGGTATCATACCATACTGGAACAGACTTAAATTATGTTAAGTATTACTATATTGTAAAAATGGATCGAAATCAACCGTCATGATGGCCGTATATCAATATTTTTAATTTCTGCTCTGGACTACGGCCTTCCTCTTAAAAATAATTATTTCAGTTAATAATGTAAATAAGCTTGCACATCCTGCGTTCTAGATGCTCAGACATGTACTTTTGGGCTTACTTACTTCATTGGTCATACAAATTAATTGTGCAATACATTCTAGTTTGGGGCTTATTCCTATGCTTAATGTTTGTAATTGAATGAACATTCAATTTAATTCAACTAAAATAGCATGCAATTTTATGAAGATGTACAAGTCACATGATTTCTTATCAGATTTTAGTCCATGTCCAAGAATAATTCTCATAACAACCATCTATAGAAATCTTAAAAAATTTAAATTAATTACGTTATAACATTTCCAATAACAACAATTGTTATATTAACTATGAATCATTACATTTTAGGCACATCCCAAAAAGGAACAATATCATCAGCAACAAAGAGACGACACGTATCACCCGAAAGATCATCATCATATCGCAAAAGAACAAGAAGCCGAGAACGGTCGCCTTATGAATACGAGCCTGGTAGTAGAAGGCGTCGTGATAGAGAACGATCATCACCTTATAGTAGTAGCCTTAGGAAAAGACATGAGAGAAGACGAAGATCAAAGTGAGTAGTCAATGATATTCAATCCATGTTCCTTAAAACTGACCAAATATCTTAATTCTTGTAGATCATCATCAACACCACCACGTAAACGGCGTCACAGAACCCGTTCACCACCATCACGCTATCATCGCACTCCATCACCGCCACCACGCCGAACATCATCACGTTCACCGTCGCCTTCATTACTCGCCAAAGTTATGCCGAAAAAGTCAATCAATATCAACGACACGTCATTATTTGCGGAACTAGTTAAAGGCAGTAAACTCAAGCGCGATAAAGTACTGAAAGAGATTCTCTCGGAAACAAATACAAATACAAATAATAATATTGATACAGCAACAGGAAAGACAGAACCGCCACCATTAATGAATAACACAAATGGTGATCTCAAGGACATTCCAGTTCCACCGGCGAATGGAATTCCAATGGCATCGACTGAAATTCACGAGGTGGATAGTGTCATAAAGAATCAACAGCAACCGCCATTACCACCATTACCAAGTGAAGCACCAGCTGTGATAAGAAAGGTGACAGAACTTCCAATGCCGCCTGGTGTGATTGTGCCAATGGATATTAAAACACCATCACCGCCTAAGGATGCACCAATGGCTGGACCGTCAAAGAAAGTAAAACTTACGGAATTGCCAATGCCACCAACAGTTCCAGGAACTGAGGATCTCAGTGATGATGAAAATGATGCGTCTATTGCACAGAGGGGACAGAAAATTAGGGGCAATGGTACGACAAATTCTGCTGCCAAACTACTTCGGCCAAAGATAATTAATAGGAGGTTATCAGATGGACCAGAAGGCAATTGGGGTGAGAGATGTGTTGAAGTGTTCCAGATAATTGCGCAGATTGGTGAAGGTAGGATTCAAGTCGATGACAATAATTTTACACAATTCTAATATTTGCTAATTATTTCAGGTACATACGGACAAGTGTATAAAGCATGTGACATAATTACAAAAGAAGTTGTTGCCCTAAAGAAAGTTCGTCTCGAGAACGAGAAGGAAGGCTTTCCAATCACAGCCGTACGCGAGATAAAAATTCTTCGTCAACTCAATCATAAAAACATAGTTAAACTACGCGAAATAGTAACTGATAAGCAGGAAGCCATAGACTTTTGTAAAGACCGCGGTGCCTTCTATCTTGTATTTGAATATATGGAACATGATTTAATGGGATTATTAGAAAATGAGCAAGTTGAGTTTAAGGAGATTCATATTGCATCGATTATGAAGCAGTTGCTTAGGGCGCTCAAATATTGTCATGAGAAGAATTTCCTTCATCGTGATATTAAGGGTAGCAATATTCTTATGAATAATCGGTAAGTTCTAATTTACCATATTTAGTACTTTGGTATTAATGATTTGATTAATTTCAGTGGAGAAGTAAAACTCGCAGATTTTGGTCTTGCACGTGATGCTGAAGATCGTGAACGACCATATACTAATAAAGTTATCACATTATGGTTCCGACCGCCAGAATTGTTGCTGGGTGAAGAGAAGTAAGTACTCACTATTAAGTTGCCTATAACCATAAACACCTTAATCTAACCAAACTTCATCATCTTTCTAGGTACGGCCCATCAATCGATATCTGGTCTGTCGGATGTATCCTAGGTGAATTATTTGCAAAGAAAACACTGTTCCAAGGAAGTTCAGAGCCGCTACAATTAGAAATTATTTCACGCCTTTGTGGATCACCGACACCGGCTGTATGGCCAAATGTCATTAAGCTACCGCACTTTAATTCACTACAGCCTAAGAAACAGTATCGTCGTAGACTGAGAGAAGAGTTTGCTTATATGCCTGACTCTGCGTTGGAATTATTTGATAAAATGCTCACTTTAGATCCAGAAAGGAGAATTACTGCTGAGGATGCACTCAAGAGTCAATGGCTGAAGAATATTGAACCTGAAACGTGAGTTGATGACTTTTTGAAAATTTTGAGCTTTTACTTAATTTTTGCTTCCAATTTATTTTAGTCTTCCACCACCCGACCTTCCAACATCTCAAGACTGTCATGAGCTAACAAGTAAGCGACGTCGTAGAGAATTGCGTGAACAGCAAGCAGCAGCACTACAAAGTATGCCACAAAAGGCATCAATTCCTGCAATTAAATTATCAAGCATTGACTTAGGTCCGCCTTAGGTACTTTTTCAGCTATTTTCAACAGCACCACGTTGCTCAGTCGTTTTAGTTTTTAGATGAAATAAATTGAATTTTTTTTTTGAGTTTTGTATGATTGGGGTTAGTTGTTGGATGCTTGGTTGGGACTGATGAGGTAATGACGTCACCTATGGTTGCCTAAAGACAAGCTAAAGCACTAACCCTAATTAAATTATTGTAATTAATTAAAAATTATTTGTTAAAAAAAAACATTTCATTGACTTAGTTACAAAAAATGAAATTGTAAATGAATGAATGAATGAAGTTTCTTCCTGTCACTATATCCTAAGCAAGTCTCAATAATAACAATTTTTTTTAAATATTGCTATGAATTATCAATTGTTTTGTTAAAAGTTATTGCAAACTAGCTAGTGACAGATGGGATGGATACTTCACTAATGTTTAATTTACAACTTTAATAGCAAGGGCGTATTCAGGAATAGGGAGTTGCCCTTGTTTACTAGATTCTGATTTAGTGACTTATCTTGTATCTAAATCCCAAAAAACACTTCCAATTATTTTTTTCTCTCTATCAATTTTATTTTAATTATTATTTTTTGAAAAGAATAAAAAAAACTCTTCAATTCATCTTATGATCCCAACATACACACATAAAAACAAACACAAATTAATAAAAAAAAAAAATAATTTAGTTAGTAAATATGAAAAGTAAAAAAAAATGAGGGAGATACAAAAAAAAATTAAATAATTTTGTGAATAGAAAATTTAAAATAAAAAAAAAAATCTGAAAAAGAAAAATGGATAAATATTGTGAAAAAAATGAGAAATAATTTCCTCTTCTTAACATTCATTGTAGTCTTTTGTTAATGAAACAAACAAAAAAAGTTATAAAGAGAATGAAAAATACAGAAAAAATTAATGAAAAAAATTAATGAATTTATTATTAATTTCGTAAAATTTTTTTAAATTTTAACAATAATTTAACAATTTTACAGTATAATTTTCTCATTGATCCAGGTCTGGATCAGCCATTTACTCTGCAGCAACTGGACAGACTCTTCCGTTAACATCCTTAATTCTTGCATAGTGAACGGTTGTCTCAGTTTGACAGAGATTGACCCCTCTTGCAATTTTAGCAAATCCATTTTCACCCCATGATAGATCCCAGCTGTTCTTGATCAGCCTGAAATTAAATGATCAATGAAGTATGAAAAATTATGATTATTTTAAATTCTTACCAATAATCTCCGAATCTAGCGTCAGTTCCATATCCAACAATTGTAACTATAGAAAATTATTGTTAGAAATTATTATGAAATAATTGATAATTTAGCTCAGTTCATTTATTGCGTAACGACTTTTTGTCGAGCCTGCTTTTCCCCGGAACTTAATCCTTCTCACCCTACCCTCAAAGCGTTACGTAATAAGTGAATAACTCCGTATCAACTTACTTGCATGGTTAACATTTCTACAACAGTTTATAACGTTAAATACACCAGAACTGTAATGCTGGAAGTTACTGTCAGCACAAATAGTAATTGAAACTGGTCCGTAAGATGAAACAAGTTTCCTATAAAATTAAATTAATTAGCAAATTTTAGAATTGGAATTCGACTGACTTGATTTGATACTTACTTAATATAGTCAGCATTTCCATTGCTAAAATCATGGAATAGTGGAGCGTCAACGAATCCAATAGCCTCTCTTTTATGGTTTGAGCAAGTTCCTGGTCCATCAAGGTATGGATATTTGTTTTCTGGAATGATTCCTCCTTCCATTGTCCATTTCAATGCGTAGCTAGAAATTGTTTATAATTTATGATAAAATGCAATTAATAGATTATAGAACTAGAGCATTCACTACTTACTATGGCCATCCACCATCACATCCAAAACAGTATTCATGAGCACAGTCAACCATTGATTGAACTGCTACAGATTCTTGTGAAATTTGACATTTTCTCAATTGTCCTTCTAAGACAGCAGCACTTGACCATGCCCAGCAACATCCACATCTATATTGAAATCCAACTGGTCCAACTAAGCCTTCTTGTCTATAATCGACAAATGCTCTTGCTGGTGGTAATGCAGTTAGTGGACTTGATTTCGTTGCTACTTGAGGAAGATTCTTCATAAGCATCGTATCACGCATTTCCTGTTTTGTTAAGTCAGATAAGCGATTTAATGCACGCTTGAATGTCTCTTTACCAAGATTAAAAAGCTTATTATGTTGGTGATTTTCACGGAAATTGTGAATCAAATGAATTGTTCTGCAGAATTTTTCCCTAACTGTTCCGTAAGTTTTGTTGTGAGTAACAGTCCATTCGAAAAACTCTTGCAATTCACGAAGAGATGGTGGAGGAAGAAGGGTACAATTATGAGCATTGTAGAACTTTGTCTTTAAAATTTTCATGCCATTTTTGATTTTGTCAGCAAGGTTTTCATTGTTGCTTTCTGCTGATGATGAGTTGGAATCTGAATTTGATTCTGAGTCGGAGGATGATGAGCTAGAACTGTCAGCAGGTGTGTCAGATCGGACCATTTGAGAGGCAAAATTTGAATTTCTGCGATCGCTTTGAGCACTTGCAAGTGCTAGCACTAAAAATATTAAGTATATAACCTCAAATTATGATAAAGTTTAGTCATATCTCAAAAGACACAGATGGCAAGCATGACTCTGGCATTGTGTTGGATTTAGTAAATTCTTGCATAACTTCTAAATCATACAAACCTGTAGACACTATTTTAAGCCTTTTTTAAGCCATGAAGCTATCAAGTACAATATACTTACATAAAACTGCACCAAATATAATAAGAACCTTCATCTTTGCTTTCAAATGATTTGATGCTAAACAAATGAATGATAAGCTACTGTAGCTTATGCTCACTATTTATACTAATCTCTTATCTCCTGAAAAATTAATTTCTCCTACATCAAGCTGATTAATTACAATGTAATCAAAGGAGAAAGGGAATATGCAAGGCATGCCGTTTTGGGTTCAAAATCCAATGTTTCAATGACGTTAAGAAAATGTTTTGAATTAATTTATTATATAATGAGTGCAATCGTGCATTTATCAATTGAGTTGAGTGTCCTTGAGCGACAATCTATGTATGCATTGAAAACAGGGTTAGATTGCTAAGTTCAGCGTTTCCTGATGTCTCGGATTTGAGGTTACATAGCAATTCTTCGAAGTCTTGTTCTGGAGAACCCTTAGCTGGATTAACTGTAGATTGCACCTTATAATGTTCACAATTTGAGCTGTGAAGGCAAAAAACCATCTGAAAAGTAGATCCAAAACAATAAATACACGAGACATTAGCTTAACTTTTTCTTTATTTTAAAGATCTGGTGTATCCTTTTAATACAACGGACACACTTTACCCTTCACATCTTTAACTTGAGCGTATTGAATTTGAGATTCAATGAGGCAAAGATTTTTACCCATTGCAATTTTAGCGAATCCTTTATCACCCCAACTTGGACCCCAACTATTTTTGATAATCCTAATTTAAAAAAAATCAAACATATTATTTGCTCTATAGCTTTAAATGAAGTCTTACCAATAATCTCCAAACTTGACATCTGATCCATATCCAACGATAGCTACTGTGTGTTGAACTGTTTTGCAACAGGTTTGAACATCATATATACCCGATGAATATTGTAACAAAGTTTTATCTAAACAAATACTTGCTGATACTGGTCCTATGGCTGACACAACCTGTCTGTAAATTTATAATTTTCAATTAATTTTTAATAATCGACAAAATTCATTGCTGAAGCTTACTTAATAAATGAAGCATTTCCATTTACAGAACTAAAATCAAAGTTATATGGGGTGTCAACATAAGCAACGATATCAGCCTTGTTGTAGTTGCATTTTCCCTGTGCATCTAGGTATGGATACTTAGTAGCTGGAAAGATACCTCCAGTGATTTGCCATTTAAAAGCATAGCTACAAAATATATAAAATTAAATAAATTTATATTAAAATAATATCACACTGCTTACAATGCCCATCCAGAGGTACATCCATAAACTCCAACTGTTGGACAGTCAATCATAGCTTGAGTCGAGATTGATTTATTGAAAATTCCACATTTAATCAATTGTCCTTCTAAAGCAGCTGCACCAGACCATGCATAGCAACTTCCACATTTAATTTGACGTCCAGCGGGTGTGACTAAGCCTTCTTGTCTCCAATCAGTGCAACCTCTTGCTGGTGGTAAGGCTGGTAAAGTGGCTGGTGCTTGACGAACTTGGGTTTGTGGCTTGATATCCTTCATGATGAAATTTTCAAGCTTTTCATCATGTGATAAATCAGAGTATTGGGTCAAATCACGTTTGTATGATTCTTTGCCTTGTTCGAAGAGTTCATTGTGTGCCTTAATTTCTCTCATGTGATAGACAACTCGTACCAATTTACAGACTTTTGCTTGCGGTGTTTTGTAGACTTTGTTGTGTTTGTCACTCCATTCATAGAAGTCATTGATTTCTTGGAGTGTTGGGGATGGTGTCAATGTACATTCCTTGGGATCATATGTATTGACATCATTGTCTGGTTCTGTGAATGATTGAATTTCATCTGATTTTGGCGCATTGCTTTCTGGTGTTTCACTTTGTTCAAGTGGCGCAATTGGGTCTTCAGATTGACAACTGGCACTTCCAATAAATAGAATCACAAAGATGCTGAACAACTTCATATTTTAAGCTTTTTGTATTAATTACTAAACGATAAATTGTCAACTGATGATCAAGTCAGAATTTTCGGGTCTTTATATACTCGATAGAAAATGCATTTGTGGGATACAGTGACCTGATTTTTAAGTTTAATCTTTAACTAAGTTAAATAAATATATTGAAATGAAACAATTTTGACTTAAAAACTATACAAAAAACTTGTGTAAATACAAATTTTAATTTTTAATACTAACGTTCTATAATGTTGATACAAATGGATCTGTTTTGTACAGTGTTATGAAATTCGTGCTTAAAGTAAAATAAACATAAAAACTTAATATTTAATAATAAAATTATGAAATATTTTAAAGTTTAAATAAAATTGCCCCAGAATTTATCTACGTAAAACATCTTCGTTTTCAAGTGCGTATAAGCTATTGTTTTTGGTCGTTATTTGCGTTTACTGGAACGGTAAAATGCATTTAATTTCAGATATTTTAAATGAAGCCAAAATTAGTATACTAATAATATCCCAAAAAGCACAAATTGTTTATTCGATCAAAGATCCGACCACGAACCGTCGTAACTCTGACTAGGTGCGAGATTCGTTTTACAATCGGTTTAGATCCAGCATCATGTCTGAGTCATGCCGGCCTGTGGCAGGATTTTGGATCGATTAGCCGAACTGTGTTATTCTTTAAAAACTTTAACTTTATGCGATTAATTATTAAAGTTTGGAATTAAACAATTAATAAAATTATTCAAAACGTCTTGCTGACAAATAAATCAAACATCAAAAAATTAAATTTATTTTTTCTTTTTTTCAATTTTCATTAAATATTTGCTATTTGAATTGTATAATACTAATGTTTTAGTAATACTCAAAACAATAACGCATCCGATGTGAATCCAAACTCAAACGGATAGACAATAGAATGAAATAAATCAAAAAATGACTCGTTTATGCGTATAATAAATTACAAAGATTTTGTTCAGTTAGAGCTCGAGAGCTTTTATTTCTTTACAAACTACAAATATTGATCTATCCTAGCGAATGCTTACTGTTTGCATCTTGCTAAAATGCAAGTGTCAGCAAAACGCTGATAAAATTCATGCTGTTCGTAGCGCAATCTAACGACGAGATGCTCACAGTATATGAGCGCATAAAATGCTAATCAATATTATGCTGATGAATAAAGCTGAAAAATGATGACAGACAATTTCCTAGAATTATTTTCAAAATCGGAAGTCCATTATATTATGTCGACTATTCCACACAAATTGAGATTATTTAAAAAAATAAGAACAAGAATTATTAACATTTTCAATATTCATAGTTTATTAAAAATTGTTTAATCAAAATTTATTACATTCAACAAAAATCTTAAAAACTAAATAATTCCAATCTATATCCAGTAAAAAGTGTCAAATACAGTTTTAAATTAGAAAAGATCACAAACCGTTCCGTCGACGTCCCTAACTTGCGCATAATCAATTATAGACTCAGATATGCAAAGATTTTTACCTCTTGCAATTTTGGCATATCCCTTTTCACCCCAGTTTTCACCCCAGCTGTTCTTGATGATCCTAAATAATTGAAATTCAAGATTAATTTAATTCTAGCATTTAATTGCTTAATGCTTACCAATAATCTCCGAATTTAGGATCAGTTCCATATCCAACAATAGCAACAACGTGTTTAACTTCCTGGCAACAGTTACTAATAGTGTATACGCCTGATTTATATTGGTACAAACTACTGTCGACACAAATTACTGTAGCTACTGGACCGATGGCTGAGACAACTTGCCTGAAAATTCAAAATAATGTAAAAATATTGTTTTAATAAAAAGATTAAGTTACTTACTTAATGAATGAGGCATTGCCACCAACGCTAGTGAAATTAAATTGAAAAGCTTTGTGGACATAGCCAACAATGTCATTTTTATTATATGTACAATTTCCAGGTGCATCTTTGTATGTGTATGTGTTAGCAGCCAAAATTCCACCATTCATTTGCCATTTAAAGGCATGACTGAAAACAAAAGAAATTACAATTTTCAAACTCTTTATAATTATGAAAAACTTACTATGCCCATCCAGATTTGCATCCCCAGACACCAACTGTTGGACAATCAACCATTTGTTGAACTGAGACTTGATCATAATAGATTCCACATTTCAACAATTGTCCTTCAAGAGCAGCTGAACCAGCCCATGCATAACAACATCCACATTTCCATTGAGTTCCAACTGGTGTGACTAAGCCTTCAACTCTCCAATCAACTGAAGCTCTGGCTGGTGGTAAAATAGGCAATGGTGTTTTAAGTTGACGAAGGTGTGGCTTGAATTCGACTTCCTTCATGAGTAAAGTTTCAAGCTTCTCATCATGTGATAAATCTGAGTATTGAGTCAAATCACGTTGATATGAAACTTTGCCTTGCTCGAACAACTCGTTGTGTGCCTTAATTTCTCTCATGTGATAAACAACTCGTACCAATTTACAGATTTTTGCTTGTGGTGTTTTGTAGACTTTGTTGTGTTTGTCACTCCATTCATAAAAGTCATTGATTTCTTGGAGTGTTGGTGATGGTGTCAATGTACACTTCTTGGGATCATATATATTGACATCATTGTCTGGTTCTGTGAATGATTGAATTTCATCTGATTTTGGAGCATTGCTTTCTGGTGTTTCACTTTGTTCAAGTGGCGCAATTGGGTCTTCAGATTGACAACTGGCACTTCCAATAAAAAGAATCGCAAAGATGCTGAGCAACTTCATATTTTAAGCTTTTTGTATTAATTACTAAACGATAAATTAATAACTGATGATCAATTCAGAATTTTCAGGTCTTTATATAGTTGATAGGAAGATTCGGAAGTGCAAGTATGTAATACAGTGGATTACAACACTGTCCTTGTTTTTTTATTTTTCAAATAATATAGTCGAGCATTTGAAGCATTTAAGTAAATATTGGTTTCATATTATTGAATAATTTAAACATAAACTGGATACAGAATGGAACTTTACGTGACGTAAATTATGTTGAGAAATTATTTTTTATATCATTAATGTCTCATGAGGAATTGCGTCATACAAATTTCCATTTGTGTCAATTTAAATATTTTTCATTTATTTTTCTATAATTCAGTTAGTTTTGTAACATTTTTAAATTTCGGATGATTTCTATGAGAATATTTCACATTTATTTCCTTCATTATCACGAATTTGTGCAAAATAAACTTCATTTTCAAACTCGCACATGTTTTTGCCTCTTGCAATTTTACCGAAGCCATTATCACCCCATGTGGGTCCCCAGCTGTTCTTAACTAACCTGTAAATATAATTTTTCTCATAAATAGATATACAATATGATAATTGTTGCCAACACATTACTAGATATCATAATTAGACAAAACTTACCAGTAGTCACCATACTCTGGATCTGTTCCATATCCAACAATTGCAACTGTCAATAAAAAACAATTCAGTGTCAAAATGTTTCTTAAAATTAAAAACAAGATTTTAAGCTATTTTTACATACTTGCATGATCTGGTTTATCACAACAATTATCTACATCATAGACACCTGATGAATAATCTTGAAATGATGGGATGACACATAGGCCTGATGCAATTGGACCGTAATGAGAAACAAGTTTTCTGATATGAAAAAAAAATCTAGTTAGATAAAGTGCACAGCATTTCAAAATAATATTTAATTTTGTCCCATAAAACTGACAACAATACTTCTGTTGCAAGTCCGTATTCAACATGGAAGAACGGGCTAATGGTCAACTCCTATTTTTTTTTGGAAAAATGCATAAATAATATATAAACTTACTTCATATACTCATGACCACGTTCAGTATTATAAAAGTCATATTGATATGGAATATCCACATATGCAATCACATCCTTAATACTGTAAACACATTGTTCATTTCTGTCTTCGTATGGATATTTGCTAGCTGGAAGAATTCCTCCCTTCATTTGCCATCTAAAAACAGAACTAAAATTCAACGATAAAATAACTTATACTTAGCAGATACAGAATTTGTTCGGAAGATCGGAGCAAGTTGAAAGTAACGCTAAAGATCATACAAGCTGAGATGCTTAAGGAGAATAAGCTGTTGGAAGCATTATCATTGTCTATTATGGTATCCTGGCTTCAACGGATTTACTTTCAAGTCTACCAGATTCTAATTAGCTTAAAATATTTCAATACTCACTAGGGAATTCCACTATCGCAATGCCAGCATGACTCAGTCGTACAATCTACCATTGACTGAACAGAAACAGCCTTTCTTGAAATTCCACATTTTCTCAATTGTCCTTCTATAACTGCAGCACTTGACCAAGCATAGCAGCTGTTGCAATTAACTTGTATTCCAACTGGAGTTACTAAACCATCATCTATATAATCAACATATTCTCTTGCAATTGGAAGCTCTGGATAATCTTCTATATCAATAGTTCGAGCATGTTTATTTGTTATTATAGTTCGATAATTTCTTTCATCTTTCGTGAGGTCTGACAAACTGTTTAATTTACGTCTAAACTTGACTTTTCCATCATCATAAAGCTTATTGTGTTCATAAATCTCGCGAATACTATGAATTACAATAACTGTTCTACAAATGTGCTCTTTTGTCGTTGAATATGTCTTGTTGTGCTCCAAAGTCCATTGATGGAATTGATTTAGTTCATCTGTAGTTGGTGGCGGAACAAGTTTGCATTTTTTGGGATCATAGAATTTTGTTTTAAGAATTTTTGGAGATTGTTCGTCTTTTTCTGAACTTGAGCTTGATGAGGATGAACTGGATGCGTCAATTTGATTGAATCTATTTACTTGAAACATTTGTTGAGTCAATTTGGATTTTATATGCTGATTATGATGATTTGCATGTGCTAGTACTGTAAAATAAAGAACTAAATGTTATTGAAGTGAAATAGATAGAAAAATTGTGATTTTGAGCAACAAGTTTTGCCATTTGCTATTTATGTTAATGGATGTAAATTAGTCAATTTTTCCAAATCACAATGTGAACATACAAATCCAAAATTATGAGCTTACCCAGCAGTGCACAAATAAAAATAATAAATTTCATCATTGTTCCTATCTTTAATCAAACTTTTCACTTGAAAGTAACTAAAAAGTAACAAGGATGATCATATTTATATGATTTTTCTAAGCATTCTCCCTCTTCTAACCCAAATTAATATTGCTGATTAGATGAAAAAAATTTGTTCTAAATCGAAAAAAGTAAATCGTAATTCCATAAACTTAGAAAAATTTTAATGGGTCATCATCATAAATTCTATTTTCTGAGTCCGTATTCATTTGTTCTATTTTTAAATGCAAATATGACTGATGCAGGGGTCAGTTTCTTTGGAACTTGATTAGGACGTTAAGATATAATGCATGGATTGCATAAAATTTAGGCCGTAGATATCTCGCCGTTAGATTGCGCTACGAAAAGCAAGAATTATATCAACGTTTCGCTGACGTTTGCAGTATAGCAAGAAGCAAGCAACGAGCAGCATATATTGACATTTGTAGAAATTAGAACGTTTTCAACTGCGCTTGAAATAAGATGGCTAGTCAAAAGCTCTACTAGAATGAATAAAGGCTTTGTCATACTTCATATGCATACAAGGTCATCTTTTGATTCAATTTACTTTACAATCTGCTTAACAGAAACCCAATCGATACAAATTTTGGGCTTTTTGTCTTGGGAAAACCTAGAAAATTAAAGAATTATATCAAAATAGAGCAGTTTTGACTTTTTGTTAAAAAAGATGTTTAGATCGAAATGACTAGAATAACACCCTGCCAAGCATGGTAAGAATATTTTAATTTACAGATAAAGTTTTTTAAAGTATATAATTAGTAATAATAGTAAATAATTTTCTAAATTTAGAAGAAAATCAATTAAGCATCTGAAATTCTCAAAACTATAAAAACAAATCTCGAATTCACATAATCTCTTGTTTATAAAGTATATCGTTAAAGTTGTAGCAATAGGGATGAGGAATCCAAGAGAACGAGAGAGAATTCATGAAAAACATATACTAGAAATTATGTCGTTATGAGAATCTTTATATAAATGAATAAAATAGTGACTAGGAGCTAGTCTAGTGGTGTTTGGGACAAATTGAGTAGAAGAGGAATTCCTGGAGAATAAAATCTTTCAGGATGCAATTCCACATATTGATTAAAATTTAATTCTACAGAAATTGCTGCATATTAAAATATAAAAATAATTATTTTTTAACAAATTTCAATTTTTTATTCCATTTTTCAACAAGATATTTTTGCAAAAGCTGGCAATCTTAGAAAATTTGACAAACTTTTCCTTTAGTGTCACGGACTTGAGCAAAGAAAATTTCTCTTTCAAAGTCACAAACATTCTTGCCCATTGCAATTCTGCCGTAGCCATTTTCACCCCAGTATTTACCCCAACTGTTCTTGATCAACCTGTAGATTATAAAACAATTTTTTAACTCTAAATCCATTAAAAATTAGACAAGAACCTACCAATAGTCACCATCACGTGGGTCAGTTCCGTATCCAACGATTGAAACTATTAAAAGAGACATAACAAATTTAGAATAATCTTAAAGAAGTCATTAAAAGTCTTACTAGCATGATCCTGTTGAGTACAGCAATTACGAACATTATAAACACCAGATGAGTAGTCCTTGAAACTGTCTTCAACACAGAGTCCAGATGAAATTGGACCAACAGTTGAAACGAGTTTTCTGTAACATTTTTCCAAATATTAATAAATGGCAAAATCTTAAAGGAGCTACTTCAAACTTACTTGATGTACTCATGACTTCCCTTGATTGGTTCAAAAGCATATCCAAAAGCTTTGTCAACAAATGCAACTGCATCTCTTCTGTTGTATGAGCATCGTCCGTTTCTATCTAAATATGGATATTTAGCAGCTGGATAGATTCCACCACGTTTTTGCCAGTCGAACACATAGCTGAAAATTTTAAAATGCTCAAATTTATCTGAAATCCCCAAAATTTACTCACTATTCGATTCCACCATCACACTGGTTGCAATTTGTCGTTGGACAGTCAACCATAAGCTGGACAGAAATTGATTCATTGTAAATTCCACATTTTCTCAACTGTCCTTCCAATACTGCAGCACTTGACCAAGCAAAGCAACTTCCACAATACATTTGTAATCCAATCGATCCGACCAAGCCTTCCTTTCTGTAATCAATGGATTCTCTTGCTTCTGATAAATTTGGTAATTCTTCTACGGTAACTTTCAATAAATTTCTTTGTGGTATATGCTTCATGAGAAGACGATCACTACTTTCTTGTTCTGTCAAGTCTGCAAAATCATTCAATTCACGCTTGAAATACTCCTTTCCCTGATCATAGCGATTGTTATGGACGTAAATTTCACGAAGTTTCTTAACAACATTATAGAGCCTGCAAATCTTCTCACTTTCAGTTAAGTATTGTCTGTTATGCTCTAGAGCCCATTGATTAAATTGATTTAATTCATCTGAACTTGGTTCCGGAAGGAGAATGCAACGGTCTGGGTTGTATTCCTTAGTTTTTAGGATTTTTGGAGACTGTTCATCACTTTCTGATGATGAGCTTGATGAACTTGAGCTAGAACTGGAACTCGATGATGATGAGTCGGAGCTGGAACTAGATGAATCCGAGCTAGAGCTAGATGATGATGAACTTGAGCTGGATGATTTTTGGATATTTTTGTTCATCCATCTTAAATTTTGATGTTGTTCGCGGTGGCTGGCCAGTGCCAAAACTGATTAAAAAAATTACATTATAAAATAAATCAAGCTTTTTATGGTCTACCTTACCAAGCACGGCACTGAAAATAAATAAAATTTTCATCTTGTATTCCTTGTCCCGCTAGTCGATTGGAACTGATTACTTGTAAATCATAATATGAGATTTTATATAAAAATTTGCACAAACCCCACCAACTATTGGTATAAAATGCTTAGGTTTCTTAGGGGTCGTTCATTTATTACGTAACGCTCTTAGAGAGGAGGAGGTTTACCCCAAATGATGAAAACTGTTTTCCATGGAGATTTTATTCCTTATGACTGGTGGATATTTTAAAACAACCACTTTTTTGCGTTACGTAATAAGTGAACAAAATAACTAAATCTGCTGATTTGATAAAGGATCTCTGTACTAATTTTTATTAAACTTGAGATTTGAAAACAACAGCAAGATTGCAAATTTGCACTTTCAGCTGACATAAGTTTGTCGTAATAGATTATATGTCTTCTTATTATTTTGTATAAAAAATGTTCATTTATTTATAGAAATCGTCAGTTTTTGAACATTTGGATTTAAAACTTTTAAAGTCCTTCCAACTCTGATTCAAATGATAATTAAATAGAATGAAACCCCAAAAAGCATAATGGGAACATCTTAATTTTTAGGTTTTAGGCATCTATAGAGATTTATATGACAGTACCTAATGACCTCACAAACAAATTAAAATTTTCATACAGTACATCAAATTAGTAAATATTTTCAGCATTATATTGATTGAGCTTTAAGAATCTAAATAAATAATGCAATAATTGGAAGTTGAGCTATTTTGTTGAACTATTTCTAAGCAAATGCCAAATGACTTTAAAGAAGTTGCCTATATTTGAAATTGTTCAAGATCCACCAGTGTGCTGCGCCTCACAAGCTGCTAGCTATTGATTTAACCTGTCATGCGGGAAGTATTGAATCAGTACTACTGAAATCTGTTCTCTTATAAACCTTAGTTTTCGTTTTTTAAATATTTATTTATTTCAGATATCAAACAATTCGCAAACTTTTCCTTTTAAATCACGGACTTGAGCAAAGTAAACCTCACTTTCGAATTCGCATAAATTCTTGCCCATTGCAATTCTGCCGTAGCCTTCTTCACCCCAGTTTTTACCCCAACTGTTCTTGATCAACCTGTAGAATATAAATAATTCGTTAACTTTAAATCCATCAAAAAAAGTCAAAAACTTACCAGTAGTCACCATTGTGTGAATCAGTTCCGTATCCAATAATTGTAACTGGAAATACAATTTTTAAAATTTTAAAAACTTAAAAACATTTCGAATTGTACCTGCGTGATTCGCTTCATCTCCACAATTATCAACATCATAGATGCCAGATTCGTAAGCCATGAAACTTTCTTCTGCACACAGACCAACTGAGATTGGACCAACGAATGAGACAATTTTCCTAAATTGATAATATGAATATAAAAATTATTTAAATTGAAAAATTGGCAATTAAATGTAGACTTACTTGATGTCCTCATGTCTGCGTTTAACAGGCATGAAATTGAAACCATAGGCTTTGTCAACGTAGGCTAAAATATCATTCTTACTGAATTCGCATGTTCCATTTCTGTTTAAGTATGGATATTTATCTGCTGGTAAGATTCCACCGTGCTTTTGATATTTGAATACATAGCTAAAATTTTATAAAAATTATATTAGTTCTGACCAACTACAGAGTTTCAATTGGTCGACAACAAAAAAGTAAAACTTACTATGGCAATCCACCATTGCATTTTGCGCTTCCTTCTACTGTACAATCAACTATATTCTGTACAGAAACTGGATTTTTATAGATGTCACATTTTCTCAATTGACCTTCCAAAACTGCAGCACTTGACCATGCATAGCAGCTCTCACACATACCTTGCTGTGCAACTGGTCCAACCAATCCTTCTTCTCTGTAGTCCACATAAACTCTCGCATCTGGCAAATTTGGTAATTCACTCAATTGATTATGAAAATTTCTGCTTTTTATCTTCTTCATAAGAATTTGATCTCTTATTTCCTGCATTGATAAGTCTGAAAAATCATTTAAGCCACGTCTGTAGCTTACTTTGCCTTGATCGAATTTCTTGTTGTGAATATAATTTTCACGGATTTTATTGATGACATTGTTCAATCTACATGACTTCTCATGCTCTGATGAATATTGTTTGCTGTGCTTTAAAGCCCATTGACGAAACAGAGCTAATTCATGAGAATTTGGCTCAGGAACGAGTATGCAATGGTTTGGGTTGTAGATATCGGTCTTTAAGATATTTGCGGATTGTTCATCACTTTCTGATGAAGAACTTGATGAATCAATTTGATTATTAGATTGGATATTCTGACGTACCCAACTAAACCTTTCTTGATGGCCACTATGCTTACTGCCTAAAGCACAAATGACGACACTCAAAATAATCAAAAACTTCATTTCTCAGACCTGTTGATTCAGTCTGTCGAATAAAAAATTACTAAGTAATTTATTAATTTTACTTTAAATTTATACGAAAGTTTTCCCTCCTACTAAAATATTCACAACATGCCTTAATGTTAGTGATCTAAATTAAGCTAGTTTCTGTTCTAATTTTTATTTTCTGAGCAAAATAACTGCAATTTAAGCAAGACTCTAATTTTCTATTTGCTGTTCTAATAACTTATTAGTGATCTATTTAATTTTAGTTAAGTTGCAGTTTCATGACATTAAAATTGAAATTGATGATTACAATTTTCTTTGTCTCTCTTAATATTTATTAAGGCTTAGACCAGTGCCGTGACACATTGGTATGTTGACGTAATAAGTAAACAGCACTTAAAGCGACATCTAGAGTTTAGTGACTATACACGATGCAGTTTCTAAAAAGGGAGAGGGTATGAATATACCCCTGCGTCGTAGATTACAATTAAAAATGCAAATTAAGTTAGTTTCTCATCTAATTTATTGATTGTAAAATCACAAATCAAACTTATTTTTTACTATTTGCAACTAATTTGCTTTAGTTTTAGCCTCAACCTTAGAAAACCTTATTGGGGTCAACTTCTTCCTGAGAACTGCACAATGCTGGATATTTTGCATTAGCTCCAGTTTGACATTTACTTATTGGCTCACCAGTCTCATAGACAGCCTGTCCAGTGATAATTGTGAATGAATAATTGCATGCAATGTAAGTCGTCTTTCCATAAGGTCCTTCATATTGCGACAATGCACATCCAACACGATTAGCTCTATCACTTACAACCATTAAGAAATGTGGAATCTTTCCAGGTGCACCACAACATGAATTGATGTCATCTTGTGAAGCTAAATTTCGTTCATCCCACCAGGACTGAAATGCAGCTTCGATAAATGATGAAATGTCACGTTCAAAGACATCAGTTTTGGCTTCAAAGAAAAGATTTTGGCCTGAATACTTCATTTCTGGAGTGTTGTGGCAATCATGCTCATCTCTGCAGCGGCGGACGTTAAGACCAGCGTAGTCAGCAAGATCATCATCCCATTCCTGTCAAAAATAAATGTTTAGATAAGTTTGGATGGCTTTTGAAGGATATATTGTGGGATTTGTAAGCTGGAGGAAATATGATTGGTACTTGGAGCCAGGAAGCGATTCCAATCGTATATCTCTATCCATTTATGCTCTCAAAAATTAAAAAATGCTCACCATAGTTGTCATTTGGGCAGCAGCACTAAATCCAGGTTCATCGCCATTTGCAATTATATTCCTATATCTGTTATGTAAATCCAAAATTTTTCTCCTGTCAGCACCAGTTAACTCAATAATTTGTGCATCTGATGAGCATGATGGACTCAAGTCACCTGTTGCTGTGCATGTGATATGCTTATATTCAGTAAGTGAACACAAATTATGGCTGCAATAGTTGAAAATTGTTGTGGATGCTAGTCCAATTGATATGGTAATAATGATGAGTTTCAGCATGGTTGTGAAAAGTTTAAAAAAATTAAGCTAAATTTTGACTTAAATAACTCGACTTGATCAGCAAGTTGTTATTAGCTCTTCAATTGTTTTCAATTGAATATTGCAAATGTAAAAACATCCAACAACTTTTATACTACAATAACAGTTACTGATAAAAATCTGTTAGATTAAGAAAAAATGGTAATTATCGATTCGTTAAGTATGAGAAAATTCAATTATATTTTGAGATAATTAGAAAACTTTTGATTCGTTTTGATTTTTAGACAAGGTCACAAAGAGATATAGGAAACTACTTTACTACATAGTTAAATTGTTGAAGCTACGACAACAATTTTATGCTGGAACTTTACAGATTTATTTTAAGTAAAAGGAATTAAATCATTTAGAATTATGATAAAAAATATTAATTGCCAACAGACATAAAGCCAAGACTTAAAGGCATCTTGACTATGGTGTATGAGCAAAGGATATGACAAGGATTCGAATAATTCTGAAGGCTGATTAATATAACAATGAATATTGTTTTAGTTAGCATAACAAGCTGAAAAATAAGAACAAAGGCAGATTGTTCAGTGTTCTTATTAAAGTGAGAATTAAAATAATAAATCAAAATATTTCTTATAAAGTCAATTTTATTCAATTATTCATAAAAATATGAAATATTATCTAGCACAAATCTAAAGATTTATTCAACCACCGCATATTTGGTGCAAACAATAACATGATCAACAGTAACATGACTTCCTCATGACATCCTCAGCACTTTAAGCTGTCTAAGCCTTCATTATTTTTATAATAGTTTCCATTTGTTGAGTTCAAAATGAACGTCTGGTTTGACAATTGACTCCTAAAATGAAAAAAAAAAAGATTATTAATTGCTCTTCAAAAAATGGCTAATCCAGTGGTGGGCAATCCGTATGTCACGTCACATTTGCCTAAAATGAAATTCTTAATCTCTTACCCATTTTTATTTCCATCGACAAGTTCTACTGGCTGAATCTCAATTTCCTCAATCTGACCCCTTTTAAAGCAAGCTCTTATGCAGTGGAAAATCACTTCTACAATTGATAGTATTGAACATCCCATAAAGAGCCCTAAGAGACCTCCAAAATCAGCAATAACTGAAAAATAAAATAGGATAATTCTTAGTATATTCAGGTATTCCGAACAACACTGTTCAGTAGCTAGGACTTAGTTCAGTCCTTTACTGTGATGTAAAACAAGCAAGCAGACTTAAGAGATGAAATCAACAAACAATACTCACAATTTTGCAGTTTATAAGCCACATAGTTCTCCTGTTCATCAATCGAATGATCATTAAACCGTATAGCCATCCTAGCATATACATTACTCTCAGTTTTATTCTTCAAATGTGCTAATCTAATAGCTGAATCCAAAATAGCTTCCTTATCTAACTTAATGCTGTACTTAATATCACTACAGCTTGGTAAACAATTGCAAGGCATCAACATCTTTCCATCTCCCTGCTGCGATTCATCATCCTTATCAGGCCATTCCATCATTGCCTTAAAATAGCATTTTGTCTTATCTAAGTCACAAACAGGCGTGTCATCAGATCGAGGCATTGAAAACTTAACACAACCGCATTGTTTTAATGTATAATTCGTCATACATTCGTAATCGCAGTGAGCTTTAGTGTACGATTTAAAATATTTTAAATTTCGTTCTCCATCAAAATAACATCGTCTCGATTCCGGTGCATATTTCTTCATCTCTGGATCATTTCTAAATGATTTTGCCGTGAGAGTCATCATTCGCTCATAATCAAATGAGATGAAATATTCATCATGAAATGGCGTTGGAATTTCATTAGGAAGATGAAAAATTATTTTGTATCCTTTGCCTTGTGATAGGCACAAATTTGTCGAGTCAGATTCGGTGAGTTTCATGTAGACAGTCAGTTGATTGATTTTTATAGCTCGAATGGGAAACACGTTGTCATCATTTGTGGTGTAGCCTGTGTCGAGGGACCATTGGTTTGCATCTGAAATGAAATTGAATATATTTATTGTAAATGATATTTTAGACACAGTTTGTGACAGCTTGTGGCCAAACGACGGAAGGAACCATCGGCGAAATATGGCAACCTGGAGAGGGGTTATTAGTGAAAAGTGGATGGTGGACTGGTAAATGGCAAAACTTAGCTTTTGTCAATTCTGCACCCAATCCTACTTTTCCCAAATTTCTGCCTACTCTGTCCAACTCACCTGTCAAATTCCCATCTGCATCATTAAAACTTTCATTATACAATTGATTCTCTTTATCAAAAGATTTGGCAATTTTTTCTCTCTTGAATGAATCAAAATCACCGCTTATAACATTTTCATTAAAAATCGTCTGATAGCTTTGCATGTTTAATGTATAACAATATCCGTTGTTTGTTAACACGCGATTCAACATTTTCTCACATTTAATATAATTCTTTTTGAATCGACATGCGGCAAAAAGCTCGGGAACTTTAAGTGATGATTCTCGTAATAATTTTGAAATATTTTTTTCCGTTCGTTTGCTGCAACTTTTTTCAATCATTGATGCTGATGTTGGTGTACATGCTTGGATATTTGCTGATAAATAATTTTGTTCTTCTGGTGTCAAATACGGAAGAATTTTTCCATTTGTGGATGTATATTCAGCATAGAATCTTGAAAAATTTGCCATATTGTCTCGAGCAAATAATGGTGAGCAAATTGTGATAGCTGGAAATGGAATTTCTCTCATTGGTCGCATCCGAACAGTCAATCCAATATCTGGCTCGATGCTCCATTTCATATAGACACCGTACGCATAATAACCTAGTCCAAAAATTGAGAAAATGAAGGCAATAATCCAAAAGATTCTGAATGACTTTTGAGACTCATCAGAGCCGATAATGTAACGGACACCGTGGATTGTTGCTGAGCTTGCGTAAGTGTTGAGGCACTGCTTGGATACGCTTTTCTCCATTTTTCGAATTTATTGAATTTTGAAATTAAAACTATTTGAAAATTCAATTCACAGCCTTTGATTATATTCTCTTACTAACTTCAATATATCATATCTCAAAAATAAGCTTAACCTTAAAAATCAGATTTTTTTTTCTCAAATGTTCCTCCCACTTGTCACCTCAAAATTCAATTTTTAAATGAAGAAAAGATTTTTGTTAATAAGCAGTTTTTATTAACTCATTTTAACTCATAAAAAATTTCATTGTTATTTATCGTGAGCTTTCGACTGGAAAAATGTTTTATAGCAAAGTAAATTTGGGATGGAGAGTTGGTGATTTAGTTGATTTTATTGAATTTCATTTGAAAATTTTAGAGACATTTATTGATTTTTATATCGAAATATTCAGCAATTGAAAAGTTCAATTCGGTTAATCAATCAAATATCCGGTATTGATTGGCTCTTACTTTGTACCGGAAATCTCTGACTTGGACATTCTCTGGCGGATTTTGGATCATTTAATCATATTTTACTATTCAGAGCATTAATATTTTAAAATAATAGAAATGAGTTCGAAATTGATTAAATTTTGATTTATTAGTTCCGAATCCTTGTTTTGACTTACTTTATTTAATAATTAGTTTGAGCGAGAGATCTGGCGAATCCTCCCTCGTTAAACTCCCAATAATGAAATGATATTAACCTTAAGGTTGCAAATTGCTAATTTTTATTCCGAATCCTTGCTTTGAACTTACTTTATTTAATAATTAGAGCTTAGTCAGGCACTTTTCTCGGTCCTGGAAGTAGTGCCTAAAGAGATAGTAGCTAAATATTCTCATTCAAATTTAACACTGAGTCTTCCAACTCTCGCTTACTCTTGAGGCTTCGGTCTCGGTCTCTTCGGAATTTAGACTTCGGAAAAATTTACTTAATTCTTTTCAAACCAATAATCCAACTCTGTAACAAAATCAGAATATGAAAAGTAATGTGAAAGATGTTCAAATGATGATTACATTCAAAACAGTTTTTTTTTTAATATTTTTATTTTTAGTAAGGCAATCAACAGCTGATTACATCGGAAAACAAGCAGATTAATTTAAAATTGAAAAAAAAAAAATCGGAAGTATGGCTAGAAACAAGTTTTTCAGTACAAGTGTAGATTTCTGCGTTTTTAGAATATTTTTGTTAATTCAAATTTAGAATTGAAGGTTGTTAAGCAGAGAAATTGTAAAGAATTTCTTAAGGCAAGAGTATCTAAATTTTCTAGAGCAGTGCTGTCTAAACTTTTTGTACCGCGGCACACAATTTTGACAGTAATGCTCTTGAAAAATTCACATTTGACTGTCCAGAGAAGTTTTGACCCGAAATAGTCTTCATTTGAAGGCACACTGGGCACAAAAATGCTAATAATCCGGCTTCTGGTCAGTCTGAATCTTTAAGTCTCAAATCATAAGAAGATGACAATTTTTAATTAATTTTTCATATATTTTTATAAATGTATGTCCAAAATATTTTTACTAAGCATAAAACCGATATCAAAAGCAAATCAAAAGTATTGGCGAGTCTAAAGCGATTTAAAATGAGCATATAAAGAAACAATAAATCAGAATGTTCACATTACTTGGAATTGATATGGTGAAATTATTGGGAATTCCCCACAGAGATTAAAAGTAAATGAAAACAAGTCACACTCAGAGAATTTGAGAGTAAGATGCGTATAGACAATAATAAATTTGATAAAAGAACCTGCAAATATTTGATTTTATATATTAAATGATTAGGTAGTCTCAGTTCAGTCTCTCATTGATTCTCGTTCAGTCAAGAGATGAGGCTTGTTCTGTTAATAATCCTGTTATGGAAAAGTTACAATACTAATTGCGATGATGGGTAAGGAAATTAATTGAAATTTTAATAAATATCAAGTGAATTTAGAGTTAATGTGCTCATAAGATAAGTTAGTTAATCGATGCAAAATCCGGCACTAGACCGGCGAGACTCAAGCATGATCCCGGATCCATTATGTCGTCTTAAGATTGGATTTTTGATCAGTTTACACGATTAGCGGTATAAATACATAATAAACAATATAAAATGTATTATATTGATAAATATGCAGCAATTAACCTTATCATAATTGTGTTTATAAAGCCTGATTCATCAAACATTTACTGATTCCTCAAACATTTGCCAAGCGAAGCTTGGCCTACCCTGCTGGAGCCTGATCCTCAAATATTTTTGTGATGTTGATAATGCCAGTTCAGGATTTTTGACATAATAAGATAGGATGTGTAGTATAACATAATATTGATAAAGCGGTACTCAAAGTAATCGCCGTGATGGAATCATTAACCGCATCAACACTTTTGCTGACATGTCCATTGTGCAATCTAATAATTAATTTCTAACTTTATTGTAGGTTTGTAGCAATCTGGGCACCAAAAAATCTCAACCAATATCAGAACTTTAACATCACTTTCTTAACAAGAGATATCCCAGAACAATACGTAGTTGGCATTGAATTTCGTGAAAATTTTACAAATCTTATCCTCAAAAATGACGAATTCATCACAGTTTTCCTGGGAAACTCAAAAGTTGTTAATGTCAACAAAAAAATATCATTGGCAATAACTCTATACAGTAATAAAAAGGGCAATTGTTCAACTAAACAATTCTTTATCACACCGGAGCCCAGAAGCTATTACACATTCATTCAAACTGATAAACCGATTTATAAACCTGGAGATGAAATAAAATTCAGAGTTTTAGTAATTGACAGGAAATTGAAGCCACTCCACATGAATAACATTAAGGTTGACTTTATCGATCCACAAAATAGAGTCATTCAATCTTTTGATGACCTTGAGACTCAACATATTGGAGTTTTTGAGAATAGTTTCAAATTAAGCACAAGTACAGTTCTGGGTGACTGGAAGATTCAAGCAGTTGTAGACAAAAAGGAACAATTCTTAGAACAAAAAAGTTTTAGTGTCCAAAAATATGTTTTGCCACTTTTTGAAGTCCAAGTAGAAACAGATGAGAAGAATTACTTAATTGAAGATGACATGGGCATCTTGTTCTATGCTAAATACTCATTTGGAGAATTTGTTACTGGAAATGCTGAGTTTGTCATTAGAAATATCAACACTGAACAGATTTACCTCAGAAAAACTTTCGAAAATGTCGTTGAAGATCAGTCATTGAGCTATAACATCAAAGATGACTTTAAGCTCAAAAAAATTGACGAAGTCAACAAATTGGAAGCGATTGTTAAATTTACAGAACCACAAAGTGGAATAACGTTCAATAAATCTACAATATTTTATGTCCATAAGAATCCAAGATATAAAATTGTTCCACTTCATCCACCAACTTTCATACCCGGCACTAAATTTGAATTAAAAGTTTTAATCAAAGACTACAAAGATGAGCAAGTAATGGACCATGATGAAGACGTAGTGCTAAAATTCACCTATGTAATTAAAGGCAGAACTCCAAAACCTAAATCCAAATATTTGCAATTTGAAGATGGTTACGCCAAGGAAAACCTTATCATACCTAAACAAGTCATCAAGCTTAATTTAGAAATTAAATTTGCCAATAGTGAAACTTACAGCAAGGAAATTCTGAGCGGAGCTGCAAACAGTGCCATAAAGGGATTGTTGGTTGATCATACACCTTTAAAGTAAGTCTTTAATATATTTTAGAGGCAGTTCAACTTATTACGTTATGCAAAATTCGACTTTTTATTATCCTCTCTAGAGGTATATGTAATAAGTGAATCTCCTAAAATGGAGCATAGCTTAATCTAAACTTTTAATCATATTTTCAGACCCAAGCTTCATGATATCATCAAGGTCCACGTTAAAGGTGAATCAGAAATGGATAAATTATTCGTAATCGTATCCTCAAACAATGGAAATGTCCAAAGTGAAGTTGTAGATTGTAATGACGAAACATCATGCGAGTTCCATATCGTTTTTAAGGAAGAGATGATGCCACATTCAACAGTGAATGTCTATCATGTAAAGGATAAGCTTCACATTTACCAAGGATATACGAAGATTGGAACGGAAGAGTTGACAGCAAATAATGTAAGTTGTGGTATTATATATGCTTAGTATAGTGTAGCTTAATTCGATGATAAAGCTTAATATATGCTTCTAAGCGGTCATTCACTTATTACGTAACGCTGTTAGGGTATGTATGAGTAGGGTGTAGATTTTGTAACTGAGGAAGATGGAGTGGGGTTCGCCACAAAAACGATTATACTTGTTCTGCATTAAGTGAACTAGCTCAAGATTTATATAAATTAAAGTTTCAAAATTTATACATAATCTCCTTTTATTTCCCATTTTAGCTCAAGCTTGACCTGTCAACGAATCGTGCAAAAACAAAAGACAAAGTCCGAATGAATTTTTCGACTTCGCCCAAATCTACGATTTACATGCTAGCTTTTGATAAACGACTCAAATTCCTAAGAGATGGTAATGATATAACACGAGATGATGTTGCTTCTGCCATGTCTAGCTACGATAGTGATAATCAAATTATTGTTAATGATCTTTCATCTTGGACAGCATGTACTGGTAATGAGGTGAAGAGAATACAAGACGTTCTTGATCATGAGATTGATCTTAGACTGTTTTCTGGTTCAGATGAAGATTTTGACGAAGATTTTGATTATATTGACGTTATGAAAATGGAAACACAAAACGAACTTCGCCAAGATTTTCCCGAATCGTGGATTTTTGATTCATTTGAAACTGGAGACAAAAAGACAGCAATGAAGGAATATACAGCACCAGATTCGATCACAACTTGGCTAATCTCTGCATTTTCACTTAATAAAAATCAAGGACTTGCAATGGCATCAGCTCAAGAGTTGAAAGTTATGAATGACTTTTTTGTCGAATTGAACCTTCCATACTCAATTAAATTCAAAGAAGTTTTAAAATTAGATATTCTTGTGTTCAATTACGTTGAATCTAAAGACGATCTTGATGTTGATATACAACTAGAAAATGCTAATGGAAAGCAGTTCCAATTTGTAGAATACTCAAAAGTCAATAGTGTTTGTACACCAATTTTTAACAACAACTTAATATCATCAAAATCCACGAAAGTTTCTTATACTGGAGTCAAAAAGGTTTCATTTTACATTAGGTCCAATATTTTGGACAAAAGTAATAATAATATTCCAAAAGAACTTGACATAAATGTCAGAGCAACAGCAAGAACAAGAAATGGAAAAACTTATGAGGATCAGGTCTTGAAGAAGCTTCTAGTAGAGCCAGTTGGTATAAGGGATTATTCAATTGTTACTGAAGATCATGTACTGAATGGTGAAAAGACTAAGGAACATTCGTATCGAGCTAATTACACTGATGGTCTGACAAGTCTGAATGTTATTGTTGGTGGAGATTATCTTGGCAATGCTGTGGAGATGAGTAAACGATTTCAGTGAGTAAATTTGTTTAAGGTTGGATTTTTCTATAAACTTATCCAAGAATGTCCAAGAAGGAACACGAAGACCAGAATGAGGTCTACTCTATGGTTTCTGTTTCCAGTAAATAAAGTCACTGTGACCCGAGGCCGTGATAAATTCTTACATATTTACTTGCATAAAAAGTGAAGGATCCTTATTAATGTTCAAATTTTATAATCGTAGGCTTTACCCACATCACTGTCTTGAGCAACAAACATCAAGAATCAAGGGGAATGTTGAATACTTTCGGTACTTAAAATCTAAAAATGGGAATCCAGACAAAACGCAATTTAGTAACTTTTATCAGTCATTATTGGTTCAACGAACTAAAAATTGGGTATTAATAATTTTACTTACCCGATCAGCACAATGTGACGATCCGTTGCAGTGGAAATTTGTCAGATGACGTTGCGGTATCCAAGCCAACACGGTGTGCTGTTCGGGTTTATATCTAAATAATATTTCCCATTTTCTACTAAAATTTTCATTCTAGAGTTACTCAGATAAGACTGGCTATCGAGCATATTTTCTTGAAGCTATGGCCTCAGCGATGGAAATTGGAGCACTTCCATATAATGAAAAGATTATAAAGTCTGAACTTGACGTTTTAAAAACTAAACAAAACAGAGATGGAGGATTTACAGATTTTGGTAGTTTTCCAGAATTTGACAGAACTGGAAGTAAATCGAATTATTTTGAAACTGCATTTATTCTGATTCCATTCTTAAAGCTGAGGAAAACTGAAATTGGAAAAAAGTACGAAAATCAAATAACAAATGCCTTTAAATATTTGAAATCTAATAGAAATAATATTGGAGATAGTAAAATGGGCTTAGCTTTAGCTGCATATGCTTTTGGATTAGCTGGTGAAACCATCGAAGCAAAAAATCTACTTGATGAGCTCCAATCAGCCTCAGTTAGCCATTCAGAAAACAAAAAATGTTTCAAAATTAAAAGATCATCTGAAAGTTGTGACATGAGACATACATCATATGCAGCACTTGCTTATTTAGCGATTGACGATATCTCAAATGCAGCAAAGCTTGTTAATTGGCTAGTCAAGGACCTTAATCTCAAATATTTATACTCAAATACTCATGAATATGCAGTTGCAACAGAACCGATCGCCAAAATTGCAACCATTCTTAAAGTCGACAATACAGACATTAAAGTTACAGTTAAGAATGAACGGAATTTTACAGCATCGGCATCAATAACAAAGAAAAATGCTGACCAGATGCAATTTTTCGAGTTTCCAGAATATTCTCAGAATGTAATATCTTTTGCTGAAGGTCATGGATATTGTTCAATAACAACACTTTATGAGCATTTGATTAAAATTTCACGACTTTCTAGTTCCTTTTCTTTGACTGTAACTCCAAAAATATCAGCTGGAAGCAAGTTTGATTCAAAAATTCAAATTTGTGCTCAATTTAATCATCCGTTGTACTCATCATTGGTTAATGTGATATATGAGGTTGAAATGCCAAGTGGTTATGTCTATGCTGGAATTGATGGTTTAGAGACAAAATATAAGGAAATCAAGGTATGAATAAGAATGTGTGCTGCTATACTTTGAATGATTTGTCTTAATCTTTAATACAGCTTGTCCAACCAAGACGAAAAGGCTCACTGGTCTTTATTTACTATAATGACTTTGAAAGAAACAAGCAGTATTGTGTTGATGTCAAGGCAACACGATCTTTTGAGGTTATGGACATCAAACCCGCAGGAGTTAAAGTTTATGACTACAATGATAAAAGTAAGTGCGACTAAATCTTCATAAACAAATTTTAACTAAAATTTTATTTTTTATTGATATTTTAGCAAATATTGCAATCGAGTTCTATTCTGCCTCGAATCCGACATGTTGAGTCTCAATCTAGGTGGACATAAATGAGATTTTATTGAAAATACTCACATTGTGAAACTCGATTTTACTTATTCTTAGAATAAAGCTTAAATATGGCCATATTTTTTTAAATTAAAAATAAAAAATCCAACTTTTCGATCACCGCCAATTTTATAAATTTATTGTTCAATTTCTAATCTTTTTTTTACATTTTGAACCTCGCATCTTAACTGTCATCGAACTAAGTATCAGGAAATAGTTCATCTACAGTAGCTTTTTCCACAATTGCATCTCCTACGTCTTTGAAAAGTTTAGCAAATTGTTTTTCCAAGACAGGAATGATGTATTCGAAGAAAATATCTTGATTTTCATTAACGAGTTGATTTCCAACGGCTTGTAGGGTTGGGTCACCTATTAAAGTAAGTGTTTGTCTTAAAATTCATAAAATTGCTTTGGTTTTTCGTGAAAAAATTCCAAAGCACCCAAAAAACAGGTCGCAGAACCATTCTTAGAGTAAGCTAGGATTTCTGAATAAATCCAGCACTAACTTACCATTAAACAAGTTTGTTAAATAAACTTTCGTTTTTCCAATTTGGAATTTAATTGTGACTTTATCGTACTTGATGAAAGTTTGGTTATTTGAGTTATATCGAGATCCTGTGATTTTAATCTTCATTTTGGTGTTGACGATAGATGCTTTAAGGTCACCTTGTCCATTGATATCAAGAACTAAAAAATTAATTCTAATTTAGTTGAATTCTACAATTTATAATGAATTCTTACTGGAAATTTTTGCTTTCATGTCGTAAATTCCAAGCATAGTAAGGTTGGGAAATAAAGTAATCATGTCCAAGACTATCTTGTTGTAATTGAATCTAAAATAAAGTAAATGATTCTGTGATAGATGTAGACTAGAATTTTGAATGGATATGCCCGTTGCTCCAGCCTCCATGGAGTGTCCCTCAAATCTTCATTTACAACAGTCATTTTCTTACCTCAGTTTCTCAATAGTAAAATTACTAGCTCCGATAACGCTCGCATTTTTCACTTTAACTAAGAAGCTTGGAGATGGATTTATTGAAAATCTGAAAATTAAGTCTGAATTTTTGACATCTTTCGAAGTTTATTCATGATTATATTACGCACCCTTCATACGAAAACGGCTCAAGTGCCTGTAAAAAAATCAGCAAAATTAGCCTAATAGTTAAAGTATACTGATTATTAACTTACCGGCACAACAAAACCATCCCCTAAATTTCCAGTCCCCAGATATGGCTTCAGCTTATTTACAGAATTTTTGATGCATTCGTCAATATTTGGATCATTCCTTGAGCACACCTGGACAATTGATGCTGTAAAATTATTCAAATTATATACAATCTTGTATAAATTAGTCTGAATTGATTGGCAGATCAAATATACACAAAGCTTGTAATTTAATATTCTGAATCAATCAGCATTTAAAATAATAATTTTCTAATAATACTTCCTGGCTAATTCCTATTAAAATCAACCTTTGATTCTATAAATCTTATTTAGAGTACATACTAATAAGTCATCAGCATCTAATTGTCAATTTTCAAAGCACAAAAGCTTCAATTACAATTCTGGTTTCAGAAATGTTAACATTTGCTTTGAATTCCTTTCGCTTTAATTAAGATGTGTTTATCATGTGTGGAGTCAGGGGTGTAATTAGAAATTTTTAAAGGGGACTCTTTCAACACAATCAACCATCCTGAATACGCCGCTTTTTGGGGTTATTACACTATTACGTTAAAATTTTAAGAAGTCTTTATATAGATTAATCATTGAAATCGGCGTATTATTGAAGAGGTTTCCTCTTTTTGGGTACAATTCTTCAATAAGGGATCGTTCACTTATTACGTAACGTCGTAAAAAATTTTTGGAGCCCAATCCGTAGCAAAATTTGAACCCCTCCCATTTTCCTGAGAGTTAGTATTGAGAGGACTGAAGCAAGCATGACATTACATTCAATTTATTTCCGCAATCATTTTGTTCAATTTGAAATTATCATACATGTTATTACTTATTACATATCTCAATATAAATAGTTAATGCCTTTGTTAATTTGAGTTGAGAGATTTTCTTCTTTTCATTACATGTACTAAGATTCAAATTAAATTGATGTGTGTGAAGATCGTAAGTTTGCTTTTATTTTAATTACTGTGAATAGGTAGTAGACTGTTGGTAATTAATACTTGTAAGCAATATTTAACAAATTTTGTTAGACATTGTGAGGTAAACAGGCCGGATTTAAGCATTAACTCTTTTGCTATAGATGAATTTTTAGGATCTACATGGTTTGTACTGAAACATCAAAAATCTCCAATTTTCCAAATTTCCTTAGCGAAATTTAGTTAAAGTTAGCATAAAAAACTCGTAATAATTTCAGAAATTATTGGTTTTCCGAAAGACAAAAAGGGTTATACAGTAGGAAAATATTGTGTTCAGGTTGAATCCTGCCCGAGTGGACAACTAACCAAAATGCCCATTTAATAACTAGACCTTCGGTCGAATTACATATTTAATGGAGCGTCCCGAGAAAGTGTCATTAGTCGACTGCAGGCTTAGTTATTAACAACATGGACATAATGACAAGATGTCCTCTCGTGTGGGATTCGGCTAAATCCAGCTCCATACTTTATTCACTTTAGTCTAAGAATACTATTTTCCGACAATTTCACATCATGTTCCTTTCAGATTTATCAATTTCTAAATCTTGTCATTTTTTTGATTATTACTTACGGAGCTTTCCACTGCAAACTTTTAAAATTTCTAGGATGACTAAAATTAGTAAACTCTTTCCAGCCATTTTAGAATTTAACTTTGAGACTAAATATTTAAATTAGTTTTTTTTATTTAACACTTTATTTTTCAGATTTTCTTTTGGGAATTTTAAATTTATTTTTGCAAGAATTTTCATATAATTTTTCTAATTTTTTAAAAATAATTTCAATTTATCTCGAAAACTTTCAAAACTTTCACAAAAAGTCCTCTAAGTTTTTTGAAAAATTCTCCTCCAATTTCCTTATTTCCCAATTCAGTCTAATTCACTCAGAACACGAAACATAACTAAAACCAGGTTAGACTAAATGTGGTCTATTTAAATCACATATAGAGTAATTCATCACCGGTTATTATTCGATCTGACTACACCCATAAACAATTAATTTATTTAGCTTAAGCTTTTGTCAAGCCTCAGAATTAAGATGAATACTTTGAACTTTGATGAGATTGAGAGTAGAAATAAGATAATTAAAGAAGAGATTTTTCAGCACTTTTTGGTACAAAATGATTAATTAATTGCTCTCATTAAACCATTACAAATTATTCATTGACGTCACAAGTATTTGCCGGTGAGAATGTTTTGTTTGTAATTGTGATGTAAAAATTCACACATTTCTCAAGACGGAAGAATCACTTTTTATGGCATAAACCAAAAAAAATATAGCAAAAATGTAGAATTTTCAAACAGATTTTCTCAAACAGACAATTTTAATTTTAATAAAATTAAAAACTGTTATTAAAAAAATTTAATAAACTTAAAGCTTTCAAAGAGCTTTTTGTGAAGTTTTGTAAATAATTTAAGAAGCTTTTGTAGTTCAAAATATAAAAGTTCAAATATAAAAGCTTTGTAAATATCGTTAAAAAGCGAATTAGTTTATCAATAAATTCAGAAGCATATCTAGTAAATTCTTCTATACCAAAAATTCTCAAAAATCCCAAAAGACCTTCCACCCATTCCTCTATTCTTAAAAATATCTGATTACGCGCCTGAGTAAATTTATTAAAAATATCTTATGAATCCGGCAATATTTCATCATATGTCGAATTTGCTACAATTTTGTTTGCTACTTCCATGAAACTTTTAGAAAACTGAGCTTCCAGAGCTGGCATGACTTCCTTTGTAAAGATGTCTTGATTATCGTTCACTACTTGATTTCCGATCATGCTGAGAGTTGGGTCACCTAAAATTTATAAGCAAAATTCATAATGTTGAATATTAATGCTCGATCAAGAACCGTATGACTGCATTTCCTGCATTTTTTAATGCTCACCGTTGAATAAATTTGTCAGTGTAATTTGTGATTCTCCTTTGAAAAATCTCACATTAGCTTTGGTAAATTTAATACGATTTTTTCCATCTTCGTTGAATTGCGTTGCATAAAGTTTAATCCGCATTCGTGAATTCTTCAAAAGATTAGTCATCTCACCATTTCCACTAAGCTCAAGCACTAAAAATATTACATTATAAATTAATGTCATTAATACTTTGTTTGGATAAAATAAGGCACAACTTACACGGAAGCTTTGCAGACATTTTATATTTTCCAACCATTTTAACATTTGGCATTGTCACTGTGAAGTCGAATGTCAATTTTTCGAGGTTTACTCTGAAAAATAGGAGAAAATAAATAATTTAAAGATTTGCAGTCAAATGAGTTAAAATTAAAGGATTCACACGTCGAATAACAGAATCGGTAAATTGAATTATTGTCCGCAATAAAAACGTTCAAAACCAGCTGTTATAGTGCAGTCAGAACACTTTCGTGTCTTGCTGTAAGTAGACGAATTGGAGATGAACTAGCAACTACGACGTTGCCAAGACCGAGACTGGGACCAAGACTAGAGGTGAATTACTCAACGTTGCGGTCTCCACCAATCTTAAGATCAAGACTAGGAAGTATTCGTCTCAGTATTGGGAACTCTTATCGCTCATGTCTTCGAAAATCAAAGAATATTGATCTTTATGACTTATTTCTGTCTTGATTGCTCATTTAAGTCTTTCAATATTCACAAGACTTCTTCAATAAACTTATCAAAAATAAGAAAAATTTTAAAACTTACTTAGCATTGACAATTTCAAAATTGCTTCCATTCCATGATTTGAGATCTTTTAGTTCAATTCTAAAGCCTGGACCATGGTCAATCACCAAACTAGAATAACGGAAACAATACAACACTCATGATTCATCCGTTAAATTACTTATGTCCATTACATAGCAACAATAAACATTTTTTGGTCAATTCATACTTACTCATCATATATAAACGGTTCAATGCTCTGTAAATAGATTTTTATGAGTAATTTTGGTATAAAATAATAATTATAATCTTCAATTAATATGAAGTAGGGAATCGTTCACTTATTACGTAGCTTAGAGGATTTGAGAGGAGATGAAGATTTTGGTATAGAGGCCGAGAGGCGTTTAAACAAGTTACGAATTAAGTGAACGGTTCCTATAAATGCATGTCATTTTCTCAAGCAGATATTGAGCATGCTCTATTGCTTTATCATTGAGTACTCTAACTTAATTCTATACTGCTGGTATCCTACATTGTATGTTCAATATTAATATAAATTAATAAAAAACAACTGCTTAGTACTATAAACTCAAGCAACTGTCAATCTCAGCATCTTTAATTAAAGCTTACCGGCACTTGATAATCCTCGATTAATTTTCCGGATCTTAATAAAGGTTGTAATTTCATGACAGAGTCAACGATGCATTGTTCAATGTTTGGGTCATTGCGGGAGCAGATTTTGATGTACGGAGCTGTAATTAAAAATTTAGTTAGGTCAAATAGATTAATTATCAGTGATTGCTGAGCAGTTGAACTTCGTAGTCTCAGGAAACTATAAATTATAATGTTAATTATTAAGAGATTAAGGAAATTGATTGATTATTGTTTGAGGGTTGCTATCACATTGCCGGCATGGGACTTGATCTGTGTCAGTTACGATTACTTAAGGCAGTGCTTTTAAAACTATACTCAGTGACAAAGTAATCTAAATCAATGTTTAAATGGCACAAGTGTGTTAGTAGTATTTGAAATTAAGCCGGCTTGACTCTGGCATGCCGGATGTGAATCCGATACCAAGTCAGAGTAAAGCAGGCCCCAGGACAGACTTTTGATCGATTAACCGAGTTATACTATACGTCATAATCTTATGTAAAATGACGAACCTTATCTTTTTAGACTTCATTACTTAATGCAGAATTTTAATTAATTTAAATTTTTATGCAGTTATTATGCAAATTTTTCAATTAGAACAAGCAGAAAATTCCCATGAATGCAAATTAAAAATAATTTATTTTGACAGATGATCAGATTTTATGAATATTTAGTAGCTTATATAATTGCACATTCTTAATTTCGACATTCTAATTTGACATCTTGACATTTAATTGTACTTACAAAATTTTCCATTGGATGAGGAAATGAACACGATGAGGAAAATAATCGATGATCTCAGACAGCTTTGAAATTTCATCTTTGACCAATTGAAATTTCTTAAGGTGTTCGGTGTAAAGTTTGTTGCTTATTTAGTGTCAATAACCTAAAGAAAAATTTGATTGTTAATATCAGAGCTCGTAATTTACTCGAATTTTGTACGGAGTCGAGTTGGCTTTTTCATATAAAATCCAAGCCGACTGCTTCTTTTGAACTGTTAACATGACAGTTTATGATTAGTTCAAGGTAGGTGCATTGCTGGAAATACTCAAAAATATCAAAAATTTTAGGGAATATTGGAATTTTTCAATGAAAAGCCTTAATAATTTTGAGTTTGACCTGAATACATCAATGACTTAAAATTAGCTGAGGAATATCCAAATAGATCATGCCAGGAAGTGCCGTCAGCTTCCACGCCATGTGCTTAATGTCAAAAAGCTATTAAAACTGTACTCAATGCTGTTCACTCTTAATTATTGCACCTGATTAATGAGCATATTATATGCTAATTGAGATATCATTGATCTTAACGTGACTTAATTAAATCCCACAAAAGTAAAGTGTGCGACTGCTTTTTTGATGAATAAACACTGAATTCGTTAATTGTTCGCCTGGTTAGCTTTTATCACAAAATTATTTTTATCAATTAGTGCTTCTTTTGGCATAAATTTGCACATTTGGATATTTATTTTTATATTTTTTTGTTTTGTTTGAATTTCCGGATTTAAGAACAGTTTCTTAAAAATATTTGCAGTTTTAATTATACAACTTGTGCTAAATTTTTATAACATTTTTAAAATTTAATGTTTTTTAAATTTAATACAAATTTTTAATTTTACTTTTATCCTTGCAATTTTTAAATGAAGGTTCCACACACCTTTCCTTATCACACTTCTAATTATTATAAGATAGTACTTACTAGAATCTGGTTGATCGTTCAATCAACGTTTGTAGACTGAACTTAAATACTAAATGTTCTGATGCTTTTCTTGCCATTTAATGACTTCAAATAATTTAGTACGTAAGAATATAAAATAAATCAAACGGAAATTGTTTTGTTGTAAATTTAATGTAATAGTAGCTAGACGTAGGATGACAACTGAAAGACTGCATCGTCATAGTGACGTTGTGGAAAATATTTTTGGGGTGATTAAGCATTTTATTAAGGTCGTGGTAAGTTTTTATTAAGATTGAAAAATATCCAAATTTTGTAGACAAATTTAGAATTTTTAAATATTTCAGAAATTTTTTTTTTTTTTAAATTTTTAACTGAATTTTTTAATTTTTTAATTTAAAAAAAATCAAATTTTTTAGATTCTTAAATTAAAGTTTTATTAAGTTTATTTAAATTTTTCTTAAGATTTTTTTTTTGTTTAATTTGTCCTAATTTTTTTTTTAATTTATTTCAATTTTTTTTTTTTTTTAAAACTTTTTTTTTAATTAAACTTTTTATTATTTAAATTTTTAAAATTTTTTAGGTTTTTAAAAATTTTTAAATTTTTATTTTTGTCATTTTTTCTCTTTGTAATTTTAATTTTTTTTTTTTTTAATTTTTCAATTTTCAATAGCAATTTGTTTTTAATTTTCAACTTTAAGAAATATAAGTAAATATTTTATTAAGTCTTCATAAAATAGCATATAAATCTGAAAAGTAAATATATTGAAATTCAAAATAAATTTTAAAAATTTTTGATTTTTTTTTAAATAATTTTTTTCAATTTTATTGTATTTTTATTGACTAAATTTTTCATTATTTACAACAAATTGTTTATTATTGTTGAGTATAAAAATTAATTTGAAAATTCTAAGGCACACTTTGACTTTGTCTTAACTTCCATGCTGTATTTAGTTCCCCTTTTGGTCTATTTTATTTCTTTTTTATCTCTTAAATATTTTATCAAATTTCAAATAATTCTCAATCCCTAAAAAAATATTCTCAAATTCTAAAAATTTAATAAATTCTCAATCGTCGTCCTGCTGGCTGTCTATTTTCATACTTGGCAGTAGTTGTGGTTGTTCCATATGTGGTTGATCTATAAGTATAAGTTCCTGGTGTTCCATCAATGTGTCTGTATGTGTATGGTCTATAAGTCACACTTCCGAATGTATAAGTTCTATCTGTATATCTTCTGCTTGGTCTTGGACTTGCTGGTTTAACGATTGGCAAGTAACTTGGTCCAACAAACACTGTTGTTGCTTTTGGTGGTGCCTTTGTAACTACGGGTGGTGGTTTTGTTGTTCTAGCTGGAGGTGGTGCATTAGTCGGTGGTCCTTTTGGTGGCGGTGTAGGAAGAAGTACTGAAACTATGTTATCGTTTGAATCTGCTGGTGATTCCTCAATTGGTGGAAGGTAGGTTGGTCCTTGAGTTGATGGAGTGCTGTTAGAAAAGGAATTAAATCATTTAGTAATGTTCCGGTAGTCAGGCAGATGTGATACTTACGTAGGTGGCCTAGTTGTTGGTGGCTTAGTTGTCGTTGTAGGTTTTTTGGTGGTAGTCGTGGTTGGTGGTCTTGTAGTTGGTCTTGTAGTAGTTGTTGGTGGCCTTGTAGTAGTTGGTGGCTTTGTTGGTTCTTCTTTTTTACAATTTGGATTCGATGATCCTGGAACACAGCAACTTGGATCTTTAGAGTTTGGTTCACATGCTGGTGGAAGGTATGTTGGTGGCAATGTAGTTGGCTTTGGTGTTGTGGTTGTTGCCTTTGTAGTTGTAGTCGTTGCCTTTGTAGTTGTAGTTGTTGCTCTGAAATTAATATTGTAGTTATTTCGAGAAATTATATTGAAAGTTTGGCAATCCTACTTAGTTGTTGTTGTGGTTGGTCTGGTCGTAGTAGTAGTAGCCTTGGTTGTTGTTGTAGTAGGCTTTACTGTGGTAGTTGGAGGTTCCTGCTTCTTGCAAATTGGATTTGATGATCCTGGTGTACAACACTTTGGATCTTTTGAACTTGGACCACATGCTGGTTCAGTTGGAGGTGGTAAGTAAGTTGTTGGTGGTCTGGTAGCTCTTGTAGTTGGAGGAGGAGGTGGGGGCTTAGTTGTTGGGGGAGGTGGTGGTTTAGCTGTTGTTGGAGGAGGGACTGGTTTACAGATTGGGTTTGATGATCCAGGTGTGCAACATTTTGGATCTTTAAAGTTTGGTCCACAAGATGGTTCAGTTGGTGGTGGTAAATAGGTAGTTGGTGGTCTGGTTGGTGGTTGAGTTGGAGGCTTGGTTGGAGGCTTAGTTGGAGGCTTTGTTGGAGGTTTTGTTGTTGGGACTGTTTTTGGTGGAAGTGTGAATGTGATTTGTGGTGTTGTGTATTCATAACCCGTCACTTCTTCTTTCTTTGTTGGAGGAGGTGGTGGACGTCTAAAATGCAAACATAAGGATAAAGAATTAAATATGGACGATTGAATTTATAACGACTAAACTTACTTTGTTGTTGGAGGTTGGGTAGGTGGTTTTGTGGGTGGGGGTGGGGGCTTTGTAGTAGTTGGTGGCTTTGTTGTAGGTGGAGGAACTGGCTTACAAATTGGATTTGATGATCCTGGTGTACAGCATTTTGGATCTTTTGAACTTGGACCGCAAGCTGGCTCAGTTGGTGGTGGTAAATAAGTAGTTGGTGGTCTGGTTGGTGGTTGAGTTGGAGGCTTAGTTGGTGGTTGTGTAGGAGGCTTAGTTGGAGGCTTGGTTGTTGGAACTGTTTTTGGTGGAACGGTGAAAGTCACCTTTGGTGTTGTGTAATCATATCCAGTCGTGGTTGTTGCTGGAGGAGCTTTTGTTGTGGTTGGAACAGCTTTTGTTGTGACTGGAGGTCTTGTTGTTGTTGGACGAGTTGTAGGGGGAGGTGGGGGCTTAGTTGTTGGGGGAGGTGGTGGTTTAGCTGTAGTTGGAGGAGGGACTGGTTTGCAGATTGGATTTGATGATCCAGGTGTACAACATTTTGGATCTTTGAAGTTTGGTCCACAAGATGGCTCGGTTGGTGGAGGTAAATAGGTAGTTGGTGGTCTAGTTGGTGGTTGAGTTGGAGGCTTAGTTGGAGCTTTTGTTGTTACTGGTGGCTTTGTTGGTGTTTCTTTCTTTGTTGGAAGTGTGAATGCAATTGATGGTGTTGTGTATTCATATCCAGTTACTTCAGTTACAGTTGGAGTAGCTCTAAATATATTAAAATAAAATGGCCAATGAACTTCGATTCTTAAACATTAAAAAATTTATAATTTGGTTCATAAAAAAATTCAACCTTGTCATCGACTCAGCAATCGCTATGATGCGAGCAATGTCATAAATGTAAGAGTCGCTGTAATAACCTTGATCTTGCTTTTATGTTTATGTTTATTTTGTTGTCATATTCGTATGCAAATTGATGCTATGAAAAATATGTCTCGATTTCGAATGGGTCATGTGTTCAAAACGCTTATCACAGTCAATTTTGAAAATTAGTCAGAATTAAGTTTTAGTATAGAAATTAATTTACCTTGGTGTTGTTGGGGGATTAGTTTTTGGGGTTGTGGGTCTAGTAGGGGGCTTAGTTGCTGGTGGCAAAGTGGGTTTTGTTGTGGCAGGGGGAGAAGGCCTTGTAGTTGGTGGGTTACATACAGGGTTTTTTGATCCTGGTGTACAACATTTTGGATCTTTTGAGTTTGGACCACATTGGGGTTCAGTTGGAGGAGGTAAATATGTGGTTGGGGGTCTCGTTGGAGGTTGGGTTGGAGGCTTAGTTGGTGGTTGTGTTAGAGGCTTAGTTGGTGGCTTTGTTGGAGGTTTTGTTGGTGGTGCAGTTGTTTTAGGATTACAAGCTGGATTTTTTGATCCTGGTTTACAACATTTTACATCATTTGAGTTTGGTCCACAAGCAGGCTCTGTTGGTGGAGGTAAATATGTTGTTGGGGGTCTCGTTGGAGGTTGTGTTGGAGGCTTTGTTGGTGGTTGAGTTGGAGGCTTAGTTGGGGGCTTTGTTGGAGGTTTTGTTGGTGGTGCAGTTGTTTTAGGATTACAAGCTGGATTCGTTGATCCTGGTTTACAGCATTTAGGGTCTTTTGAGTTTGGTCCACATTGTGGCTCTGTAGGAGGAGGGTATGTAGTTGGTGGTCTCGTTGGAGGTTGGGTTGGAGGCTTTGTTGGTGGTTGAGTTGGTGGCTTAGTTGGAGGCTTTGTTGGAGGTTTTGTTGGTGGTGCAGTTGTTTTAGGATTGCAAGCTGGATTCGTTGATCCTGGTTTACAGCATTTAGGGTCTTTTGAGTTTGGTCCACATTGTGGCTCTGTAGGAGGAGGTAAGTATGTGGTTGGTGGTCTCGTTGGTGGTTGAGTTGGAGGCTTAGTTGGTGGTTGAGTTGGAGGCTTAGTTGGGGGCTTTGTTGGAGGTTTTGTTGGTGGTGCAGTTGGTTTAGGATTGCAAGCTGGATTCGTTGATCCTGGTTTACAGCATTTAGGGTCTTTTGAGTTTGGTCCACATTGTGGCTCTGTTGGAGGAGGTAAGTATGTAGTTGGGGGTCTCGTTGGAGGTTGTGTTGGAGGCTTAGTTGGTGGTTGAGTTGGAGGCTTAGTTGGAGGTTTTGTTGGTGGCTGTGTTTTAGGTGGAACTGTGAATGTAACCTTTGGTGTTGTATATTCATAGCCGGTCGTAGTTTTTTCAGCTGGAGGATTTGTTTTACGTGTAGTGACAGGAGGGTTTGTCTTAGCTGTAGTTGCAGGTGGCTTAGTAGGAGGTGGTTGAGGCTTTGTTGGTTTAGTTGTAACTGGTGGTTTAGTTGTAGTTACTGGAGGTAATTTTGTAGTTACTGGTGGAAGATAAGTTGTTGGTGGCCTGGTTTGAGGTGGTTGTGTTGTAGCCTTTGTAGTAACAACTGGTGGAGGTCTTGTGGTAACTACTGGAGGGGGTCTTGTGGTTACAACTGGAGGAGGTCTTGTAGAGGCAACCGGTGGTGGTTTTGTAGTTGGTTGTGGTTTAGTTGGTGTGGAAAATGGAATTTTTGGTGTTGTGTATTCATATCCAGTTACTTCTTTAGTTGGTGGATTAGTTTTAGGTTGGGTCGTTGTGGGGGGCCTAAGTATGTTATTACAGGGGGATTTTTTAAAATTATTAGTATTAATTGATTAGTGACTTGATAGAATTCGCCTAAATCAGACTGTTGTATGTGAAATTTTAAATCTGCATTAAAATTTGACAAATTTCAATGCAGGACTTCCAAATATTTTGCATAAAAAATTTCAATTCGGAAATTTATCAACACAGTAAATTAACTGTAAATTGATATTCTAGGTCAAGGCCGAAATTAATGCATTCAAGGAACTTTAAATTTTGACGAAAGAATTTTGCTCCGAGTTGACAATTTTTTGAGACAACAATCTATCGATATCTTCATTCATCTGCTACACAATTTAAGTGCTACAAAAATATAAAAAATCAACATTTTTCAAGTTACTCACCTTGTAGTTATTGCTGGTTTTGTTGTCGTTCTAGAATTTTTGATAAATAAATATTTTTGAATTAATTTTTGATTTCAAACGAAAAATTGATGCTGAATAATTCATGGGACATCGCCCGAATTAGAATTGTCTAATTTATCATCATTTTAAGATGCGGTGACAAGACTTAGATTGGAATTTATTTAGTGGATCGTCTTTAAAAGGATGAGACAGCTTACATCGCAACTGTTTTTCTAACTAATCAATTAAATAATCAGCCATAAAGTTCAATACTAATCATATGCTAATGTAAGCAAAATATGAAAAACTCAAATGAGCACATGCCTTCCAATAATCTTGAAATGATGATTTTGGACTAATGATTCTTCCAGCATTATAGATTAATATTAATACTTACGGAGGTGGTGGAGGCTTTGTAGTAGTTGGTGGCTTGGTTGTAGGTGGAGGAACTGGTTTACAAATTGGGTTTGATGATCCTGGTGTACAGCATTTTGGATCTTTTGAGTTTGGTCCACAAGATGGTTCAGTTGGTGGTGGTAAATAAGTAGTTGGTGGTCTGGTTGGTGGTTGAGTTGGAGGCTTAGTTGGTGGTTGTGTAGGAGGCTTAGTTGGAGGCTTGGTTGTTGGAACTGTTTTTGGTGGAACGGTGAAAGTCACCTTTGGTGTTGTGTAATCATATCCAGTTGTGGTTGTTGCTGGAGGAGCTTTTGTTGTAGTTGGAACAGCTTTTGTTGTGACTGGAGGTCTTGTTGTTGTTGGACGAGTTGTAGGGGGAGGTGGGGGTTTAGTTGTTGGAGGAGGTGGTGGTTTAGCTGTAGTTGGAGGAGGGACTGGCTTGCAGATTGGATTTGATGATCCAGGTGTACAGCATTTTGGATCTTTGAAGTTTGGACCGCAAGATGGCTCGGTTGGTGGAGGTAAATAGGTAGTTGGTGGTCTGGTTGGTGGTTGAGTAGTTCTAGCTGTTGTTGGAGGAGGTGGAGGAGGGGGAGGTGCTTTTGTTGTTTTGGGAGGGAATGGAATATCAGGCTTTGGATAGTCATATCCATCTGCTCCATCAGGTCCTGAAATTTCAAAATAAAAAAATAAATATTAAAGAATTTGACTAAATAAATCAGAACAGGCTACTGTACATAATGTACAGTTCCTATAACTTTATGACATCAATAAATATACTAAAAATAGTTCAGAAAACTTGATAATCAAGCATAAAACTTTACAACCTCACTATGCTGTTATTCTATTAACCTTTCAAATCATCATGAATTTTAGCGTCTTATTCGCACAAAATGTATATTAATCAATCAAGGTCGAGCTTCTGTATGAGATGCTAAACTGTTGATTGTAAAAGCTTTTGTGATATTATTTATGCAAATATTTTGTTTTGCAATATTATTGAGACATGTATTTTCATGGAAATTTATTATTGATGGAATTAGATTTGGAAGTGTGGCCATTACATGTTCATTATGATTAAATTAAAGTTTGATTAGAGAGTACAAATCGGTTATTCGATCCAAAATCTAGATCCAGAATGGCATGACACTGAATTGGTACTGAATTTAAACCACATCCGGTACGAAATCGGAATCACGCTGATCTAAGGTCAGATTTTTGATCGATTAATCGATTTGTGCTTTTTAGAAGTATGATACCATCCCAAAATATCCCAGCAAATACCAGTTCATCCATCAATAATGTTGTATTTTCTTTTAATCTCGTCTATTCAATGAAAGAAACCATAAATGATAAAAGATCCGAGTCAACGTGACAACAATATCATTTAACTATGTTAATTTAAATTCATATTATTTTTATTATGTGGCTCGTTTCTGTTTGATCTTTTCTTTCGATGTTTTTAATTAAATGCTTTTTCACGTCGTTTTTGGAGGCTATCATTGATTATAAACAGACAAAAATTGATACAAATGTTTTTTGTTTCATTTTTCTTGATAAATGTTAAATTTGAATATCAAATATATGATAATCTTAATGGGGGTCATTTGCTAATAATGTGAAATTTGAAGACCATTTGGTTATGGTGGGTCAAAGCTCTCTTGAGGCCAGTTCGTTTGTGTGAAACTAGATTAGCAATTTCTAGATGAACGATTGACTTTATTTGATATAAAAATTCACTTTTAGCAATCCAAACAGCAGAAAAATATTGAATGAATCCAAAATATTTGACTTACAAATTTATGCAAATTATTTCACAGATTTCTATGTCGGAAATATCAATTCTATGAGAATTCGTATATTTTTTTAAAAGGCATGAGGAAGTCCAATATTAAAAATTGAGCTTTATTTTACAGGTTATGCAACAAGTCCAACTTTTATGGACATTCTTGAGATTCTTCTTGACAAACAATCTTCATTATTGTCGCTAAATGTTGAATGCCAGTTGATGTAATGGCTTGTGTGGGAAGGGAAAAGGTCATGTTGGATTTTAAATAGTAAAATGTTAATTAGTCAGTTTTATGTGAAATTTTACGGTATTGAAGAAATCAAATATTACTTAATTGATTTAGGTAAATTTGAGACGAATTATGGAGATGTTATGATGATGCACGTAGCTTTAGTAAAAGTCAAATGTGAAATGGTTGATTATATAGACAAAGAAATTGTAGATTTAATCTAATTGATTGGGATTTTTGGGACACTTTCACTGATCTTTAGTTGGTCATTATTTCATACTTCTGAGGGATCAGAGATCAGAAATTAAGGACAAAATCACAAATATTTTGAGGATGGTTCCCCCTCAAAACCATATCAGCTCCCCTGAATAACCCTCAATTCATTAATCACCACCAACCCTAATCTACAACATATCACGTGCTCAATTGACACTAACAACAACAAGCCCATTCAAATGTCTATTTTTATTACCAACGATGTCATAAAATAAAGTGACACGTTTGAACTTAAAGCATGCATCTAGTTAAACAGAGATAATTACAGTAATTCTCACTTCCATACACACTATATCCATACTTAACACCTCATTTAATATAACATTGTATTTGTTTAATTTATGAGACATGGGAAGACAAATAGACTCGGTAGCATGTGCAAAGGTAAATAAGAGCGACAATAGATTATTTTTGTGTGTTAATTGTGAATCTTGTTAGCACAAATCGATCAAAAATTCGGATCCAGAACGAGATTACTCTGACTTGGTGCCGAATTCGTTTTAAATTCGGCATCATGACAGAATCACAACGGACTGATGGCAAATTGTTGATTAACCGATTTATTCTATTCGAGATTATTATTGATTATACAGACTGTGTTTAGACATACTTAGATGCTATCAAGTAGACATAAATATTGAATAACTCAATTTTCATTTTTTGCATCCAAATCTAACCTAAAAACATCAACATATCAAGAATTATTGAGCACAAAATAGATTTTCACAACTTATCCGTCAATCAATACCAAACAGACACTAAACAGCATTAGATATCTCGTTAAACAAATCACACATCAGCTAGACACAAAAAGTTGTCACTTTCAGCCCATCAGACTCTATATTTGTACAAAAATTCTCATCAGACGACACTTCGAGTAGGAATTTCATTGTCACTTGCTTACTGTGTTGATAATGTTTGTGATTTTAATGCATTTGATGCACTGAGAAGGTTTCAATGTCACAAAAAATCCAATAAAAATAAAAAACATGCTAAGTTAACCCACTTGAAGTCATTGACATAGTCAATAAAATAAGAGAAGGGAAGAAGAAGAAGAAGATGCTGCTGCAATTAAAAATATTGGGACTTGATTGGCATCTTGTGGAGAATTTCGTCAGAATTTGATGAGATAAGAAATAAAATTTACTAATTTAAAAGGTAGACTGAACGGAGGTGTAGTTCCCCTTGAATCCACCCCTGTGACTGAAACTACTAAACTGGGGATTACAATTGATCCTCAAAAATGTTACAAATTCTGATGAAATAGTAGCAATATCTTCCAATAAACACCGAAGAACTCTGCCTAGCCCACAGCATACATTCAATTGCATCACATTTATTAATAAAAAAGTATTATTATGTCATCTTCATCAACAACATTATCGTCGTCGTTTTCTTGTGCTGTTTACATTTCTTCTTATTTTCTCATCAATTTCTTCTCGTCTCTTATTTCTTGCGTACGATACAGCGTACTTAAAAGTGCAGCTTCATTCATTAAGCCTCAAATAACCATATCTGCTTCACTTTATTTCCTTCTTATTATTTACACGCTTTTTATTATTATTATTATTGTTACTATTATTTTTATGAGTACAATGAACATTATTGACTAGTTTCCTAATGTGATTCGCTATATTGAGTTAGTTTTTGGACTACTGATCGATCTTTTATGTGCTAAAATCCCGAATTGCACTAGTCGGGTAGTCGATCCAAAATCTGGCACCAGGCCAGCAATACTCTGACATGGTGTTGGATTTGATTTAAATCAAGTCAGCACCAAGTCAGAGTCATGTCGGCATGAGATTAATTTTTAAAAAAACGTAGATTTTAAAGCTATTTAATTCCAGTCTCGAAGTCATAAATCCCAGATTGTAAAGCAATAAACTCCCAATTTCAAAACTTAACGTCCCAGAGAAGAGTAAATTCGTTTTTCGGTCAGGTCCATCAAAATGAAAGTGAGAGTATGTAAACAATATTTCTCTACGTAATAGTATTAAATGTGAAGAAGTTGTCTGAGTGGTTCAACAACCTTGACATCATCGACTGACTGCAATCAATTAAGCATATGTTATATCTCATTTAATCGAGATTTGTTAGTTTATTGAGGCATGGCTTTATTTTTAGATGAACTTTGTTGATAAAAATTTCTAATTTTTGACATTTATTAAGTCAAGAGTCAAATAATATCATAAGGCTGGGACAATTGCAAGACATTTGGCATTTTTGTTCTCAAAAATTTTATCCTCGATTGCCAAAAAAACTGTATTTTATAAGCAAGTCCGATTATGCCAATATGATCAATAAAATCGACTATGATGAATATATTCACGTCATCTTCTCATTTATCGCAAAACAGAAAGTAAAAGTGTGAGGAAAAGAAATACAAGAAATGTTTTATTGATGTTGGTCATGGTGACTCCTTATTATCATATTATGACAATCTTGTTAAGCTTATTGATTCTCTTGAAAATAAACTTAAAGAGATAAAATTAAAATTAAAAAGAAAATTGCACAAGATTGGTTTTGATTGGGAATTTTGAGTCTATGAGTTTTGTTTTGATGTCAGGAAATTTAGAGCTTGTTTTCAGATGGTAAAGATTCTTGTCATAAGTACATTACGTATCGATGTGTAGGCTATCAATGTGAAACTAAGCTTAAGTGGAATTCTGCAACAAATTTCAATTTTCGCAAACTAAAGGACTAAAACAGTTGACACACTTGTGAGACGACCTAACAAGCAAAGAGCTATCAAGAGCTTGTTCTAGTTAAATATACTAGTTGATCGAGCTTGCAAGCGTGCTGTAAGCTTACTATATACTTAATAGCATGCTCTTAACCTGTTAGGGACGGTTCCATCATAATACTCCAAAATAGCAATGCCTAAGCTTTTAAAATTGATAAAAAAAAGCCTCAAAGAAGATGCAAACCTTGACCAATTCAAATTATAATTTTCGAGATCATTTTGATAAGCGTTTATCATGTTTACTGTCGTTAAATTGTTTAAGATGATCGAAAATCAGTTTTGAAATTTGTCATGCAAAAATTAACATAACGCTAATAATTTTATGCAGCTGCTCTTGGATTTTTTCCACGAAAAACTTAATTTCTTATGAATTCCTTACTAGTCATGTCTATGATTTCGATATAAAAACCAATAAAACATCCCATGGCTTTATCTGCTCTGATTATCAATTCTAATGTGAAGAATTTCAGGAAACAATCAAACAAGGAAGCAGTCAAAAATCCAATTAAAATAAAACTATTTAAATCGCTATTTAATACTCAATATTCTGTTATAAATATCAATGGATCCAGTTACTTCCACTCAAAATCATTAAAAATCCTCGAAATATAAAAAAACTCATTTGAAAAAGTCACAAAATAATCTTAAAAATTATTTCACCTGCTTAAGGAGCTTAAGAAGCATTGAAAAAAGTTTAATGGCACATAAATTAAGTCTTCAATATTTCAAGTTGTGCTGCTTCATCTATTCAAATACTTCAAATGTAAATGTTGCGTTTTTTCAATTTGTTTTTATTGAATGATTCGGAAATATTAGTGAATTTTTGTGTGTATTTTGCTATTGACTTGATAGATTAGTGGTGATATTGCTGGGTTTGTCTAAAGTAGGGAGGCTATCTACTGTATATTTGTTGGGATGCTACTGGAGTTATCTTTCATGCTGTCGTGTCTCAACAGATGTCCCGTTTTGTTCGAAAAGTGCTTCGGAAGATACACAGCATTAAGGACGCATAGGGGACGACTTATGTTAAAGATCCTTAAAGGAATCCAATGAGTAAGGTAAGAAGTAAGCTAAATAAGATGCCTGTGTATCCTCTCTACTGAATCTACAGTTCTCAAATTACTTTAACAAATATCAAAAGTCAACAATTTTCAAGCAATAAAATCATATCACATTCATCCACGTGCAAATTATTAAATTCAATGAAAACTTAATACGGGTAATAATTCTGAATGAGGATATAATAAGATAGTAAATAACAGCATCATTTGTATATTTCTACTTCTTGTCACAATCTAAAGCGATTAATTCAAACATTTTATTTCATAATTCAGAATATTTAATTTTATACTCGGTCATCCTAGCCCCATCTGCTATATTCTACTCATATACCAAAAAAAGCATCAACATTCTTTGTTTTCTCGCTCACAAAAAATGCGACAGAAGAAAAAAAATCTCAAGGAGCAATTAGTGTTGATGAGATTAATAATTTAAATAAAACGAGAAGTTTCAGCTGATTAAGGCTGAATGAATATACTTGTTTGATCCACATCGTCTTTGAAGATTTTTTTTGCTTAGCTACAAAGCTAGCTTGTATCTTCTTCTTATTTTAGGAAATAATTGTCTATTGCTTAATTCAGATGGAATTTTTTTGTCTACTTAAAATTCTTCCTATTTTATTTTGATACTGTTTGAAGTAGACTGTTGCGGATTTTGTTGATAATCTAAGTTATTTGAATTTTTGATGATTTTGAATCATCAAATAAATGATGTTCTTGTATGAAGTGTACCAGGAGACTCGTGTCTATATAAGAATTATGATTACCCTACTAGATTGTCCTATTAGATTGCCCTATTAAATTGTCCTAGAAACTAAAAGTTTTAAAAACTACGATTAATTAATATGATGTTTGATTTGAAACTGCAAAAAAACGATGTTCGTGACAAACTAAGTGAGACTAAAACTTGACTAAAACCACATATATTGAGCTCACATCACCTTTAAAAGACGCATATCATTTTTAGAAAATGTGAACATGCTAATTTTTTAGTTTTTTCGACATCGTAAACTGGCAGGTGTTTCCCAGTAATTATAATTGATTTCTATGTAGTTTTTTTCAGATAAGTCATTCAAAGGTTTATTTTTGCATCAAAACATCAAAGATTTCCAATTTGGTAACGAGCAGAACCTCAAATACATCCAAAATTATTTCCTAATTAGAGAAACACATTCTAATCCATTCGATAATTAATAAATTAATTTGTCATATGTGATTATAAGAATGGATGCAAACTTAATTTTTGATAAAGGTTAATTAGATTTTGCTGAACAGCTTTGCACAATTAATTCAAGAATTATAGTTTAAATCACGTATCTTGCAATTAATTAAGTAAATTATTGAACATTAGAAACCAGTCACAAGCAATCCACAGATGGAGCCAATTTTTGATGAATTTTGAATGCAGAAATGAACCCTGTTACGCCCACACCATTGAAGAAAGCAAACAAGGTTCATTAAGTTAAACAAATCGACAATAAGTCAAATAAAGTCTAATAAGACAAAAAAAAGTACAGAAATAATTCACACGACATGCGTCTATCTTTTGATGTTTTCTCACAATTTTTTAAACAAACGAATCGTATTTTTATGAATAAATAACAAATAGAAATATCAGAAGCATCGCAGAGAAGATTGAAGGCAAAAACCTCTCATGATAAACAGTAAATAAGAAGCTTTCCGGTTTGTTACTATCGCTAATATTCAAATTATTTCTTAGTTGGCTGTGCAAACTACATAGTAGCAATAATGCCTTGACATTCCGAATGTTAAATGGAAAATTGTCAATAAAAATATATAAAAATATTTAAATTAAATCGAAGAATGACAAATGGGATTTTTTATAATACTTAGAAGTTAAGTGTGATTAAGATTAATATCTAAAAAAATCAGGAATTCCTGACACAATTTTTAAAAATATCACCTAAAAATACTTCAAAAATGCTTCCTAAATCTCCGACCCAAATAACTTCCTTACTTGCGAATTTTAAAAACTTCTTCTTCTTCTTCACATTTTAAACGCATTACGTCTTGCGTGTGATACCAGATATGTTAAACAACATCATTTTTGACGAGTCAAATCTATGCGATTTGAGCCAATATCATTTAAATCTTCACGCATCTACTCGGACAAATGACTTTGACTTTTTGAATATTTTTATGGCTTTTGATTATAAATTTATTGCCTATATATCTTATTTGCTATATTTGTACACTGGACGGAAATATTTATTGACTGATAATTTATAATGCGATGAAGGAAAGGAATTAATTGAGAATTATTGGTATTTGGTAGTCCTTGCGTGGATTATAGTTTGGAGGTTTTCTAACAGCAATTAAGCTATTTGGTTTATTTCGGGTATTATGACGTGAGGGATAAGTATGGGACGTGTATAGCATATACTGAAAATTATAGGATTTATGCAGCACCTTAGCTAAACTCAGTGATAGGTGCATAGCAGAACTAGCAGGACTTTGAGATTCCTGCCTTCAAAAATTCAAAAAATTGTCTCAACTTGAGTTTGGATTTCACTACATTTGAGTCCAGTCAATACTGGTTCATAGCATGCAATCTATATACGCCATCAGTTTGGAACTGTATCATAGTGGTATTTCTGTACTATGAAAGCATGCTCTACACCTGTTAGGACTAACATCTTTATTGACCTCTAAACTGCAATTAAACAAATTTTCGTTCAATAAACCTCAACTGATGAACTTGTCATCCTATCAAAAACAACCATTTAACAAGTCACCGAAATAACAACTAAATCTGAGAAGGGTAGCAAGGTTATGTCAAATGTAACGATACGTGTTTTAACGTGCAATGATTTTGATTGCTTTAGGTTAACATGATTTCATTTTTATGGAATATTTCTTGTATTTAATAATTGGATGTTTGACTTACGTGAATAGCGAATATCTTTTGTGGTACAATATGAATGACACAACCTTGTAAGAGATTTTTGACATTTTTTTTCGGGAGATATATTCATGAATTTTATTTAAACTCTAGAAATTCGAAGATTTAATATTTTCAGACAAAACCCTTTAAAATATTCAAAAATCATGTCCATTAATAATTTTTAACATTTTATCAAAATAATCCCTACAAACAGCAGCATTATCTCCAATTATTAAAGTATGTTGTCAAAATGCCTAATTTTCGTATTAAATCATCAATAAATCTCCATCATCATATCTTAATTAATGAACCTACCCGAATAACACAAGTCGATTAATCGATCAAAATGCCGTCCATAGGCTGGCATGATTCTGACTTAATATAGGACTCAATTTCGATTCAAGTGATAGATTAACCAAGTTGATCTATTCGAGCTAGTTCATCATCAAACTCATTTATCAATTACAAAGTAATATTCGGAAATGAAATGATCAGTAAAGCCTGCCATGAGCTTCTTAAATCCATCAAATGGGACAAAAAAAATGCTGATATTAAAGTCAAATACGATTCGCAAGGTTAATTATGTGTAAATTTAATGTTTGTGATTTATTTACATTTATAATGTCTTAATATTATTTAGCATTAGACATTTAGGCATGGAATTATCTCTACAGAAGCTTTTTTGAATGTACACAATTTTAAGCGGATTTGTGGGAGATGATGTTAATGAAAATCTGTGTTGGACTGTTTGGTATTTTTGGATATCATTGAGTATATCAGATAATAATCATTAATTATTTTAGGCACCGAGCTATTTTTGTTGTTACCTAATATGGAGTTACAGAATCAAGGGTTCTCGAAACTGAGACTAAGACATCCCAAACACGATCAATCTTGAAACATACGAGTTAAAGAATTTTTTTGTAGTTCCGGTCTCGGTTTTAGTCTCGAAAATTCAACCAAACCGAGACTTCGAGAAGCCTTAATTTTGTGTCCTCGCTATTATATGTCCGGAGTATTATATTGATCTGATTTCCTTGATACATTATAGTTTTGATAGCTAATCACTAGATACTTAATTATATTAACTAAATATGTATTTAAATCATAAGAATCTTTAACAAGGTATCAAGGATGTTAATTTGAATTTCTAATTAAAATGGATATTCAAAAATAAAAATAATGGCACAGTAGATCTCAAATGTTACAAATTAATACTAAAATGTCATCCTAGCCATCCTAGCTGCTCTACTCTCACTAAAAACGTTAAATCAGTCATTTTAACTTTATGAAAATTAATTCTTTAAAGATTTTCAATATATCAAATCAAATACCAACAACTCAATCAAATCCACAAGTCAAACTCCTCTAAATGAACATTTTTGCAACATTTTAATTCATTTTCTATAAATATCAGTCTTTTTGTCAACCACAATTCCATCTCATCAAATATTATTCATTCACATATTTTATTTATTTTGCAAATATTCATATCGATTGCAAAATTATCTCTTTTTGACTACATTAATGCTTAATATTTATGTCAATTTTCGTAACCACAAAATTGAATAAATTTCTTCACTAGCCTATTTTTTCTTTATTTTGTTAGAGCCGCAAAATATCAAACTTACTTGCTATCACATAATTGCTATTGAACAGAACGACAAGACACAATGTCGCGGTAATCCATTTCGCGATTGTGTTCATGGCACTTGATGAGAAATTTACAAAATTCTCAAAAAAATTGTTTTTTTAATTCACTTTCGCGTCTTCTCTGTTCGATTTATCTTTTTTTTTTGAAATTTTTTTCGAGCTGCGGAAAAAAAATCAAATCGGCTTAAAATTTCGGTTATCACTAAAGCGAATTCGCGATGATGAGCGGTCTTTTATAGGCTTAAGTCGCATGCATACATCATCGATATGACGATATTGATGATGATGAGACAAATACAATCATCATAATATAGTAACAGAAGCGCGGCTGTTTAGCTTAAACAAGAGTCGATCTTAAGCCGATCACTGTGATGACAGCAAGGTTAATCTCTCAGTTTTTTTTTCTTCTTTCTTGAGCAGTGGTTTTTGAATGATTAAGGTGTAGGATGAGCAGTTTGGATGAAGATTTTGTAAGTTTGGTTGTGATAAATCAGGTTCTTAATAGGGACATAATAAAATCTTAACCTCCTCTTCCCTCTCTCTTAACGACCTCTATATCCTTTTGGTTCATTTTTGTTTAATGCTTGCCACTTTTTTGTGTCAGAAAAATTTAATTTCAAGATTAAATTTCCATTCGGATCAGTGAAAATTCTAAAATACTTTTCGAAGTGGAGACAAAATGGCAAACATTTAAGGTCAAAATTCATTTTTGAGCATTTTTAAGCCTAAACCAATTGATGATTTTCAGTACAAAAGTTGAATTCTACCAAAATTTATGTTTGAAGGAACCAAAAAATGCGCGTTAGACACTCAAATATTCTCTACTTAATTGTAATTGTTATCATATGCTGCACATACTCATCGCATTTTCAACTCTTTAAGCTCTTTTTTTCGCATATTAACATAGAGAAGAAGATGAGAGGAAAAGAAGTCACCAATTTGGTTGTATTAAAAATAGTAAAGATCGGTTTTGGTAGGGATGTCGCAGCTTCTTTTGTATATATGCTGTAGTTTATTGTATTTATATGCCATTATTTTGTGTATATTTGATTATTCATTTGTGGTGTGTTTGACTGCACACGTGCTATTTTCATGCTTTAATTTTGATGAATGAAATAGATCCTTTGGATTAAAATTGATCTGAAATCAACATTAAAATTGAAGAGTTGAAATTTTATGATGGAATGTTCATTATCAAACACCCCCGGATATCCGGAATTCTACAATTTGCTAGGATTTTTTATAACCTCCAAAAAATAAAAGGAAATTCCTAACCTTAAAAATCTTGTTGCTACGCTCTTGTCTATGATCAATTTTATAGTCTGAAAATACCGGATTTTTAAGGAATTATTTTCCTAATGTTGTGTCATATTGTGTCATGCTTTGGCTAGTTTGTAACATGAGTCATGTAGCTATGATAAAACTTTATTCTTCTGATCATATTTCAGCTAAGAATCTTTAAAATGAAATTAATCAAAAGCATTAAATTTTCCGTTTAATCTTGGATGTTTGGAAGAATTTCTGAGAGTGGAAACGATTGATTGTAATAGAAAATTTAGGCGATATTCAAGATCTTATCAAGAACAAAGAACTGAAATTGCTTAATTTTACCCTCGGAAAGCTAGCCTCTTAGAAAAAGTGTCAGTCTAGAGCCTAAGGCCGGATTCCATAAAATACATAATAATTTCTGCCTGATGCCAAAATTTATCGTTATTTCTAACTGCACTTTTGTCTTAAAAATGAGTTCGTCATGGTGTTTTGATAGAATTTTCTCGTCTTCCCATTAATACGAGACGCAGCTGTGTCCTGACGAACACATTGAGCTGTTTGGGTTATAAATTTAAATCATTATTTATCTGCATCAAATTTTTCATTGTATGTTTTGCGATATTCAACGACGACTATGGCACATTATCCAAAAATCATCCTATCTCGTCATTTCAAATCTCAGCACTTTCTTCTTCCTTACCATCTCATGTTCACATTAAACAATACATTAATGATTATTGTCAAACTTGAAATTTTATCTCATTATGAATCTTTTGTGTTGTTATATGTCATGTCTTCCTCGTATATCTGTTGTCTTGTCACATCAATAAAATTATATAGAATTATTAATAGAATGATGGCTTAGTGACGTATTTTTGTGAGAATTATTCTTTGTGTCGTGGCACATTGGTGTGGCATAGAATATGCTTTCGTTAAGCAGTGCTTTAACCTGGGCTAATCTCTTGTATTATAATTTTGAAAGATTTTCATAAAAATTATAAACTGTTTTTAAATCACAACTTAAACCTGTCAAACCATAGCTACACTCATAGTAATGCATAAGGTCGAATAAATAACTAGATTTATAGTGTGACTGAATGATTTATGATTTACACCAAGTGGAATCTCAAAACAGTGCCTAAATATTCGAATTTAATATATAACTAGTCAAGTGCCTTATTATGCTAAAATTAGAAGATGAACAATAAAAAGTTTTTTGGACTTCAAGTAAGACTTTTAACGATCTCGTTGACATAGAAGGAAACTTGTAAATACATTTTACTAACTTGTTTTTGAACTGATGTCGTCTAGCAGGTAGTTTGAATGATATGAATTATTTTACATAATTAGATTGAAGAATTCAAAACATTTTTTTGTGAGCTTTTTTAAAAAATTTGAAAGTTCTCGCGGAACTCCAATGAAAACATTCAAAAGCTCAACTTCTGCAAACGTCCTTTGCAAAATATTGCAACAATCTCAAAAAGTATTCAGATGCCAATAAATATTATCTAAATGAGTTTCAATGGCTGAATAATGCGATTGCGGATTCATCTGAGCAAACAATAATTGATAATCAGCGCGACAGAGGCAAACGTGAATGTAGACTGCAACACATTTGTTGAATGTCAAGGCGATAAACATTCATATTCACACCAAATTTTTGTTTTTTTGTTTTGAGATTGTTTTTGGTCTATCAGTGAAACAACTTTTTTTGACTCGCTGTTTCGGACTTGCGGAATCATCCTATATATCCGCTAGATACATCAGCCAATATTTATGTTATGCTTGTTTGCTTACTATAGCATCGACATTAATCAAAATGAACATTTTATTAATATACTATGCTTAATCTTGATGTGCAAGAGCTTACTGATAATTTTTAAAAATAGTAAGTTCTAATTAAAATGATTGACAATATAATGCTTACCTTAATACTCAACTATGATCATTTCATTCTGCCTGTCATTCCAGCTAAGGTTACGCCTCCTTCTTGTGCCCATACTCATATATATTCTAGTTTTGTACAATTACTAGATTTAAGTAATTTCTTGATTATCTGGTGATTGTTCTTGATGATTTAGAATTATTATTGGCTCATATTTTTGCAACAATTCTTCTACCCATTTAATCATTTCTGGATCATTTGATTCAGTTGCTAAATTATGAATATTATATTTGGAGTTTAATAATTTAGTTAAATATTGAATTTGTTCATATTTATTGCTGATGTAATTTTGAATTTTTGACCATGTAAATTCGGCAATTTCTTTGGTATTTCCTACTACAGCACAATGTAAAATGTGACATCCATATTCATCATAATTGTTAATAAATTCTAAAATTTCAGAATTATTGAAAATTTTTGGAATTATTTCCCAAAGATATTTGTGAAGTTCAAAGTCTTGATTTAGTTTGGCTGCATTTTGTAACATGTTTTGCTGACTTAATCCTAAGTGTTTAAGGAAAGATTTAACTTCTTCAATTGTTGCAATATTTCTCAGTTCCTCAATTAAGAATTGTATTATGTGACGGTCTGTAAAGTATGCTGCAAGATTGAATAAAATGCTTCCTTGCTCATCAACTTCTCGGAGTATTTCCAAAAATTCTTCATCAGATTTGCAAGATTCTCGAAAAACTTTCCACAATATTTGATGAGTTTTTACTTCTTTTGAATAAACTGCAGCTATGTGAAGCAAATTTCTTCCTGAATGTTCTTTTGATCTCAAAATTTCTTGAAAATGTGAATCATTAAGATTTTCCTTAATTTTTTGTAATGTAAATTCGATCACTTCTGCTGTGTTGAAATTCACAATACGATGAATAAAATTATTGCCACATTCATTTTTTGCAATCAAAATATTCATCAATTCTATGCTGGTTTTATAATTCATTATTAAATGATTCCATAACATTTCATGACTTTCAATATTGTTATAATTAGTAAAAAGTACTAAATCGTTCTGACTTTTAATATTTAATTTACTCCGAACTTGAACTTGCTTGTTTTTGTCTGAAAACATTGAATAATTTTGTTCCTTAATTTCGATCCAATTTAATTTCCAAAATTCTTTTTCATTTTCACTAAGTTCATCAGATTTGATTGATTTTTGAACTATAGAATCACATTTTATAATATTCGATTGTTGTTCTTCAGTAGTCAATAAATTAATACTGTTAAAATGTTTTTTAATTTCCTTCCATGTGAATTCTAAAACTTCTTTTGTATTGAACTCAACTGCAAACATCAAAATGTTGTATCCGTAGATATCAAAATGTTTAATAAATTCAAAAATTTCTGTCGAGTTAAAATATTTTTGAATTATTTTCCAAAGTGTTTGGTGAAGTTCAACCGATTTATTTTGTCTAGCTGCTGATTGAAGTAAATGTTGTCCATGACGATTCGCATTACTCAAAAGTTTTCTTATTTCATCTTTTGAATTTCCTTTTTCTAATTCATTTATCATAAATTGAAATATTTCACCCGTATTGAAAGCAACTGCAAAAGTTAAAACATCTGTATCTTGGTCATCAACTTCTTGGTTCAACCGATTTATTTTGTCTAGCTGCTGATTGAAGCAAATGTTGTCCATGACGATTGGCAGTTTATTTCCAAAAACTCTTCATCAGATTTGCAAAATTCTCGAAAGGTTTTCCACAAAATTTCATGAATTTTTATTTCTTTTGAGTAAATTGCAGCTCTGTGAAGTAAATTTCGTCCTAATTCTCCCTTTGATCTCAAAATTTCTTGATAATCTGAGTCGGAAAAATGTTCTTTGAATTTGTTTATTGTGAACTCAATTATGTCAGCCGTGCTGTAGTTCAAAAGAAGATGAATGTAATTGAAAATGTCCTTTTCCTTTTCAAGGAACATTTTTTTAAGATCTTCTTTATTTTGACAATTTTCTTTCAAATTTTCCCACAACATTTGGTGATTTTCGATCTTTTCATCTGTAATGAACAATAACAAGTCCTTCAGAGATGTAACAGAAATCGTTCGATTATTGAATAACTGAATTTTATCTTCAAATAATTCAACAGAATTGTCGATGCTAATCCATTCCAAGCCTAAAATTTCTTTTTCTTCTTTTGTTAGTTCCTCAAATTTCAATTCTTTTTTCATGATTTCATCACATTTTTCATCCTCAAATCCATTAATATTTAACACATTTTTGACCTTATCCCATGTCAGTTCCTTGATTTCTTTTGTATTTCGTATAGTCACATTTAGAAGCAAATTAAGTCCAAGACCATCACGATGCATAATAAATTGCAAAATTTCAGAAGCATCAATATAATTTTCAATAATTTCCCAAAGTGCTTCATGAAGTTCCAAACATTTATTTTGGACGGGTGCATTTTGTAACAAATTTCGATTCGCAAATCCTAACGTTTTTAGCAACTTTCTTATTTCTTCGCGAGATGCAAATCTTCTCAATTCGTTAATCATAAATTGTAAAACTTCACCTGTAGTGAAAATAGCTGCAATATTAAAAACATCATTGCCTTCATGATCAACTTCACGGAGTATTTCCAAAAATTCATCATTTGAATTACAAAAATCTTGAAAAGTTTTCCACAAAATTTGATGAGTTTTCACTTCTTTTGACGAAACTGTAGCTAAGTGAAGTAAATTTCTTCCTGATTCTCCTTTTGATCTCAAAATTTCTTGATAATGTGAATCATTAAGATTTTCCTTAATTTTTTGTAGTGCTAATTCGATCACTTCTGCTGTATTAAAATGCATAAGAATATGAATGAAGTTGTTGCCATTATCATCTTTAATGTGAAGTAACTGATGTAATTCGTCATTATTTATGAAAGCTTCCAACAAGACCGTCCATAAAAGCAAGTGAAAATCAATATCTTTATTATATGAAATAACATGCAAAGGTGTAACTTTATCAAGAAGCTTTTTGGTGAACAGATCTCGAAGCTGTGGAACGGAATTTAGATTTTTTAACATTGTCCATACAGTTTCCAATTTTTCTTTATCTTGATTGTTCGTGCATATATGCAGCACATTTTCTTGATATTTATTTGATTGGGATATCAACTTCAATATCTCAGTTTGTGATAGAATTGAATTTATAAATTTAAATAGACTGTCAAACTTCTGGCGAAAATCTTGTGTGATTTTAAATAAAATTAATAATAAATTTTCATCATTGTTGTTTAGAGTCATTGCAATTTCTTTTAATTCACTGTTGTCCATCTTTTGACTTAGATTATCAAGAAAGTCATTTAAATATTTTACATCAAGTTGTGATCTAATTAAATGCTGAATAATTTGATTATTCATAACAAAACTCTTTAAATTTGATTTGTCCAAAATGTTAATAATATAATCATGAAATTCTGTGAATAAGTCTGGCTGATTGATGATTAAGCTGATGATTTTTGGACTTTGGGTCAAAATTGTTTGAACATCCTGATAAGTTCCATATTTGAATAGTCTAATTATAAATAATTTAAGATTTTTACAATTTTCTTCAAATAATTCTGACAAATTCTTCAAATTTTCGATGTTTTTGAAAAACGGTTCCGCAAATTTTGATAACTGTTTGTTAATAATTTTAGATATTGTGTCTTCTTCAAAACCTTCATTTAAAAACATTCGAATGACTTGAAATTGTTGTCCTGTCAAGAAATGAATGAATAATTCACAAAATTCTCCATTGATTAATCTTGATCTATTTTTCCGTAAAATATCAATAAAGAAGACAGCAACAAAATATTCTCGGAATGTTTCATGTGTGAATAAGTACAAATCACCAATTTTTGTTAAAAATCCACAGCCAATGATTTGATCTCCAGATAATGCGTCATTTAAGTTATCATCTAGAAATTCAATGTCACAAAATGAATTCTGGTTCGGTTTATAGCTTTTAAGTGCGAAAAATTTATGAAGATCAAAAAAATTTAGGGATTCTTGCTGGAAAATTGCATTTGCTTCCTCTCTTATAACACCATTATGTCTTGACCATATTTCGTATTGGATGAAAACAAATTTTCCGTAAATACTGAGACAAGTAATCACAAAAACTTTATCTTTGATTGACTCGTAAACATCAGCAATCATCCTGAAAAATTGTGGAGATCCAATCAAGCTATTTCTACTTAGATGAATCCTTTGGATTAATTTTCTTGCATTATTTTGGTAGTCTTGAATCTCCATTTGCCCTTCTGACCTTGAATCATTTAATTTCAACTTTGCTGCCAAAATAGTAACGAGTTGAGATGGTGTCAATGGTTCCAATTTATAAATTGAATTAATATTTAATTCTGTAGACAAATCAGCTTCAAAATAGTCTCGTGATGTAATCCATAGTTGAATTCCTTCATGTCCTTTAATAGGTTTAATCATGTTAAGCACAAATGAAGCACAGTCTGGCGCAATTTCATCAAATGCATCAAAAAGAATTGAAACTTTACCGTTTTTATAAAGATGTAAGAACATTTTGATTTCAAATTGATTTAATGACTTAAGTATGCAGTCTTTCATAAAGTTTTGCAATTCAGGAACAGTTTTATATGATTTAAATTCTTTAATAAAATGCTTTAGCTCAACATATGATATCCATCGATTAGGATTTGCTGTCCTTAAATCATATGCTATATTCTTTAATGTCCAACTTTTGCCAGCTCCAGCATTATCTGATATTAAGATGAATTTTTCACCTTCTATATCTTTAATTAACTCATCTTGTGAAAGATTTACAGATTCTGTGGAATTCTTTTGTTTTTTGATAAATTCTCTTGGTGTAAATAAGGCTTTAAAGTTGTCATCAAGCGTTGCAAAATTCAAATTTATAGAAATCTCTGATTTTTCAAGTAATAAGTTCAGTTGCTGATCATCAAAAATTTGGGAAAAATCATTAATCGAAACCAATTGATTCAATGAAACTGCTGAATTTCCCTGAAAATTAATTTTGGTCTCAAGTAATTTGTGCTGTGTCTCAACTGTTAAGTCATTCCATGAGTAGTCAATTGTGACTCTATTGTGCTGAACATCATTTGATGTTAGGTATTTAAATATTTTATCATATTGATTATCATTCTTGATTAAAAAAATGAACTTATTGGTATTATCTACAGCAATGTCTTGTAAATTTCCATCAATTCCCTTCGTACAATCCACAAAAATATTTAAATTTGAATTCTGTTTAAGAACTTCTTTGTAATCTTTTAAAATGTCATCAAAACTATTGAAATTTGAAGGAACAAAAACATTTCTAGAATCTAACAATTTTGCATCCTTTTCCTCAATATAATTGTAAATATTTGCCAGTAGAAGTTTTGGAATATTTGTTGAAATAATTGTGACTTCATTGTCTATATTCAAATTCTTTGGTTCCAAGAATTCAAAATCTAATGTTTTAACTTCTTTTAAGAATCTCAAAATTTTATTTAATTGTTGAATCTTTTCACGTTTTTCAAGATTGAAGCTTATCAAGTCAGGAATAACACAAGTATCCATATAATCAAAAAGCTTCTTATATAGCTCCTCTAAATGCTCTTCCTTTGCGTTGTCGTTGTCAAATTGAGCTTGAATGTGTGGACCTCTTACAATCAATTCTGCAATGTGATCTTCAGCAGCATAATGTGTGTATACGGTTGAAATAATTCCATTACATTCGTCATCAACTTCTTCCTTAATTTTAGCTTCGTCTTCATCATCATAGACTTTCCATTTATTATATTCATCAACAATGTCCTCAAACTGTTTCGATCTTACTGGATCATTTTCAAAAAATGGACTATCATTATTCTGGTATACAAGACCCATGACATAGTGACAGATTTCATGACTAATGACTCCTTTTATTTCCTGCTCTCTGTTTATTAACTTTGATGATTTAGCACCAATGAAAATCCATTTAGCTCCAGGATATGTAGAACCTAACGAGCTTTTACCTTTCAGCTCCATTCTGTAGGTCTTCAATTAAGGTTTGAACTATTTTGAAGAGAAAAAAATAGAGATTTATAAATGGACTTACTGTATTGTCTTCAAAATCATAAATTATTTTCAAATTATTGCACTGTGCAGCTACATCAATCAATTTACATCCAAATCTAGTCTTGTAAATATCGTCATACCAACTGCTGATTTTATAGCGATATTCTAGTTCTTCTGACTTTGAAAGCTTCTTATTATGTATAAATGATCTTTTTTGAAGTTGTAAAAGACTACTTGAGTCAATTGGAAGTGCAATTCTAGTATTATTTCGTTTTTGAATGATCGCTGTAGTTTTTAATGAGTTTATATCCTCATCATCGAAAATTACATCGTCTACGTCATCAAATTCTTCTGCATTAAATCCACAAGAAATTAAAAAGTTTATAATTTCAAAATTTTTGCAGCACACTGCAAAATATATTGCAGACTCGTTATAAGTGCTATATCCAATTTTGAGGTTAGGATTATCATTAATGAATTCTTCAATACCAACCATGTCATTATTTTCAATGGCTGTATGCAATTTAGTCCTACCATCAATAATGGTTTTAAGTGAATTGTCAGTAACATCTTTAACATTGAGGTTATCTGGGAATGGAAAGTCACAATCCAGTAATTTACACAAGACTTCCAATTGATTTGTAATAAATGCAGTTGTAGAAATCTTAAGTTTATGATAATTTGGCAATTGCTGGATCCATTCCTTACAATGAGTTACCAAAACATCTACAATGTCTTGTTTTAAGTTTATAACAGCCAGAAATAGAATCGATGTCTCAATTTCACTGCTGCATGACTTAAATGAAGCATTACTTGAATTTTCGGCATCACTAAAATTGTCGTCATCACTCAAACTATGGACAGCACTCGAATTGTCGTCATTACTTGAATCTTGTTCATTATTTGAATCATTGTCATATTCTGACATATCGCTAGGGTATCCATCAGGATCAAAGACATACTCTAAGTGATTTACAGTTTCAAGTGTTAAAGAATCTTCGACATTATCTACCCAAATGTCCAATGAAGCTACAAAATCATCTTTTGATCCTTCTATTGCACATTTTCTAATTAATTCCTTATAAAATTCAGCAGGGAAATTAAAAATTCTTAATAATCTTATAATTAAGGAAGATCCTTGAATATTTGGTAATTTTTCAAGTAATTTAATTTGCAAATTTTCTGCACTGTCGGATTTGATGAATTTAAAGAATGGAGAACAGTTGTCAAAATCATCCAATTCAGACTGAAGTTCCAGATTATTATTGTTATTTTTGTAGTAAACTCTTGATTCACTTTCATTATTGGACGATAACACTAACACTAATGGACGATTTTTATTAAAATTTAGAAGAAATTCCTTTAGTACTGCAAAGTTATCAGATTCTTCATTTATTGGAATTTCAATAATAAAAACAAATAAATTTTTATAATCTTCTTAATTTAAATTAAAATTAAAAATTTCATTCATTAATTCCGCAAAAGTCCATTCCGATGTTATCTTTAAAACTTTACATCGCGATTTTTGAAGTGTTTGTAAATTTTTATGTTCTGTCTTTGTATAAGTAATGATAAACTCTTCATTATAATCCATTTTGATACTGATTAATTTCACAATTTTTAAAGTTTTTTAATAATCACTGATAATTTTACTTGCAATACCAATATTTAATAAAATTCAAAAAGTTTTTAAATTGAAGCTATTATAAGTCTAATGTTAATCTGGTTTCACTGAGTTATATCACAAAGATTTAATTTCGTAATAAAGTTTTTCATATTGAGATAAAATATTAATTTTTAAAAAACTGCCGATTTTATAATAACGACCCGCACGAACTAATTATTTTCGATTACTGTAAATTTCTTAGTAAAAAAGCTACAATTTCTTCTTATCTCAATAAAACCGTTATCAAAATAAAAATTATTTTTAAGAATGTATTCAATTTTCAAGTAATTTTGACTTTATCAACCTAAACTTTAACTGATAACGTTATAATATTAAGATTGTATTCATAATTATCAAACTTGGGAATAATCATGTTCCAAAAATTACCAAACCTTAAGAACATTCACTTATTACTGTGGGTTTGGTTAAAAAGTCCACACTTCATAATAAGTCTCCTACTAGTTAGGTCATTTGTAATTGGTTGTGGTTGCATGGTATGCCATAATAAAGTGATGGGCAGAACTCGAAGTCTTGAAATTTTTACGAACTGGAGTCAACTATTTCATTCAAAATCCGAGTCGGATTCGAGCTCTGGTGATGGGCAACTTGGGTATCGCGGAATACTGATGTGTCAATAAAACAATCAAGTATTCAGAGAATCATTTTTAAATATTGAAGCTGTGCTGTGGTACAAAAACCAGGTATAAAATTATTGAAGGTATATTCTTGGGTTTGGCCTTTACTTATTTACAGGTCAGATCATTTGTGATTAATGGCCTCCCTTAGTTTGCAACTTGTCTTTATCGCTGGCAAATTATCGATGTCAAGTGCATTCCCATATCTATCGACAGCATAATTCCATAGATTTGGCTTTTGGTATGTAGAAAATAATGTGGAATGCGATTCAATCTTTATTCTGATTACGAATTCAAAAACGTGTCCAACAGATCATTGCAGTATTTGAAACATTTTTGTGTCCACCAAGATTCACTATGTCATATATTTTATATTTTTAGATATCCTTGAACAAAACTGTCGAATTTCAGAATTAATTAAAAAACAAAATATTTTAATATATTCGAAATGTTCTAAAAATGTCAAAGAATATTTTTGATAAATTTTGATTTCATCTTCAGAATCACGAGAAAAAAGGATTTGAATCTCATTTACCTACATTTTATTCAGCCTGAATTAATATTTCAGTTTTGATAGCTTGGGTACGAAAAAAATCATTTGAATACTATTGACTCCAATTCCTGTTTTAAGCCATAGTAAAATTCAAATTTTACTGTCGATGACAAAAGATTTTTCATAAAACTTGATTTGACTGTGTAGAAAATTCTATCAATTTTACTCAGTTTACAGCTTCTTGGTGAAATATTATGAGAGAATTTTAAAGACTGGTTTGAAGACGAGCATGTGTGATGTAATTTTATGCTAGATTCTTTCATTTATTGCTTATTTATTTAGTAATAATTAAAACTTGAATGATTAAAACCTGTTTTTGTCCCTTATTGATGATGATTTTGGTAAGGCATTGTTTTTTTTAATTCGGCATTAAACCTGGAAGTTACAAAGGAGTAGAAATGTTAATAATCCAGCTTCAGATTAGCGTGACTCTTTTTTGTGGCTAAATTTTAAAGAAATTGATCTCTGACCATAGTCATGCAAGCCTGGAGAATATTTGATCATTCTTCATCGTGTCTTTCAGACTAGTAGCTTTGATGCTTAGTCAGAAATCCTAAAATCCCCTCTAAATTTTCTAATTCTCTACCAAACCATCAATCAGCTCTCATTTAGTTTGATCTTTCCAATCTATAATTCCTACAATAAAAATCAAAACCATCCACTAGCTCTGATATAAATTATTAATATCCACACAAGACAATGTCTCAAGGTGGTCAATGAAATTAAATAGAAAAAAATGAGATGAGCGACAAAAAATAGAAAAAAACGTGTCATTTTGTGAGGTCGAAAGCCGAGATTTTTTGTATCTTTTTTAATTGTTTGTCGATTTTTTTTTTTGGCAATTCCATTTCAAGAATTCTGATATATTGACTTTTTTAATTTGTAGCTGTTAACTAAGGTCGTATAAATTTATGAATGAGAATTAATAATGATCACAATTTGTAAGGATTAGGATTGATTTCTTATAGTTGAAGACTGGCATCTATCTGGTTTATTTGAGTACGGATTCATTGATCCATCTGCTGTGATTCGTGACCTTTCTCAATTGACTAAAACGGGCTCTATCGCTGTCCTCGCTTTATCAATCACCAATACCAAATTCTAAACTGTCTCTATCAAGAGTCTCTTACAAAATCAAACCTAAAGACTTAATGAGAGCTTCACTAAGTCTCCTAGCAATGTGTCCTGCCTCAAGAAAGATCCTCAATAAATTTTAAAATAAATCACAAGTCAAACACAAACATTTTTGCATAAGTTTGAAACAATTCCCAAAAATAATCACAAAATAACTACAAGATAAATAGCTGTCAAGATAAAGGAAGAAAAAAAAGCTCAAATGGATTAAAAATTTGTGTGAATGTTTTGATTTTCAATCCACTCAGATTTTCGAGGTTGATTTTTTAATTTGACAATACAAGATTCGGAGATAAAAGATCGAAAGCGAGTGGAATTGTGACAAGATTTATGATTAAAAAAATGCTTTGATAGTCGAGGATTTTTTGCTTGATAAATTGAATGAGATGAAGCTTGGTGAATTAATTGCTAAAGCTTATAAATCCCTAGTTTCAAACTTTGAGGTTTTGTCTCTTAAACAGTTTGTCCATCGCCAACCCATCTCACCTTCCTTGCTTTAAAAATAATTTTGAACTTTAAAAGTCAAACATCAATAAAAATTGTTGCAAAAAAGTTTCAATTTCTTTGGGGCTGTTCATAAATTATGTAACACAAAAGTGATTTTTTTGACCCTACTCACTTCCCTCTCAAAAAGAGGAAGTAACAAAAGCTTAAGTAACAACTACTCCTTCCGTCTAAGAGAGTTACGCAATATGTGAACGACCCCTCTAAAGTAAATCACAAACTCATAACAGCAAACATACAAGCTACTGATCATTATGCAAATATAGTTGACGAATCAATTTTAAAGACATTTAAATGATCCATTTTTAGAGCCTCTTTATTTGATATTGTAATTTATCAATCAATAAACTAGTTTGCTGGCATGGCTGATTCTTCAATTCCGTAAAATTTCTGTCCACCTTGCTCTCAATACCATCATCATATTTAAATATGGCATCAAAATTTCTCTCAATCCAATGTAAACCACCAATTGTAAATCCATCAAAAACATTTTTTTATTCATTAATATCATCAAAAATTAGCAATTTGTACAATGTTTCTTGGCTGCAGATGTGCCACGTTTAATTTATTGCCTGTAATAAATTGTCAATTTTAAATTTGTTTTAATGATTTCTTGCATCTTTTTTATGGTCGCGTTTTGACATCCTTTTTATGGAATTAAATGTCAATTTTAAAAAATGCGTAATTTTTGAATTGAAAATTTTTAAATTTGTTGATTTTTTTTTTAACTTCTTAATATTTTTTAATTTGTAAAATTTTAAATTTTTCAATTTTTCTAATTGTTCAAATTCAAAAATTAAAATTACTTTTGTGCTTCCAAAATTTCTAAAAGTTCATCACAATTACATCATACTAGCTCCATCTATCGACTAAACCACAAACTACCAAACAAAACATGATCAATGTTCCAGTTTTTGCACCTGACACTGACATTGAAACCAATTGGAAATCGAAACAAAACAAAAAAGTTTCTTTATCTTTTTCTATTCACTTATTTTCATAAATTTTTGATAAAAGACAAACTTCAAGCGACAAAAGACACAAAAATTAATACAACAAGTTAGAAAGCACAGCAGTAGTCAATCGAAGCTCAAAAATGCACGCGGATGCCGTGAAATAATCCAAAAAATCAGAATAATTTACTGAAAAATAATTCCAAAAAAAATGTTGATGTTAAATCGAAAAATATTTTTAATTTTGTTATTCTTGTCCAGTCTTGTGCTGGCTCTTTTCTTTTTATGGACCTCATTCAGCTTTAAAGATCGAGGATTTAGACAAGGTGAGTTGTGAATTTTTTTGGAATTAAATATACTGGTGACCAACACCCGAATTTGGAAAGTAAAACTGATGAGAATACGGAAATAATCGATAATTTTTGCATGTGTGTCTTTTTTGATGCAGTTTGTTTTGTCAGAAAATACAAGACATTAATGCAGGGGAGTATTTTTAGGAATTTGGGGTCAATCCTCTCTTTTTTGCAATTTGTGATTCATACCAAAAATCGAAACCCCCCTCATAAAATTCCTTAATACGTCCCTGCATCAATGCGACAAAAATTCTTTTTCTTTTCATCATCAAAACCTAATTTGTCATTTCTTTATCAACAGAAAACTTCCTTCCAATTTTCAATACTCAAAATATTAATAGCAATCTCTACAATTTCGATGAGAACTTAGTTGTGATTTATAATCGTGTACCGAAAACGGCATCGACAAGTTTTGTTAATTTAACTTATAGTTTATGTAAGAAAAATCAATTCCATGTGCTACATATTAACGTTACGGGAAACAATCATGTGCTGTCATTACCAAATCAGATGAGATTTGCACGAAATATTACAGGATGGTCGGCAATGAAGCCGGCATTTTACCATGGGCATATGGCATTTTTGGATTTTTCGAAGTAAGTTGCTCAGTTTTAAGTTTAAGTTGCTCAATTTTGACTCACAATTGCTCAGTTTTGCTTCAAAATTGCACAATTTTGAGTCACTGCTCAATTTTCTACAATTTTTTATCAATTTTTGTCCAATTTTAGATTCGGAATGCCACAAAAGCCACTGTACATAAACATAATCCGTAAGCCACTCGACAGACTAGTTAGCTACTATTACTTCCTCCGCTACGGTGACGACTATCGACCGCATCTAGTCCGACATCGTTCCGGAGATACAATGAGCTTCGATGAATGCGTCAAGCTTAAAAAACCTGATTGTGATCCAAAAAATATGTGGCTTCAAATTCCATTTTTTTGCGGTCATCATAGTGAATGCTTTGAGCCTGGCAGTAAATGGGCTTTGGAACAAGCCAAACGTAATTTAGTCAGTGAATATTTCCTGGTTGGATTGACTGAGGAACTGGGTGATTTTATTGAATTATTGGAATTGTCATTGCCAAGACTCTTTCGTGGTGCTGTTGAGAATTTTAAAAATTCAAATAAATCACATTTAAGAAAGACAAAAGGAAAGATTGATCCACTGCCAGCCACTGAAGCAAAAATTAAGGAATCAAAGATCTGGCAGATGGAAAATGAACTTTATTATTTTGCACGAGATCACTTCTATTTCCTTAAAAATAAGAATATAATGAGCAATGGAAAGCAGCAAGACTTTTTGTATGAAAAGATTAAACCGCCGCCAAATCAGACGTAAATTTAAAAATTATAAAAGAAGTGTCCATGCGGGAAATTTAGTCAGAAAACATGAGTGAGAACCATCTACCCGGAATCAAGTATACTTTGGTAAATAAGAGACAAATTCTCGTATGGGTCCACAAAAATCTTAAACTTTATCGACCAAGAAATGTAGCCAGAATACGAAATAGACCCGAGCATCCACTAATCCTTCAAAGGATGGACTTTCTGGCTATTGCCTTGGATAAGACAAACAAAATATTAATACGAGATATTGCACCTTAAAATGCACATTACTAATAAAATATTTAAATAAATTTTATAAGAGACACTTTAGTAATCACAAAAATCGACAAGCCATAGTAATAAGCTATGGTGTTAAGCTTAAGCTTAATGCTGATAAATTGTAAGCAAATAAAAAACATGTAAACGTATTAAAATTAATAAATTATTTAAAGACATTTTTGAAAATTAAAGTTTTAAACATTTTACTATATATAAGATCAGGATGAAGATCAGTGCTGTTCCTCCAAAGTACATCTCACTTGGCTACGTGCCATCAAATGGAAACGACTGTAATCCCGAAATATCAATCCTGCGATTCCTGTATTGGAAAATCGACCCTAAATATCGTTATGTTATTAACATGTCTATACTATCTGCTGCTGTTTTAAAATTTTAATAAGTTGATGATGAATGGCGCAATTAACGTCAAATTTCCCCAGAATCGCTCATATGATTTAATAAATTGTCTCTGATTAACTCTTTGTTAATCATTTCATTTACAAAACGAGTTTTTAGTTCTTGGGGAAAAGTTTTATAATCAAGTTTTATGCTGAACCTCAGTATCATCTTGTCGCTTAAGGTTGCGCATTCAATTTTTGCGCAAAATTATTTTATTTCTTCGAAGTGTTTAAAAAAATGAATTTTAAAAGTTTGTGTTATTTTGCAACATTTTTCATTGCCTTAAGTGGAAAGAAAATTGAATATTTAAATGGATTATCCAAAAATGATGATTGTGAACTAGAAAATAAAGAATTAGGAATATGCAGACCAGTTACTGAATGTCCTCAAGAATACGAGGCTTATCAGAAAAATCAAAAAACTTTGAAAATTTGCAGTTACAGTGATGATCCATCAACTTCAATAATTTGCTGTTCAAATACTCAAGATAAAATGATAATTTCGAAACAGGGACCAGAATTGGATTTGATTGATTTTGAAACATGCACAAATGAGTTATTAAAGTTTAGGCAAAATAAAATTAATATTGATCATTTTTCAAAAGCATTTGAAGAAGGACTCATGCCCAAAAATCGAGAAAATTGTGATTTTATCAACAAAGATCTCTCAAGCGGTAAGTGATGCACATTTATAGCGCATAATTTTAAAAGGTAAAGACACTAATGTCTGCACTTTGTCCGTCCGTTTGCCTGCCTGTTTTCGACCGAACTACTCCAGTTTAGGCCTTGTTGATGCGATTCCCTTCCTCTTGTCTTAAAACATGACAGTTAACTGTTTTCGAAATTCCAAATTAAATATAGATCACTTTTGGGACGATGCTCATCCGATATGTCACAACCATAATGATTACTTCGAAGTAATGACTGTTCCTATTGTTAATGGTCAGTTAGTTCGAAAAGGTGATCGTCCAAATATGGCAGCAATTGGTTGGACTCAGAAAAACAAAACCATTTTATACCAATGTGGTGGGTCAATCATTAATGAAAGATACATCGTAACAGCTGCGCATTGCAGAATTGTTGATAAGTAAGTTTGTATTTTGAGAAAATTTGAACAACTTAGACAGTATTCTTGTCTCAATTAGATTAGTCAAATGTATATTTTTCTTAAAAATTTTAGCAAGGCACCTGACTTAGTTCGACTTGGTGATCGTTACCTATTTACAGATGAAGATGATGAAATTGCACAACAAGTTAGAATAGAAAAGATAATTTCACATCCAGACTATACTCCACCTATTTATTACAACGACATTGCATTGATTAAAACTGTTGAAAGAATCATTTTTAATAAGTTTGTTGTGCCTTCATGCATTGCTGATTTAAACTCAAAACATGATGCACAATATAAAAAGTCAAATTGGACGGTTGCTGGATATGGACAGGTATCATTTGTTAAAAATTTATTTTATTTATTATTATTTTTTTTCTTGAATTTTTTTATGATTTTTCGAATGTAGACAGAAAATATTGATTCATCGAACATTCTACTTGACATAGAGACAAAATTCTTTCCTTATGATAAATGTAATCACTCATTTTCTGATGATCCGGATTTACCACGTGGTATAATTGATAGTCAGTTATGTGTTAAGAGTGATGGAAAGATTATTAATGACACTGTAATCTTCCCTGATGCCTGGTAATTCATTTTAGTGCAGGTTTAAAAAGTGATACTTTTAATTTAATCCATTAATTTCCAGCCAAGGTGACTCTGGCAGTCCATTGCAATACAAAATTGCAGTTGAAGTTTTTCCTGATGATTTTAACAAAACATTTATTTCTCAGGACTATTACTCATCAAATGTGATTGGAATCGTCTCATTTGGAGCTGGTTGTGCGTACGATGGTCCATCTGTTTACACAAAGTTATCTTATTATCGCGATTGGATGAGAAATGTGATTCAAAAAAATTAAAATAAAATTCAAATTGATTTAAAAGTAATGAAATTTAGGATTTTATTGTCTTTTGGACCGTCCTCAAAGGATAGCTTTTAGCTTAATTATTTAGCATTTTCTAGGTAGTTCAAGTTCTGCATCATCGGATGTGATTTATTTACTTGTCTCTGATTAATTCTTTGTGAAGCAATCCTTTTAAAAAACTAGTTTTTAGTTCTTGGAGAAAAAGTTTTAAAATCAAGTTTTATGCTGAACCTCAGTGGCATTTTGTCGCTTAAGGTTGCATATTCAATTCTTGTGCAAAATTATTTTATTTCTTCAAAGTGTTTAAAAATCAATTATGAAGTTCAAAATTTTGTGTTATTTCGCGACATATTTCATTGCTTTAAATGGACGGAAAATTGAATACTTAAATGGATTATTTGAAGATCATTTTTGTGAACTAGAAAATCAAGAACCAGGAATATGCAAACAAGTTACTGATTGTAATGAAGAATACGAAGCTTATCGGAATGATGTAAAAACTTTGAGAATTTGCAGTTATAGCGATGATCCATCAACATCTGTAATTTGCTGTCCAAATGTACAAGATAAAATGATAATTTCGAAACAGAGAACTGAATTGGATTTGACTGATTTTGAAACATGCACAAACGAGTTCTTAATGTTTAGAAGAAATAAAATTAATATTGATCATTTTGCAAAAGCATTTTCAGAAGGAATCATCCCCAAAAATCAAGAAAATTGCGAATTCATCAACAAAGATGTCACTGACGGTAACTTATTATAATTTTTTAATTTAGTGCCTGCAAAAAGGAGAAGTTTTAGCTCCAAAACTCACTATGAGAACGCCCCTAGCTTATCTTTCTATTGAAATATTATAATCTTAATAAAACGCTAAATTTCCAACAAAATCCAGATCATTTTTGGGACGATGATCATCCGATATGCCACAATAATAATGGAAAATTCGAATTAACGACTGTTCCTATTGTTAATGGTCAGTTAGTCCGAAAAGGTGATGGTCCAAATATTGCAGCCATTGGTTGGACTCAAGAAGATAAAAGCATTTTATACAACTGTGGTGGGTCAATCATTAATGAGAGATACATCGTAACAGCTGCGCATTGCAGATTTATTGATAAGTAAGGCTATAAATTAGAACATTTTTGGTAGTTAATACTTTGAACAACTTAATGAGTATTCTTGTCGAAATTAGATTAGTCAAATGTATATTTTCCTATAAATTCTAGGAAAGAACCTGACTTAGCTCGACTTGGTGATCGTTACCTATTTACAGCTGAAGATGATGAAATTGCACAACAAGTCAGAATAGAAAAATTCATTATACATCCAGACTATACTCAGTCTCGTTACTACAATGACATTGCATTGATTAAAACGGTTGAAAAAATCATTTTTAATAAGTTTGTTGTACCTTCATGCATTGCTGATTTAGATGAAGAATATAAAGCAGCACACGAAGAAAAATTTTGGACAATTGCTGGATATGGAGAGGTAAAAGTCGGTAAAAACTATTTATCGTTAATTTAAAAATGTTTTCCTTTACATTAGACAGAAGATCGTGTTCGATCCAATATTCTACTTGGGCTGCGAGCTGAATTCGTTTCATATGAAAAATGTACCGAATTTTTTTCTGATGATTCGACTTTACCCCGTGGAATAATTGACAGTCAATTATGTGCTAAGAGTATTGGAAAAGTTATGCAGGAAAATGCTCAGTATCCAAAAACCTGGTAAAATTGGGCACACTTTATGTTTTACAGTAAAAGATTATAAATTATTAATTTTCAGCTTTGGTTACTCTGGAAGTCCTTTGCAATACAAAATTGCAGTTGAAGTATTTCCTGATGATTTTAACAAAACATTTATTTCTCAGTACTATTTCTCGTCAAATGTGATTGGAATCGTCTCATTTGGAGCTGGTTGTGCGTTGGATGGTCCAATTGTCTTCACAAAGCTGGCTTATTATCGTGATTGGATAAGAGATTTGATTCAGAAAAATTAAAATAAAGTTAATATACAAGGAATGCAATTTAGGGTTTTATTGTTTATTGAAACAACTGCTTTGGAAAGCTTAAGGTGTAAAAATAGCCGAAAATATAACACCAGGCCGATTTGACTCTGGCTTGAAGTCAGAGTCTCGTTGGTCTGGACTGAGGCTGAATTTTGGTAATTTTTACACCATGATCTTTCCTTTTGCAGATCCCCTTCCCTTTTCATTATTAAATGTCCTTAAAAATTTGTTCTATTGTTTAAGCTGATACATAATCTTAGCCCCCCATCCCACACTCTCCTATAAAGCAAGCCTAACAAGCAAACGACCCCTAAAGTTACCAACTAAAATATATCCATTTTTAAGAAGATGGAAATCTCTTTTCAGCCGACTTAATAAATCTCATATAATGATAAACATTTGTGAACATTGTATAAAAACTCAAATCACAATTTCCTTCAACTTGTCTTGCATTGCTGACAACACCGCGAAGGAAGTAAATTTCTTCATCATCTTTCATCTGTGGAAATGCCAATCCTGCTCCAGAATCACCTTGACATACAGCATCACCGCCACTTACGCTACCAGCACAAAACTTATCTGGTGTCACAAATTGCTTAAAATTTTGTGGTGCATCTTTTTTACATTGACTGTAGCTGACTGTTGGTAATTTTCCAATTTTAAGGACATCACTTGGACTTCCTCCAGCTGTTGTGAATCCATAACCACCAACAATTCCTATCAATCCTTGCTCAACTATCATTTCTTCCTCTAAATTTGTATTCTTGTCTATACAAATCGGTACAATGTGTTGACGAAAAACAATAAAGTCATCAAGAACAACAATAATGAAATCTGCTGAGAAGAATCCCATGTAGCCATCATATCCAGGCACTGATATTACTTCACTAATATTAAAAAATTGTGATTTAAACGTTTCTTGAGCCGATATGTCTCGATTGTATTTTCCGACTGCTACTTTGAAGAGGGATAAATCTTCAAGGATGACACTTTCTGTCAAGCTACTTGGTTGTTCCTTGAAAAAGCAATGGGCTACAAAAATTTAAGAATTAAAATGCGGTAAAGATTGACTTCAAATTGATACTTACCCGCTGAAATAACTAATCGTTCAGAAATTATTGTTCCACCGCAAATTAGATAGTCACGTTTATAAATTGCAGCAACCCATGGGACCTAAAGTTATTAGAATCAATATGCTGAACTTAGTACAACTCTTAAGCACATCATATGCCTAGCGAAATATTAATTGAAAATTTCCATACCTCAGCCACATTCTTAGCCTTTTTACCACCAATAACATAAGCTGTTGCAGCTTGTGTAACTCGACCACATTTTGGTGAACAACGAAGTGCAATTTTGTCCCAACTTCCTGTTGATAAGCAAGTCAACTTCTGAGATAAATGCTTAGTAACATTTAAATCAGGCATTTCATAGTAAGCCCCGCAAGTTATATGAGCTATTGTGCCAACAACATGCTGCTGATTGCAAGGAACAAATTTGTCATTTACTTCACATACTGTTTTAATGGTTCGACCAATCACATCTGCTCCACTGCAAATTGCTGTAAAATAATTCAAGTTTAATTATTTTTGAAACTGTGAAATTGTCGGAAGGCACAAGGCAGTGTTGGTAGAGTTCTATTTCAAAATGGCCTCTACTTGAAGCCATCCTGGAAATTTAATACACATTTTCGCCATATGCCTTCCGAGACAACACAACTAACTTTGACATTCAGGAAATAATGACCATTTTCTTGTCCACTTAGTTCTATCGCAGCTATTGGAAGAATCAAAATCCATGCTGACATTCATAGTCGTTCCACCTTTACAAACTATTTCAATATATTCCCCATCATGGACATATCCACCAGGCAAGTATTCTTCACCAAATATTGAATTTAAATACCGTAAATCATTTCTTGATGGTAATCTACAAGATCCAGGTGGAATTTTTCCAGTTGAGTTTCCTTTAATTAAATAAACATCATAATGTGCTCCACATAGTAGTTCATCTTCATCGGAACCATCTGCACATCGACTTGTTCCGGTACAACGAAAACTTTTTGGAACACATGCACCATAGCGACATCGAAATGCATTTTGTGGACATGTTATTTTAAGACAAATGTTTTCTTCTTCATCGGAACCATCAGAACAGTCAACTTCTCCATTACAAACATTTTCTGTATCTATGCATTCACCAGAACGACATCGGTATTGATCGAGCCTGAAATTGAAAAGACATTTGAATTTTTAAGTTACTGGAAGTGCTGGGCGAACAGCATGATGTACGATGATGTAGAAAATCATGAGATAACATCTGTGATGTAGCCGTGAAGGAATATTTCCGTTTTGCCGTAAATACGACGAGTTGGTCTTGCGAATAAATTATTCTGCTCGGGCTTACTCTAATAATCGAAGTTAGGTCGAGGTGTATTCGGCTGTAATGATTTTGGTACTTACGGACATCCAACATGTTCATTTTCTTCTTCTTCAATACAATTTATTGATAACTCATCAGATCCATCTAAGCAGTCTTTCCTTTCATTGCAAACGTTTGTTGGATCTATGCACGCCCCATATGCACATCGGAAACTATATCTTGGACATTGTAATTTTTGACATAATTCTTCAGTTTCATCTGTCCGACCTGAACAATCAGCCTTTCCATCACAAACAAGCTCATCGGGTATACAGGAATTATCCTCAGTGCATTTGAATTCAAATGGACTACAATTTTTGAGTACTGATGAGACAGTGACTAAAAAAAGAGAATTGTAAACAATAACAACAGAATTAGTGATGTTGAGGTAGGTCAGAACTGTTTGGGTCTTTGCGGTCATGAGAGAATAAAATTTCCCAGCTCATCTCAACAAAAATTCTTATCAGTTTATTTTTAAATTATTAAATTTATGATTTTTATTGAATTTTTAGGATTTAAAAGATAAATTTATATCATTTTATGTGTAAAAACGTACAATTAAGTGATGTAAGAACTAACAAGGCACTAAATAAGATTAAAACTTTCATTTTGCGAAGAAAATTCTTCCAAACCGTCTAAACACGAGAAAATCTCAAACTTGACTAATAAAAATGCACCAAAAATCTCTTTTTAATATTAATTCAAATTTTTACTCTCATTTTAATGGCTCTTTTATTAATTTTTAATCCCTCGATGCTATCATACCGAAATTTGAAAAGAAGGATTAGGGTGTAGGTGATTTCAGATGATCTACATTCACAGGATCCATATCAAGCCGATTCTATGAAGATTATGGCTAAGATATTTCTGTTCAATAATATAGGATTCAAGCGGGTGCTGCAAGAACTCTTGGAGAGACGCTGTCGATTAGGATGGTAATGCTTGGGTAATGCAACTTGATATCGGTAATTGGGAATTGATTGCAAGCGATAGTGTCAGTTTCAGACACACACTAAGGTAGGCAATGGATCATAATTGATTTGTAAGGCCAGCGAAGTAAGTAAGTTATGTAGGATTCAATAAATATTGCATACAAGTCGAAGTTTTACATTAATTTTAAAATAATCTGAAAATTTTAAAAACTGATTTTTAAAATACGATAAATTAAATAAAAATCAAAATTTTATAAATGAATCTACTCAAATTTTATTTACTTTATGATTACAAATATAATTATTATTTTAAATTCTATTCAAAATTCAGTTTTTTTATTTAAATTCTATTCCAAGTTCAGTTTATTATTTCAAATCCTACAAATTTTTAATTAATTCAACATTTTCTTCTTCTCATTTATCATAAAACTTTATAAAATTTTGGACAATTTTAACCTAAGTTGATTTATTAAGCAAGTTAAGACATGATAAATCAGTAAGTGTATATAAGCAAGTGTATTTAGTTATAGCAGTTAAATACTAACTAACTCTATATTTCATAATCTTTTACTTATATACCATATCCTAAAGGAATATGATGAATCAGTTACTGATTTGTCATGTCATAAATTTTAACTCCTAAAAATAGGAGTAAATTTACTTTCACATGCCGTAATTCTTTTTGCTATTCTTCCCATTGCTACGGCCATTTCCCAACTTCTTCTTTGTCTTCCTTTCATTCCAATTTGTGTCTGTATCACTCTCAGAATCATAATATGAATTATTTGTTGTTTTCTTTCGGCTTGCAATTCTACTTGAATTACGTCCAAAGCCCATGCAGTTCTCTAAATGACTTGCAAACTTGTTGGCTGACACAACTTTCTCACAGTTTGAACATTTGCAGTTGAATAATTTGTTTCCGTTACCGCTACTGTTGTATTCGCTATGTGAGCCTCCTTTCTTTTCGTCTTGAGAATCAGAGTTGTAGATTTCCTGTTAATTATTAAGAAAATTGTTGAAAATTTATTTTTCAAAAACCGCAATTTTCGGCATGAAAAGAGTCAAAATTCGAAATCACTTTAAGTTAGGGCAACTACGAGTCATATAGTTAGTGCTGCGAATGGTGGTGCCCAAGTTGGAAGTGTTTTTAATGAGGAAGGGTTCAAAACTCCTTTTTGAAAATAAAACTTCAATTTTGAGGACGTAAATAAAATTAATGGCTACGCTTCTAGTGCTTAAGAAATAATCAATCAAGAATTTGGCAGGAATATTTCCAAAAAATTTAAATTCAATTCTTCCATTTTTTGGACCATTTAAAGACAAATTTTAAAACTGTTTCCTCCTTTCCAAATTTTCTCCTAATGTCATATGGAATATTCCTAATATACAGAATTTTAATTATCAAGTTTTATGTCAATTCATTGTCTTTTATGTTAGAAAATTTTAACTCTAAAGAAAAAAAACAATTCAAAAATTTAAAATTCCTAAATTGAAAATATTTTATCTCAACTTTTCGATGGATATTCAGCCATTTTATATATTCTACAGATAATTTTTGACTACCTGAGTTGACCAAAATGAACAAAACTAAAAATTTTATCTCGACTTACCGGATGCTTGCTTTCAAAATGAGCACGAAAAACAATTTGTAAAATCACATCGTCCACTAATTGATCATATAAATATTGTGTTCCATAGTTGATATTAGCTGGATTTGACATTGTTTTTTGATATTCTTGAACCAATTCGGCTTCACTATCATATTCGACACTATTTGCACGTTCCGATGATGACATTTTGAGTTTGTTTGAGCTGCTTTCTGGTCTGTGTTTTTATTTTTGTTTTCTTTTCAATCTATCAGGGGGAATGTTTCTGAATTGAAAATTGAAAAGATGCAGAAAGTGATGCGAAAAATGTTAAAATTTATTTTCGGTTGGGAAAAATTTAATTTTAGTAAGGACATTTTTAATTTTTTTATTTTAAATTTTGAAGATAATTAATTTCTTAATTTTCAATTTGTCTTAAATTTTTTTTTAAAAATCTACAAATTTTTATTATTTATTTTTAATATTTGATATTCGATAACAGATTTAATTTTTATATTTTTCTAATTTTTTGAATTTTCTTCTTTTTAATTTTTTTCACAATTGGATAAAATTTTAATTTATTTTATTTAGTTTTTAATAAACTTTACAAATTTTTAAATGTATTCAAAATATAAAATTTTTGATTTTAAGACTAAAACAATTGAAAACTTATTTTTGCAACACTTGTAGCTTTGAATATTGTTAGTCAACAAAAGAGAGTTGATATATTTTTGGAACACATAAAATACTTGACCTACCCTACCATTGAATGAAGGCTGAAAGGTCGGAATGGCTCAATTATATTAATGATGTTTTTTATGTCAAACGTGTGCATTTCTTGACCATATTTGATCTTAAAGCCACAAGTACTCTTAAGAATGTAATAATAAAAATTAGCAGATGTGTGTGAATTGACCATGAAAGGCTTAAAGCCTAGTGATGCAACTTGCAGATGATTATTGTAAAACTTTTTGCTTAATTGTAAATTACCATGAATATTTGCAGTTAACATATAATTTTAAATTGCCATTCGAAGCATTTTAACTTTGGAAATCATCATGGAATTTATGCATTTACCTTTTTGAAGAAACATATAATGCAATAAATTGTTGTAAAAGGGCTCAAACTTGATAAATAAAAAGTTATTTATTATTTATAAAAAAATTTCAAATTGATCATTTCAACTTAGTATCAATCATTTTACACGACGTTTTGCTTTCTGTTGAAAATAATGAATTAAATTTAACACATTTTGTATAAATTAGGAACTTGCTAGGAACTGGATTTTGATTATAGCGAATGACATTTACCACTCAAAGCAAAGGGCTTTTTACAAGCTTTTCATTAATAAACTTGATTTTAATGCAACAGTCCCGAACAATGAAAGTCTAAATCAATCGAATACGAATCCGAAACCTGGCTGGCATGACTCTAACTTGGTGTCACTATTTGAAAGTGACAGTCAATTTATGAATTAAATTAATTGAATTTCTTACTTGAATTATTTAAACACACACACATTTATTCATACACACTCACATTACATTCTTACTTGTAACGGTTATTTTTTGAATACTTGCTAACACGCTAGAAGCGCTTTCAATATTGGGCATAGAAACCCCCTGTCTTTTCTGTATCGACACGTACAATCATAGTGAAGTAGTGGTAGTGCGAAAGGCACCAATTAATAAGTATGGATTTTAATTATGTTTAAGGCCTATTTTAACTAATTCTTTTTTTATATACGTTTACTAGAAAACGTCAGCATTTATACAGCATTGGAATAAAATTTCGAGAAGTCATATTAGAGGCATTTTTCGTGAATTTTATTACAGCGTTTTTTCTTTCATGCCTTCATCGAACGCACATCACGACATTATTTTTTATTAATTGAATTTGAGAGAGAGCGAGTCCTGGTAGAAGATACTCCGAGGAGTGATTAACTATTGCAGAGAAGCTGTAGAAGAAAATTCAAAGAAAATTCCAATTGAGGAAAATTTTGGTGAGAAAAATAATTTAATAGAAAATTATTTTTCGTATTTTCAGGGTTAAAAGTTTAATCAAGTCGATTGAGTTATTACTGTCCATTAGAGGTCAGTTCAATCGCATGTGTTGATTGTATTTGCATTAGAGCAAGCAATTAACGAATATTTGGCAGTCATCTAACCTCCAACACACGATCTTCAATTTTACAATTTAATTCCAACAACAACAAATACAAGAAATTAAATTGTGATCCATAATGGAGGTGTTTAAGGATGGACAATTAAATGCTGAATTTATAAAGCAATTAGATCAGAAGGATCCACTAGCATCAAAAGTTCGAGCTTATTTCCTGTCAGGCACCAAAGTAAAGCCTGAATTCAAATGTGCAGTAACAAAGTGTAAATTTCCTGTCAGGACAGCCGAGTATTTACATCCGACCACTGCAAATTTCCAATACAACCCCATGATATTTTGCTATACGTGCAATAGAGTTTTTCACATACATTGCATTGGATTAAATTTGGAAAATTTGAGTGAAGAAGCTGTGCCTTGGCTATGTACTACATGCAGAGAAAATGTGTTGAATACACATGCCACAACATTTTACAAGTCGTCAAAGTACAGCGAGTCAATAAGATCCAGGAGAAAATATTTCCTGAGAGACACAACAATAGAATCAATGAATGCAGAATTTGACACTGATGAGGAGTATGATTCAAGTGATAAGGAGTCATTCAAGCGAGTTAAAAGTAGTGATCAATCGGCAATAGAGCCAAGTATTGATTTTGATAAAACTCGTCTTCAACATGAAGTCATCAAAGCTAAAGGTGATGAACGAAGAGCAACTGAAAGAGCTATCGCATTAGAGCGTCAGCTTTCAGAATTAAGAGTCAGAGAAGCTGACAGGCAGCGTCAAATGGATCAAATGCAACAGCAACTTGCTGCATTATTAACATCCAGGACAATAGAGTCCACAAATGTTCCTCCAGTGCATTCATCAAACGTGTCAATTAATATGAGTCAATTTTATTCTCAAGGATCAGAAATTCCACATGAGTCAACAAGAAGGAATTTAAATCCACCATCAAATAGTGCGAATCAAAATCCAGGATTGCAAGTCAACAATAGCATGATTGATACAGAAAGTTTCTCTCTTAAAATTCCCAATTATTTGTACCGTGAAGATGCTGTCAAAATCAGAGTTGTGCTGCAGAGCTATTTCGCTGCGTGTTCATATGCCAAAACTGGACATTTAAATTCGAATGAATTAGCGGAATCGATTTATGAGCAGTTTAACAATGAGGATAAGGCGCGATGCAAGGAGCTTTTCATAAGAAGCAATCCAAACAAACAAGTGGTCGTGTGCCTTAAAACGATTTACGATTATTTGAGTGAAAGACTGCCTATATTGGATGAAAAGCCAGCGCAGAAACGAGATAAAGGTTTCAAAAAGGAAGATAAAAGTCGTCCAGCACAAGTCATGTCAACAGGATCAACAGTTTCGTCAAACAATAGCGTTTCGAAACAGGATTTTAAGTTTGACATCAGAGATAGATCAACTGCACCCTATATGGGATATGATTTGAGTCGAGTAAATGCCATCGATAAGAAATGTGAAATTTGCAACAGAGCAACACATTTCACAGTGCAATGCAGTCAGTATCAAGCGATGAATGAATATCAACGGTTGAGAGCCATTGATGAAAAGAAGTTGTGTCGAAATTGTGTGATTTCAAGTGGACATAGAGCAGTTGAATGCAATTTAAAAATTAGCTGTGGGCTGAAATTTGGCAATGGGGCAAGATGCAGTCATAAGCATCATGCTTCAATTCATTACGCATGCAAGAAATCACAAAATGGAAATGATTTTCGGAACAATAGACGTCCAAATACAAGAAGAAATTCCAATAATGCTCAGCATAATTTGGGAAATGGTGCTAATAACGCACAACAACCTGTACAAATTATTGGAAATCAACAAGCAGTCAATGCAATTGCAAATCAAGTACAACAAGCACATGTGGTGCAAGCGAACACAAACGCACCTGGGGCATTTCATGCACAGGCACCTAGACATTACAGTCTAATTCCAAATTCCAGTACCAACTTAGCTGGAGTTATACAAATGAACCAGCTGTCTAATGAGAAAATGCCAAAGACTATCAAAATGTTTAAGAACAAATTCATCGGTCCTAAAGGACACATTATCGCATACAGTATTGGCGATAGTGCTGCTGAGGTAACTTTGGTGAGAGATGACTTGAGAGTCGAACTAGGAATTACTGGCAAACCTCATCAACTAAGTTTGCAATGGACAGATGGAATGATAAAGGAATGTATGGCGATTAAATTCGATATGGAAGTTCAAGGTGTATTAGAGCACTCTGAAAAATTAGTATTGAAGGATTGCTACTCAATAGCTGATTTAGATCTGCCAGAAAGGTCGTTGGACATGGAAATTATGAAACAGAAATTTCCGTATTTGCGCAATGTCAACTTTGATAGCTACATGAACGAGCAACCAGTGGTTCTAATTGGCAGCCCTCATGCATTTGCAATTGAGAGCATTAGTGGACTATTAGAAGGCGGTGTTGGATATCCAGTAGCGTTGGAAGCTAAGCTGGGAGTCACAGTATACGGTGGAAATCCATTAGAGGATTTGCCATCATCCATCAACATGCATGTAACAGCCATAGCAAATGGCAACAAATACCGAGTTTGTGATGAGACAAGTGAGGATGGTAAAGTCTCCAACGAGGAGCTTCATGATTTACTCACCTACTTCAATTCAATTGAATCGTTAGGCATTAGATCCAAAGATTCAAGTATGACAGAAGCTGAACGCAATGCAATTGCTATTTTACGTGAGGAGATGAAAGTGCTACCGAATGGTACTATTGAAGTCCCATTAATATGGAATAGACAGAATAATGTAATTCCATCTTTGCCAAACAATTTTCCCGTTGCTTATCGTCGTTTATTATCTCAAGAATCCAGATTATCAAAAAATCCTGGATATTATGAAGCCTATGTCAGCAAAGTAAAGGAATTGATTGACTTAGGTTATTTGAGATACGCCAATGAAGAGGATTTGAATGGAAGCTGGAACAACATTTGGTATTTACCACTGAGTTTAGTTGTAAATGCAAATAAAGATCCACCCAAATTTAGGATCGTTTATGACGCTAGTTCCAAGTATGAAGGTGTATCGCTTAATGATAAGCTTTTGAAAGGTCCAGACCTGCTAATAGACTTGATCAAACCGTTATTGAGGATGCGAATGAATCAAATCGCATTCACTGCTGATGTGCAGCAGATGTTTCATCGAATGAGAGTTTGTACGAGAGATCAGCAGTGCCAGAGGATATTATTTCGCGAGAATCAACAACAAAAGGTCAAAACATTGATACTTGATGTCATGGCCTTTGGACCAAATTGCAGTCCTTTCGTGTCGCAATTTGTGAAAAATTGGAATGCGACAAATTGGTCATTAAAGTATCCTGAAGCAGCGCATACAATTATAAATCAGATGTACATGGATGATGTCATCACGTCTGAGCCAACTGTTACTGAAGCAATTTCTAGAGCATTAGAGTGTATAGAGATTTGCAGTCACATCAATTGGAACTTGATTTCGTTCCAAAGTAATTCACTGGAGTTTCTCAAAGGACTTCCAGGGACACATGTTAAACAAGAGTTGATGCCAATATTGGCCAACGAAGCTGAAGGATTCACAACCAAGGTCCTGGGATGCAACTGGGACACTGTAAGCGACTCATTTGTGTTTCAGTTGGATCGCAATAATTTTATCAAATTGGTGACTGAATTTAATCATCATCCGACAAAAAGGGATCAACAAGTCTATGAATTAAGGGATCATGGTGGCTCTCGGGTACCTGAGAACTGAATAGTAGTAATGACTTGAGTGTGAGAACACCGGTGGATGATACGTGGACGTTTTTGGCTCTACCTAGTTAGAGATGGCTGTGACAGATGGTCGAATTAGTAATATGCTACGGATGCGTTTTGACGAGGGTCACGGATATTACACATTTGTCCTTTTCAGTGCACTTTTTATTTTTTTATTTTTATTATTGAATTATTTTGTAAAAATTTATGAATTGACATGTGCAAGAACTCTAATACCATTTTGGTAAAATAAACAAATCATCATCATCATCATCATCATCAGGCTAGTACAATTGCAAGAATTTTTGATGTACTGGGTCTGATTTCACCGTTCCTAATTAGAGGAAAAATATTATTACAACGTAGCTGGAAGTTAAAAATTAATTGGGATGACCCGATACCTGAGGAAATGCAACAAGAATGGAAAACATGGCTAGCTGAAATTGAGAACGTAGCCAAATTAAAAATTCGTCGTAGATACTGCAGCTTAGAGTCCCTCAAAAAAGCGGACATAGTTCAACTACACATATTTTGTGATGCTGGAGTGGAAGCGTATGGATGTGTAGCTTACATTGTTACTCATTTCGACAATAGAGTTGAGAGTAATATCGTGATGGCGAAAGCAAAAGTCACGCCATTGAGACTTCAGACTAAAACGGAGATTAAAGAGATTCCAAGATTGGAATTGCTCGCAGCAGTTTTAGCAGCACGTATTGGACATACAATTGTGAGTGTCATGGAGGACATTCAATTTGAGCAGTTTTATTGGAGCGACTCAGAAGTCGTATTGAGATGGATAATAAATCCACACCAAAGATTGTTGAAATATGCAATATCTCCAATAGAGGAAATATTGGAAACGACCAAGAGACAAAATTGGCGTTACGTACCAACAAATTTAAATCCTGCAGATATGGTGACAAAGTTCAAGAAAATTGATTTTTCTGATTCATGTTCAGAATGGTTTGTTGGACCGGCATTTTTGAAAAACTCATTAGAGAGTTGGCCACAAACACCAGACAAGTTGACAGTTGATGAAACATACATCGCTAGCAATATTTATTTACAAAAATTAAATTTTTCATCACATGAACTGCCACCTGTAAATTGTCCAATAGCAAATGACAATTTTATTGATAGATTGAGACCAGCAATTCGTGCAAGATGGCGGAAATTAAAGAACGCAGTGGCTAGAGCACTTAAATTATACTTGGACGTATTCATTCCACTTATAAAATCCAAACAATTCAATAACATTGCCGTGCGAATGAAATTGAAAGAACAATATAAGGGATTTAATCATTTAAATAGTGCTGATTTGGAAAGAGCCGAACAATTTATATTCCGTAAGATGCAGCGTGAAACATATGTTGAGGAATATGAACAAATCACGCAAGGAAAGCCGATAAAGCATAAAGAATTCTCACAATTGAGTGTCTTTAGTGATCAACAAGGACTGTTGAGAATCAATTCTCGCGCTAATTTGAATTCAATTAGCTTCCCGCAGCAGTTTGTTCCTGTTTTGCCGAGGAAAAACGTACTTACACACGTTTTGTTGATGTTTTATCATGAGAAGTATAAACATATTGCTATCGAAGCACAGATAGCTGAATTACGAACGAGATGTTGGATTCCACAAGTCAGACATTCAATGAGGACAGTCAAGAGTCATTGCAATTACTGTAAACTGATCAGCGCGCAACCATATGACCCAATTATGGCACCTTTACCGGAAGATCGTGTCAATACAGCATTGCAGCCATTCGAAGTCACGGGAGTTGATTTAATGGGACCGCTGAGCGTAATTTGTTATGGCAGAGTAAAGAAAATCTACATAATGATTTTCACATGTACTCTTACTCGATTTGTACATTTACACATCTTGGACTCATTGGAGTCACTTCGAGTATTGGAAGCAATTGTCGTATTCTGGGGTGCTCATGGACCCGTGAGGAAGTTTGTCAGTGATAATGGCACCAACTTTGTTGGAACTTCAAAGATCCTTAAAGAGGATTATCATAATACAAAGTTATTTCTTGAGAACCAACAATCACTTCTGGGACCAAAATTATCAGAGGATATGAGCGTAGATTGGGAGTTTATACCTCCAGGATCACCATGGTTTGGTGGATTCTACGAGAGACTCATCAAGGAAGTGAAAAGATCCATAGCTGATACACTGACTAACAAGAAAGTAACTCGTGTTGAGTTAAACATTGCCGTTGCAGAGGCAAGTCATCGTTTAAATTTGAGACCATTGACCCATAATTCAATTGATGCTGAGGATGATGCTTTGTTAACACCACATCATCTTGCAAAACATCGACCAGGGTGGCCATTATTACCAGGAATGCATAATGGCAAATATGTACAAGTTGACGATAGGACTGTTTATAGGAAAGGTCGTGTGTTGGCTGATGAGATTATGCGGAAATTTACTGCATATTACCTACCAATTTTGACAAGAAAGATCAAGTGGCTAAAGGAAATAGATCCATTAAAAGTAGATGATCTTGTGTTAATGATCGAGCCAAATAAAACCCGAAAAGAATGGCCCCGTGGAAGGGTGGTGAAATTATTCTTCGGGAAAGATGGCCAAGCCAGAGTTGCTGATGTTCGCAAAGCGAACGGAAAAATTAAGCGTAGACCGATTAGGAAACTCGCTAAAATTGACATCAATTTACAGCCACATACTTTATGACTATTAGAAGTCATAAATTTCTATTTAATGAATTTTATTATTATAATTTCAGATTCTAACTTTCCTTCTTATATTATGCATTCTAGAGTTATGATGTCGAGCAAGAAGGAAAGTCGCAAACGCAATAGAGCGTCAACTGAACGTTTACAAGTCACAATTAGTAATGATGGCGTCGATAGAGACAAAGTCAGAGTCGTTCAGATAGAGCCAGTCATGAACAACATTTTGCTGTCTGATTTTTTGCACAACCTAATTATAGATTATAGCAGCATAATTGGCATACATCGCGTTGCAGACTATACTGCAAGAATCACTGACAATGTGATTTTTATTTATCTCACAAGCGCCAAGGAATATCATCAATTGATATCATTACGAGAAATGATGTTGGAAGGTCGGAAAGTCAACATCACAGATCCTGAACTGATTTCAGGATGTGCACGTTATTTGATCCCGTTTGCTGTAGGCGCTGAGCATGATATTCGGCATTCGCCTATGCCAATGTCATTGTTTGGGTTTAGACAGCTGGCTACAACGTCAACATTTTATGTTATAGCAGTTCTACGTGAATTGGAACAACAATACAACACAACAGGTTTTCGACTAGCTTATTGTGAACGTGCGAAAGTCACGCGCAATTTCGGCTTCGCCACGTTCATATCAAGACAAGTAGCATTACAATTGAACGATCAACAGTTTTATGTTCTTACCGATCGTATACTAGCTAAGTTGCCCAATGCAACGCCTGTATTGATTCACCAGAGCAACTCACATCTTATTCATCACAACCGTTGCGATTTAACGGACGAAGTTCGCGAGGCAAACTGGTTGCATGCCAATTTGGCCGACCCGACATTGCGTATACATCCAATTGTTCGTGTTAATCAACCGAGTTCATCAAGCACTGTCAATCAAGTTCGTTCTCATTCACCAATTCGAGTTCCACAAGAGACAGCTAGTAGTCCTCCACCGAAATCGCTACGATCCATAATCGTTAGACCTCCTTCGAGACCAGGCACTAGTAACAGTGTTGTGATTAGACACAATACTCCACCTGCGTCACCTGAATTGTCATTAGGTGAAGATTATGACATAGACGATGAAGGAGAATTAATTCCCGCAAAGAAGCAACGTAATTAACTTCTTCCTGTGGGAAGGATGTCACTATTTGAAAGTGACAGTCAATTTATGAATTAAATTAATTGAATTTCTTACTTGAATTATTTAAACACACACACATTTATTCATACACACTCACATTACATTCTTACTTGTAACGGTTATTTTTTGAATACTTGCTAACACGCTAGAAGCGCTTTCAATATTGGGCATAGAAACCCCCTGTCTTTTCTGTATCGACACGTACAATCATAGTGAAGTAGTGGTAGTGCGAAAGGCACCAATTAATAAGTATGGATTTTAATTATGTTTAAGGCCTATTTTAACTAATTCTTTTTTTATATACGTTTACTAGAAAACGTCAGCATTTATACAGCATTGGAATAAAATTTCGAGAAGTCATATTAGAGGCATTTTTCGTGAATTTTATTACAGCGTTTTTTCTTTCATGCCTTTATCGAACGCACATCACGACACTTGGTTTTAGATTTGATTTGATATCCTTTGACCAAGAGTCGATTTCTACGGTAGTTGCATATTGTATTGTACGTACAACATCGTACCTTCGTACCACTGCCACGCCACGGTGTAAAATTGAACCGTATAAATGGTCTATCTGTACAGGATCATACCGTAATTACAGCGGAGAAACCGGCTTCTGGTGCTGAGCTTTGGATCGGTCAACCAACTTATGCTATTCAGGTAAAAAAAGGCTACAAAAATGATCCAATATAAAAATTTGTCATTGGTCTTCAAAAAATGCGTCAATTTTATTATAAACGTCAATTTTTGATTGCAAGATATTCAGTTTCCTGTAGCGCGTCACTCAAAAGTCTTTTCACATCGTCCGATGACACGCAGCCTTCATCAACAAGTATTTCCTATACATAGTATCCAGAAACAAGCCTTCAATTTAATTAGGCGAACAAGTTATTCTCAATTTTTGTAAAATCAATGAAATAATTTTCTCTCAGACAATTTATTACCTCTTGAATGTCTGCGTACAAGACGCACGGTAAGAGTAATCCAAGGTCATTTTACAAAAGAAATATTACTTTGGCTACCGTCAAGATTACGAAATTTCTCTCATTTTAAACGAAAAGTTTACCTTGAATTTTATTTTTGATGGTATAACGTGTACAGTTTTTGAGTACATGCATGTGTTATTACTCATGTATGCTTAACTTATTTCGTTTGGAAGAAATGAATGATTTTAATAAGTTTTGCAAATTATTTAACTTGTGATGAAAATAATGATTGTAGTTTAAGGTTGAAAATTAAGTTTCCGGATTTTTCGTGATTAATTAGGACTGATTTTTGAGTTTTCATCATTAAAATGTAAAACTTTACATAATGAGGTATAATAATTCATGATAACTACCCAATTGCAGTCATTAATGTCACAGTCAAGAGATTGTTCTCGTCAACAAAATAACTTTGGAAAATTCAATGAATCAAGCATCGATAATGGAGCTGTTATGTGACAAAAAAGCGAGAACAGTTGTCAATGACATGTCACTAGATCATGATCTACTATGTATGTAAATTAATTCACCAATCTATTATCCACAAGAACTGATAAAATCAAAATCAATTATTTTTAAGTTCCTAGCTCAAAATGACAGATGAATGATCTTTGCAAAAATGTCATTCTGCATAAAATTTAAATCTGATTCTAGTTCTGTTTTGAGTTTAACAAAACATTTCGTTGCAGTCGACCGAATTTTTGTATGGAGTCAAGTCTACTTTTCCATATAAAATCCGAGTCGACTTCGAGCTTAAGACTAGGTTTCTCCAGCAATGATATTATATTGTATTCTGGGGGTAATTTAGCTATTCCAAATTGGAATTTCCAATGGTGTGCTTGTATCATATCAAACCATATCAATACCGAACAGATTCCCCCAGGATTTTAAATATATTGCTGATTATTTACATCCAGGAATTATTGAATAATTTTTATTTGAATAGCCAATTTTCACACAAACTTTGAAAATCAACACTTGTTGCAGAATATTAAACATACTTCGTGATATCAACATTGTTATTTTTCTAATTTACTAATTCAAGAGCATCTTACTGAAATGTCAAATTGATCAAAGGGTTTAGCCTTCATGGCATTTAGTTTTTAAGAAGCATTTCAACTAATTGTCTTATTATTCAATATTACAATTGAATATAATTATTAATCTTCTAGAATTTACTTGAAAATATTTTAATATTATTTCAAAATACGGCATCTTCAAGATCCACACAACCTTAATGCAATCACTTCACAATTTCAATCCGCATACGTTTTATAAAATTGCAAAATTTAATTCATTCAATGAGATTTCATTTCTTTTATTTCAACTGCCTTTTCTGCGGTGTTGAATTAAATACAATTGTAAGAAATCAGCAGACGGCAATTGCGGCTTAAAGAGTGTTTTACTCTCTTCGACTACATTTGAAATTGGTAAAATTCTCTCAATATGTACACACATTGTACGTCAGACCATTGTTGTAATGCTCATTTTTCAAGAAATTATATGTACGAATTTTAAATCCATTCAGTTTAGTTTTTTAGTTGCGCTCGTGAAGTTAAGATGTGTTAAAAAAATTGTGTGTTAAAAATTTCGGTAATTTTGGCGCTTGCAAAGACTTTTAACCTATTTTTTTTTTGTTCATTTCAATTACTGATTTCAATGTCAAGTTGGTAAATAATGAAAGTTCAATGGACCATTTAAAAGCTTTTTTTGAGCATGTGTTAATCAAATTTCAAGAATTTATAAAAGAGGAATGTCAAAAATTAAACACAAATTGAGTTAAAAAGTGAAAAATATAATTGTTTGTAAATTTTTAAAAGTTTATTTTTTCAAAAAATGATGGAAAATTAAATTAAAGTTTAAATTTAAATAACTATAAATTTATATTATAAACCCAAAAATTAAATTACCACAAATTTTCATATTGGTGTGGATATGATAAAAATGAAGAAAACTATTTTTCCGAAAAGAAAATTATCAAAACATTAAATTTTATTAATTTCTTAAGTGTATATTTTAATGAATTAAAAATACTAAAAGTTTTTAAAAAATTAAATTAAATTTTAAATTTAAAACTTAAAAAAATTTTAAAATTTTGAATAAAAATTAAACTTTTATAAAATTTGAAAGTTATTAAAAGTTTTGAAAATTGAAAATAGTACTTGAAATTTAAAAAAATGGCGTGAATATGATTAATATTTCATGATTTTCAAATCAAAAATTTTCTATCAATTTTATGTGAAATATTTTTTTTTATCAATTTTCATAGGCTAAACAACAATTAAATTTGAAAGTTCCAAAAATATAAAAAAGACTTTAAATCAATAAAGACTTAAACAATTGAAATTTTGTGTAAATAATAAAACTCATCCGCATACAAACATGAAGATTAACGATTCCGACATGATTCCTTACTCGGACGTTCTGCGAAATACATCAATCGCAGATTTTTATGCAAACAAAAGCATTCTTATAACTGGCGCGACTGGCTTTATGGGAAAAGTGCTTTTAGAGACATTGCTAAGAAAATGCGGTGGAATTACTTGCATTTACATTATTGTGAGAATGAAGAGAGGCGGTAAGTATTGAAATAAAAACAAACATTGATGCTCACCTCAGATTAGGAGTGTATTCAGTGGGGAGTTTGCGGCTATTTTTGCAAAATTTATAGTTTCGCCCTTGACTCAAGCAAAAATTTTGTTGATAATTATGGATGAGATAATTCCTTGCATTACTTACATCAAGTTCGTGATCTAAATTCACCAATTCTTAAACCTTCTAGAAATTCGCACATTAAAAATACAAAGAAATAATTAGCAATAAATCTAAATCCTTAATTATGATGACCTTTATTTGATAAAAAAAATTGTGGTAAAATGTTTACAACTTTGCATTTTTTGTGTTCTGTCAAACATTTTTGCAACTCATTTAAATTGCGACACAGAAATTAAGAATTGATTAAGACTGTGCAAATTATTTGATTAATCTTTCTTCATGCACATTGCAAAACTATCGATTTATAATGATTATCTATCATTATCAGTGATGGGCAACCGTTTTTGTAATGCACGTCGACTATTTTTCAATTCCTGGCCCGTTTCCAACTTCAGCATTATGTAGAGCTCTAATTTCATTTTGCTCTAAAGAATTAAGTATCGAAACTGCTGGAAAAGCGAAAATTGGGAAGTTGCTGGATTCAAACAAATCAAATTCGAATTATTACATCAAATTTGAGTTATTTATCTTGCTTATTCTGCCATAGAAACACTTAAGAGCTTCTATTTTGATTATTAGTATAGATTATAGTTGATTATTAGATACAGATCAACTGTCATCCATGACTTCTCTTAGATGGCATCTGAAGACCACTGTCTGCCCTTTGCCAATTTCCAATGTAACTCTATTTCCATCAGCAGCATATTTAACATGTTTTAATTACTAATTAATGCTTTTTAGCATTCTTAGATTCACAAATTCTTTAATTTTTTTTTATCAATATCAACGCAGATTAAAATGATAGCCTCTGACGCAAATCAATTCATTCCCTTCTATTCAGATTCGAGAGTTTTGTACGTTTATTGATTTACAACTCGGCTTCCTGTAGCTAGGTATTTTGAAGTGATTTATCTAAGTTTTGGCAAATTTGCGTCATCAAAAAATTTAATTTACGAATAAATCAATGATAAAGTCCAGGTCTCTTAAGTATCTCATGTAGTTTGAAGTATCTCAAAACCGGTAGCAACACTCAGCTTTTAAACATTATTTACAATATTAATCCATTGCTCTATTTATTTTAACCCTTCGTTTGTTATTTTATTTCCATTTCATTGATCATGAAGTCGATCCAAAGCAACGTTACAATGAGTTTATCGAAGATATTGTAAGTATTATGCTGTAACTCCAACATATGTTGTTAAATATTTAAATACATAATTTTTCAGGTATTTGACAACATTCGTCAAGCAACACCAGAAAGATTAGAGAAAATCAAATTAATAACAGGCGACATACTTATCGACAATTTAGGAATAAACGAGAAAGATACGATTGAATTGATTGAAAATGTTAATATTATCTTTCATTGCGCAGCAAAGGCCAAATTTTCATTAACATTGCGCGATGCCTTAAGTCACAATTTACATGCAACGTGGAGAGTTTTACAGTTAGCTGAAAAAATTAAAAATTTAGATGTTTTTTCACATTTTTCAACGTGTTATTGCAATCCATTGGAAAAAGTTTTGGAAGAGAGATATTATAAGCCATGCGAGGATCCATTCAAAGTCATTCGAGCATTAATGTCGCCAAACGAGAAAGATTTAGATGATCTTTATCCAATGTGAGTATTTTTATGGTTATTGGAATGGTGAGAATTGTTGAAAAAACAATGGGGAAATGAGTAAATTGAGGGACATCGATTGACTTATCATACACATACCTAAGAGCAGATACAACTACTTAGATGTCCTCTTTCCAAAATTTTGTAATCAATACAAAATCGCAAACACTTCCCCCTCAATCGACGTAGCCTGCAATTAATTGAATTTTCCTGAAAAGCAGCAAACGTTAATAAGGAAACGGAAACTACGTCATGCTTGGGGGAAGGATGGTCTTAAAATGTTAGTCTTGGCATTACGCAATTTCCAAACTGTCCCCAAAAAAGCAAATTCATAGTTAAACACAATTTTTTAGGCAAACTCAATAGATTGATCTCGAAAATACATTCATAGCTTCACTTTTAATCGAAATCATGTTCCTTGTCACCTAAGGAATTTGTTCAGAAATTCAGACGTTTTAGTCAAGTCTGTTAAATTTACTTTCGTACAGTTGAGTCAACCCAATAGAGTCATATTCGTCTCTCATTTCCTTATTACCCTTTATATGACCTTATTATAAGTTCAGCAGTATTTTAATATTTATAAAAATTTAATAAATTCAAGCCAAAAGTTAGCATAAAAAGCTATAAATATTCATCACCATTTTTCTGCTGATATTGAAGGTCAACTGTTCACTTTACTTCACATAATTATTTGCAAATAATTTTTTTGTTAATGAACTTCAAAGAGTGACAATGAATAAAAAAGATTTCGTGAGAGGAATTGACCAATATTATTACGTATGTAATGATGAAATAGACGTTGGTATTTATGATCAAATTAAACTTCAATGGTAATATTTGGCTTAAGAGATGGACGAATGACTAAGCGAATTAGATATTTGAACTGTGAATGGAAGTCATCATATGTTTGGTTTTTCGGTACCTTTGTTGTAATTTTGTGTGTTCATATTTGTGTACATTTACTGAGTTATGTATGGACAGTGTAAAGTACACAAATGTAATGGTCATTAACGTTTCCTAATTATTTTTTTAATATCGAAGCTTCTGGTAGGTTAGGATTGTTTTACTTCCTCGGTTTAAATTTATGGAGTTTGAACAATGACGTCATTCATCGCTGCCTTATTTTTGGGTATTATTTTATAAAAAATTTTAAATTTAAAAAAATAAATAAAAATTGATAAAAATGCAACCAGCTTAAATGCTTAAATTCACAAAATTCGAAATTAACTCTGCATGTTTTTTTGAAATAATATTTAATCAATTAATTGATTTTACAATCCTTAGTTAAATACTCCATGCTCTGTTCACTTCTTTTTATATTTATTCAAATACACTTTTAAGAAAATTTCATTAATAATGCAAATACTAATCAATTTTTGGGTATAATCTAGAGCATTCTAAAGAGATTCAGTCGACATTACCTAAATAAACAGCACTAAAACTTTATTTCACCTCTAAATTTCAGATTGATGCGTGGAATGCCAAATACTTATGCAATTAGTAAATTATTAACAGAAGAACTCGTCCACATTTATCGTGATCGAATAAAATTTGTTGTAACTCGTCCAGCTGTCGTCATATCAGCATGGCGTGAACCATTCATTGGATATGTTGATAACAAAAAGAATGGACTTATTGGACCAATGATGGCACGTGCTAGTGGTGCATTAAGGACAGTTTTATCAAATCCAGATAAATTAATTGAGCTAATTCCAGTTGATATTGCTACAAATGCAATTATTGCAATCACATGCAAACGTGGTCTTATTGAAGGAAGTGACATTCTTTATTGCAATATTATTGACTCATATACTTATCCATGGACATTTAAAAAATATTTTGACTTGGAAATGGAAACATTTAAACAATTTCCATTGAGAAATCAGCTATGGTGGCCTTACTGCGTCATTACTGGCAGTAGATTTTATTATAATTTTAGAAGAGTTTACCATCATTATTTGCCAGCTGCTGTTGGAGATTTAGCATCATTCATCTTTAGACGAAAACCACAGTAAGTTTGGATACTTTCTTGAATAGCACAAGTCGATTAGTTGATGTAAAATCCAGCCAGTGTGACTCTGACTTGACGCTGTAATTGGTTTAATTCTAGCATCCTGCTAGAGTCATGTCCTCTAACCGACTTGTGCTATTAGGGGTCTTCACTTATTACGTGGAAAGATCCTCCTCCTCAGATAGTTACGTAATAAATGAACGGTCCATTACAGTATCCTTCAAAATACTAATCCATACTTACTCTCGATTAGTTGACCGTATAACTTAACATGCATTTGTGTAACTTACCATGAAATTTCGTGTTAATAACCAGACATACGGTCGACTAATCGGAACCTGTTCCATACGGGAATTAATCAATGTTTTCATTCAACAGATTAATATTCTTCCAACGTAAATTTGACCGTGGCATGCATACGTTAGGATACTACAATACGAGAGAATATTTTTACAAGAATGAACAATTCATGAATTTGCCAAATGAATTAAACGAAAAGGATCGAGAATTATTTTACTGTGACTTTAAAAGAGTGAGTATTCTGTGATTACACTTATTAAAGATGAAACGATGTTTTGTAGAATATAAGGGCTTATTCAGTGGGAGAATGGGGGTTTTTTTAGGGACGCGAAATCAAACGCCCTTAATGCTAGTTTTACAACTGGTTGAATATAGGCTGGGACATCTATTTTGTACGATTAGATATGGGTTGGTTTGATATAGCTGTAACTTGTTTAAGATTAAATCATATTTACAAATTGGAAACTGGACTTTAGTCTTAAGTCTGATGTTTCCTTGAAACGGCCAAATCATGTTTTATTAACTGTTATTTTTTACACATTTTTTAAAAGATTTATCAAAAATTGTAAAGATCATTTATTAATTGTTAATTGAACGTTTGTTGATTAACTAATTAATATTAAGATTAGTAAAAATTACAATACAAAAATTGGCCCGAAAACAGCCACAATTATAAGATGTTAATTAGTCATAATTTTTTCATCTTACCGTCATAATTTTGTAATTATAATAATAAATTTCACAACACATATTTGGTCAAAAATTTACAAAACTTATTACAAATAATCTCTTTTAAAAATAACAATTAAATTCATTAAATACCAAAAATTTACTTATTTTTTTATTGTTTTCGCAGCTTAATATGGAAGAGGTCTTGAGAAATTACGTCCTTGGTGTTCGTAAGTTTATTTTGAAAATTAACGATACCGACTCGTTGCAATTGAGAAGAGGAATATTAACATTGTAAGTATATTTTTAATTGAAATATGAAGCAATTAACAACCATTTGTTACATCTTAATTAATATAAATGCTGTAACTCAGGATGCAATAAGTATTACTGCTGATGTTACATTGTATGTCAGATATTAAACTTGCTGATTTGAACAGAATAGCACAAATCGATTAATCGATCTGAATACCAGCACCAGGCCGGCACGACTCTTTCGAGGTGTCGGATTTAAACTGAATTTGACACTAAGTCAGATGTACGCCGGCTTGACGATTTTTGATCGATTAACCGAATTGTGCTCTTCAAGTGAGTTGACTTGAATTTAGTTTTCAAAAATTGAATCGAGTCGATTTGAAGGCTTTAAAAATGTGTTCAACTGAAAAAAAAAATCTTTTGAAATACCCAAAAATATTAAGTAATTTACAAAAATGTACTTGTGCAGCAATTATTTACTCAATTTTCTGCTATTTTATTCACATTTTTTATTTCTCATTTTATTTACAGATTTTGGCATGTGGACCTCCTAGCTCGTACTGTTATAACAATCGTCAACCTTGCAATACTCTTTGTTATTCTCTTTTTCTTCTACGATAAAGACATGCTCTTTGAATTTTTGAGCAATATTTTTGAAACACTCAAATTTTTATTCTCAAATAATCTCGTACTCAGTAAAAATGTCATTGAGAAATGCAGCCAGAGTTAGTTGTTCGTACTGCTTGAGTGCTATCTAGTTGATTTTTACAATTTTGCCAATTAATTATTAAATTTACGTTTTTTTAAGTTTTTTTCTTTATAAAAATTGAATTGAACCTTTTGGTTAATTATTTTTGCTCAGTGGTCAACCTTTGTTGTGCCAAATATTCTTTGAATCAAGGTTGTGGAATGATCAAAATTCAATTGATCAGTTGCAGACCTTTAAATATTTAAATTTTAAATAGAATCTTAGTAAAAAATCAAAATCGATGCTATAAAATCATAATTTAGTTCTGCTCAAAATGTTTGGTGATTGTTGTCTTTTGGATCCTTAGTAAAGTATAGCTCATTGTATGTATGACAAAATTTTATTTTAAATATATTAATTGAAAAATAGTGTCAAATTGTGAATAAACATTTATAGATTTACAAACTTGTCCATTATTTATTATTTAATTATTTTACATATTATCATGAATAGCTAAAATATGTTAATCGATCAAAAATCCGACCCCAGACAGTTTGACTCTGACTTGGTACCGGATTTGAGGCACCATGTTAGTCACCCCGAGTTGTTGCAGGATATTGGATCGATTAACCGCATTGTGTTATTCAGGTATTCATATCAAAACCATAATACATCCTAGACTGAGCTTTCTTCATTTATGTCGCTCGGGTTAACTTTTTTGACTAGCATTAAATGCAATAAATTTGAATATAGTTTTACAATTCTGATTTTTCAGGTAAATTAGCTTTAATTTCTCCTTCAATGATCTCTTCAGTTCTATTTTCTTCAAACTTTGCAACAAAATTGTTGATTGCAGTAATAATTTCAGTATTTTCTGACATAAATGCTTTAAAAAATGCCAATTCTTGATCTTGATATAGAAAGTCTCTTATTAAATTGTGATCATGATTAAATGCAGTCTCAAGTTTTTCTAAAATAAGATTGAAATCTTCTAAAGAAATTTCTGAATAATTTAATTCATTTAAATAATTTTGAATGCTTTTTGACTTATTGGATGCACTGCTCATACTGAAATAGATCTCAAGTTTAGCACCAATTGAATTTAGATCATTTGTGTCAAAATTGGCCAAGAAAATTTCTTTTTCTTCATTTTCAAAAGTTTTTTGAACTAAATCGTAAAGTTTTAAAAGATTTTGGTCAGAATTGAATAGAAAATCATTGTATGGCATTCCTTTAATATCATTTATAATTTCATCTGTGATTAATTTTTCACCATTTTTATTGAATTTTTCATGCCAATTTGTCCCGAAACATGATTCTGCAGTTTTTGACATTTTGATGTAATTTTTGTAATTCTTTTGAATTAAAATTTGTAAAATATTTTTCGACTGATTCAACTGCCATAAAGTTTGAGTCAATTCGTCATTTTTGCTTATGAATTTTGCATAATTTGAGAATTTTGTGAACAAATTTTCAAATTCTGATGGATCAACTTTATTGAAATTTTCTTTAAAGTTTTCAATTTTTAGCAAAATCAAGTCGTTAACTGTCTCATCAAATTCTGTATTTTCAGGATATACATCAAAATATTTCAACATAAAATCAAATATAACTTTAAATGTCATTTCATCTTTCATTATTAAATTTAAAATTGCAAATTTTCTCTTTACTTCAACTTCACTAATTTCATCATTGTCATCGAACACAAAGTCCATTAAATATTGTGCAATAAAAAATTCAGCATAAGTTCTATGGACAAAATCAATTGAATTTTTATCATTTAAATCTACAATAACAAATCCATATCTTTGGATCATATCGGATGTCCAATTTTTCTTCTCTTTTTTCCACTTTTTCATTAATGATAATTCATCAATTTTAAATCCAAGTTCGGCATCAAAATCGTCATTAAATATTAAAATCATTGCCAAAATTCTATGAACATCCCAAACTGATAATTTTCCTGTTGGATCACGTTCTGTATTTGGAATTTTCATACCGACTTTTTCCTTTTGTTTTTCAATCATTTTCAGATACAGCTTATAAATATTAATTTCATTAATCTGAATTGAATTGTCAATAAATAATTCCGTTATCATTTGAATCATTAGTGGATTATCAATGAGTGTAGTGTAGGTGTGCTTATCAGTCGTAAAGAATCCATAAATATACATATTAATATTTTGTAACATTCTTAAACTTTCACTTTCATTCGTGACTTTATTTGCTTCTAAAATTCTTTTAATCATGTCAACTCTTTCAAAATGAGTAGTTCCAACAAATTTATGAACTGGAATGTTTAGCAATTCAACTAATTTGTCAGCATAATGTGGGCGAGTTGAGATCCAAACCTTATTTTTGACTTCATTTGTTGTCAATAGTTCAAATATTTTCATCAAAAGTTGAGTATATTTTGGACTGATCTCATCAAATCCATCAAAAAGTAAAATTGTCTTTCCTGTTGAAAATAATTTTTCAAAGATTTTGATTTCTATTTTTGATTCTTGATCCACAATTTGAAGTAAAATTTGACAAACGTCATTAAAGTTAATTTCATTAAATTTGTCTTTAAATTTATCAAAAACAGGTCCAGATGTCCTCAAATTTATGAAAGAGACCCAATCATTTTTGTTTAATAATTTCAGTTTTATTGCTGAATCTTTAAATGATGTTGTTTTTCCAGTACCTGCGTGATCAGCAAGTAAGAAAATTTCTGATTTTTCGATCATTTCTAAAGTTTTTGTTGACTTTTTAGATTCCTGTACATACGTATTTAGATCCAATAATTGAAGTCTTTCGTCAATTTTACTTTCAATGAAATTTCTCTCAATCATTCCATATTTAAGGTTTAATTCTACTATTGAACTATATTCAAGTTTGCCATTTTTAATTAAAATTCTTCGAATATTTCCAGATGTCAGGAGATTGAGTACATCCTGATCATGTCCAATTAAGTCATTAAAAGTTGTCTTAGATTCTTGAAAGTTGATAGTTGCATGTAAAATGTTTACTTTCATCGGTTCTGTTAGGTCTTCAAATTTAATCACTTTGTCCTCATCATTAAGAAGTTTCAACACAGGCAGTGCCTTGTCTAATTCAGGTTCTACGATTTCTCTACAATATTTAAATAATTCCACAAAAATTCCTTCCAATTCTACAATTTTTAAATTATCGTTGACATAATGCATTAAAATTTGTGGAACAGTCACAATCATCTCAGAATCTTGAACTTCTGGTAAATAGCTTTCAAATACATTTGCTATTATATCTTCAGAATCCTCACGATCCTTACATTCAACCATTACTTCATTGATATATCTATTCTTAACATCACTTTCAGCAACTGGAAATGGATCAAAATTACGATTCATAAATGCCATATAAACAGCAAGATGACACAACTCATGAGCCAATACACCAAATACTGAAAACTTTTTGTCATCGTCAGTCAAATATTTGGCACCAATAAAAATTATTCCACCTTCATAAATGATTCCTTTTGAGTAAGATGCTGTTGCTGGATCTAAATAATAAGTTGAGTCATGCTTAAAATCGAAATAAATTTTAAGTTTCTTAAACTCGGCCGCAACTTTAAGAATCTTCCTGATAAATTCATTTGAGTTGAGAATCTCAAATGCTTCATCGATAAATTTCCAATTTTTATTTGAAAGTCTGTCATTGTTGCCAATTTTACACTTGGATCTGAGAACAAAAATGTGAGTTTCTGGAAATTCTTTTGCATTAACTTTGTGAACTTCTCGCAACTCTTCGCATTCATTGACAAACATGTTCTCATAAGCATCATCAAGATCTTCATGACATCCAACTGTGATTTCTTTATCAAGATATTCAAAAATTTTAAATTTCCTTTTTCTTAATGAATAAGCAAGGAGTGATTCACTGTCCCGATTGTAGAAATGAACAATATTTGGTTCCGATTCGATCTTTAATTTAAGAGCATCAAAATTATTTTCATCTATATCTTTATGCAAACTTTCGCATTTGTCGACAAATTCTTTTACTTCCTTTGATGCTTTTTCATACTCAAAATCAGCTGGAAATTTCGAATTGGCTCTGAGAAAATTTAAAATTATTTTATTAACTTCATCCTTTTTCTCATTGTCGATTCCATTTTCATTAAATAATTCCCAAGCAGTGTCAATAGCATCATCAGGATCCAAGTCATGGTCAAGAAGATTCTTGACAACATTTTGTTGACCTTTTAGTGTGGCTAGAACCAAAATATTTCTTTCTTGATCGTCACCAATTTCTTGTAGACGAATTTTATTTTTAAGTTGAAAATTTTCAAGAATTCCTGAAAATAAATTAAAATTTTACAATTTTAGTTAAGTTCAATTTTGTAATAATTCGGAATCACTGATCATGTTCATGACACAGATATATTCAGAGGAGATGGGAAGGCTTTAAAAAGATTACCCCCTTTAAATATAAAAATGATGAATTTACTGACCCGTTTTTAAATTTTTAATCTCCTCAATAAGAAATTCATGACAGAATGAAGTGATGTCATCAGTCAAATCATCATCAATCTCAAGCGAGTAAAATGTATCACGTCCAACAGTTTTCCAATAAGTTTTGCTTTCATGTCCACCAATTGTTGATTGAAATGCGATTAAAATTGAATTATTAAAGTTTAAATCCAAATTGTCAGGAAGATCTTCGAAAATTGCTTCGTTTGTTCTTAAAATGACGGCAATTAAATTCTTATGGCTACATATCATCGGTTGGAACCAGTTTTGAGATATTAATTGAAGCCCTTTGAACGCTGAGATCACATTAATAATTATCAAGACATCGAACATTGGCTGATCTTTGATTGCAACATCAAGTTGTTGAGTAAACTCAACATGATCTAGTGAAAATTCAATTTGAATTTTTCTTTCCATTTGTTATTTTGTATTTACAATCAATAATGACCTTGACACTTTATTATTTTAAATTTCTTGAAATCACATTATTGCTGGCAATAAACAGTCAGTAATTTTGCACAAAAATAGTTAACTCGAATTTAATATTTACTGTAAATTTCTTAAAACTAACTCAATCAGCACAATTTTCACAAATTTGACAATAATTTCATTTTGTATGAGTAATAACTTTAATATGCGTTGATCACTAAAAGATCTTCTCACTTAAAACTGAGAGCGGTAAGAATAATTCTCTTTTTTTAAATTCTCTCTTTCACGATCGCTTTTTGGATGAACAATAATTGTTGATATAATGGCTTTAAAGAAGCTCAGCTTGTTTGAGCTTTCTGAATTTTAAGACGGAAAATTCTGAGGCCTAAAAAATTTAAAGTTTTTTTTTAAAAAAATTGATCTTTTTTTGTCCAAATCTGCACGTAAATTCAAGTTTGAAGTCTAAGAATTGTACATGCGTATTTATAAAGATGAATAAGAATGTCTGTATAAATGTAAGAGCATCACAGAATGCTATCAACTCTATAGAGATACTGAAATTATATTAAGAGTTAAAATGAACAAGATTCGATTGGTTGGACGTGTTTTTTAAAGATCTATAGAACTACTTACTTACTTCGCTGGCCGTACAGATCAACTGTGATCCATGGCCTCTCGCAGATGTCGCCTATAACTGGTTCTATCGCCGGCTTCCGCTTGCCAATTGCCAATACCAAATGCAATGCTGTCTCTATCGACAGCTTCCTTCCAGGTATCGCCGTGATATTGCACTTGTAGTGTCGAAGCTCCAACACTAATGCTGACAACGCTCCCGGTCCTGACAGCGTCCGCACATTCCAACTGTTTAGCTTCAAATCATTTGTCCTTTTTCGTTTAGCTTTGGTTGTCGTCGATAGTTCCAGTCCGGCTCTCTCTTTGTGTTTCTTAGCGTTTGATATAAGGATGGCGGCTTGCTAAGCCAACGCACCCTGTATTAACCAGAGCCAAAGATCTATAGAAGCTCTATTAAATAAGTTCTTTAAATCTGACTTTGTAGCTGGTAAAAGAGCTTCTGGACGACTAAAAGGAAGCTGCCGATAGAGACAGTATTGCACTTGATATTGATAATTGGCAGACGGAAGCTCTGACAGACAAAAATGGTGCAGAAAGATCACTACGGTATCTAGAGACGGTTTCTTACAAGTCAACAAAAGAGCCATGTTTATGCCCATCTCAGAAAGTTTATGGATCAATATTTTTCTGTACGACCAGCAAAGTAAGTAAGTAAAATGAAATTAGCATACAAGTATCTAAAATATTGATTATTTTAAATAGAAATGGTTATAATCTAAAATAATCAACTATAATAATTTCAATTAGATACACATAATCAAAGTTTGCAATAGCAATTTATACTCAGTATAAATAGTTCCTTTAACATCACAATCTTAATAAAAGTTATCCAAAATGAATTTAATAGTTTATATAATTTTTGTTTTTATTGGAAATTCCTTATGTCAGCAGAAAGCAGCAAACGAAATGTTTAACTACAACGATAAATACTGTCCTCAATGTAGGACCCGTTCAAGTAACGAAAAATCAAGAAAAATCATAGACACGAGAAAAAAGTTTACAGAATATTATGGAAGTGATGACGAATGTGGAAAAACTGAAGAAAGAGAACTAAAGTTTGAACAATGTCCAGATTATGATTTTTCTGGTTACATTTTTAATGCAACACGAAGTCCTGATTGTATGTGTGGCGAATCTGATGTGCGAATGAAAATTACATTAGAAGATCAAAGTCATCTCTTTTGTTGCGCACCTGATTGTCAAAAAGCTAGGGTTCCTTTTTGGGTGGCAGTGTTGGTCGATTTCATTGTTTGGGGAGTTAAATTAGCTATCGAACAAATTGTTTCAGATGTCAAACAAGACAACTGCTGCAAAGATGCGGCTCCTTCGAAAACTACGACAACTACTATAGCTACAACGTTAGCTCCATCGCATAAGTGTGAGGAGTTTTGAACAATGTTTGGGAATTATTTATGGTTAATAAAATATTGAGGAAATTATATTTTAAAATTAATTTTATATTATTTAATTTAAAATATTTAGAATAGTCCATGTTGGTCCAAAATCTGATACCAGACCGAAGTGACTCTGTTTTAATACGGCATCATGTCCGTTCATTTATTACGAGCGTTGACCATGCATTTATCTTTCAAATCTATCTATGACACATATTTAAAACAGTAAATCCATTAGCAATTTTGGTTAATATCCAATTAATCATCATCCATCGATGCCACGTTTCTTGATAACGTTACTATCTTATCAATTTGTTTTTATGCGATAAGTTTGTTTTTTCATTTTTAAAAAGAATTTTTTTTTTTTTATTTTTGTTTGGATTTTGTGAATTGATGAGTAAAAAAGTGAAATTTTAAAGCCAGTATTAGAAATTAATAAAAAGTAAAGTTCCAAAAGTTATTCAAAATGATTGAATTTAAGCTGTATAAAACACAAATCCTAGCTATAATACCTTGTAAGACTACAAATAATTAATTGTGAACAAATGAATCAATTGCAATATTTCCAGCAAGTCTTATAGCAATTTGCAGTGGATTTCATCTTGCATATGGAATTTACAACTCAAATCTCGGTCTCAAAAATTGGATGTATAATTTTGAAAATTTACCAATTTCGATGGTTCCAATTTCATTTCATATCTTAGCATTTTGCGGTGGAGTTTATGCGAGTTATTTGTATCGGAAATTGTCAATTTATATGCTGCATGTAAGTTTAAATGTTTAAAATATGTGTTTAATGTGCTCTAGCCTTCGGGGAGGATGGGTTATGAACATATGATGAAATAATTTTGATCAAGACATGGACATATTTTGGGTAGGGAGGGTGGTTATCAAAACTTTATCAAAATCAACTTTTTGAAAGAAAATCTTAAATTTGTTAGAAATTTTCGTGAAAAAAAACCCTAAATTTTGCGATCAGCACAAAAAAACTCAACCCTCCCCTTAAGAGCAAAACGTGGAAAGTGAACAGACCCTAACTTAATTTTTTTAATCAGTGTACATCAGCAGCTCTCATGGTGTCCGGTGGAGTGATATTTTTTCTATTTGAGGACATTTATTATACAATTTTAACAACACGAATATTGACAGGATTTGCATTTGGAAGTTCCCACATCAGTTCTCTTTTCTACATCGCAGAGATTTCATCAAAAGAAATTCGAGCGAAATTGGTGCTTTTTCAGCATTTATGTCTGACAATTGGAATGTTTTTGCATGCAATTTCTGATGCCTTTGATGTCCTATTTGGTATGGGAATATTTTTAGTTGTGATAACTTGTGCATCATTCCCAATTGGATATTATACGATGAAAGAGTCACATGTGTTTCTAATTCTAAATAACATTAATAATAATGAAGAAAGTTTGAATAGATTGAAGCATTTCCGTGATGAAAATGATGGTGATATAGATTTAGAGCATGATGCAATGCAGAGCTACTTAATTGATGAAGAAAAGCGGAGATTTAAATTTTTCAATCGTCACAATATTTTGACATTATTAGTCATTATAATGGTCCAAAATTCTTACATTTCTGTCTTTAATGGACTTCATAATTATCTCAGATTAATTTTTATGAAAAGCATGCTCATGGAATGGACTGAAACTGTTGGATTATCAGCACGAATTGTCGGAACATTTGCATCATTTTTAATATTGGATTGTGTACCCAAAAAAGTTCATTTTACAATTCCAAGTGGATTTATTACAATAATTTTAATCATTTTTGGATCTCTAATAATTTTCTTCAGTCAACTATGGCTGCCTTTAATTTTTTTCATCAGTATTGAATTTTTCCTCGGACTTGGAATGGGCGGAATAAGTGAAATTTTAAAATCAGAATTATTTCCAATTAAAGAGAGATGGATATCAGTATGTGTTGCTTATTTCTTTGAAGAAGGACTGCAAATCATCTCATTGGTGATTTTATATAGCTGGTCATTTGGTTTGGGAAGTAATCCAACTTATTGGCCATTTATATTTGCAGCAATATTGCTAGTTTGTTCACTTATGGTATTTTTTGTATTAAAAGATTCAAGAAAAGAATATTTAAACGATGCATGCATGCTTTATAGTGAATAGAATCTGTAGACCAATAAAATAGATTATAAAGAAATATAGTCAAACAAGAATTGTTTTAATTTTAAATCAAGATCAGACACTGTCGTTGAAATCATAAAATCTACGATTTTTATTTGGAAATCCTAAATCTTATCGAATAGTAGCAAATTGCTGAAATTCTACTGTAGAAAATTCATTAAAATTATCTAAAGTCAAATTTTTCTTAGTCTCAACCGGCGAATGAATTTTGATCTGCCGCATGTGTGTATCTCGTCCATTTTGATGATTACTAATCACAGCTATTTGTATCATGAATGTCCTTATCGGTTTATCACGGATATTTTTAATAGGTACAACAATCCATCCAGACGGTTCACAAAGATCAATTATTTCGATCTCATTTAGATCATTAAAATGAGTTCCAATTCTTATTGAGATTCTAGACGGTGTGTAGGACTCATCCAGCTTATAATCACTGTAAATGTAAATTTGACTAATTGTTGTTTTTCTTGAAAATTGAATGTTGACTAAATGAGGAAGTTGTCCGTCCGATTGCCAATATGTTTCCATTGAATTGTCTCTGAGTTGTTCGACACCAAAACCTTTAAAATTAGAAGTAACTAAGGAAATTTTTCTTATAAAATTATTTAAAAAATGGTTTACCTGGTTTACATGATGAGAGTGACCAAACTGCATGACTTCCAACTTCTCTGACTTCACCGCTTCTTTCGGCATGAAATGGACATTGATTTTCAGTATTTTCTGGTGTTCTTGATGCCATTTTTGAAAATTTTAAATTTTTGTTTTAGATTTTTTTTTTTTTTTTGAAAATTTTGTTTACAAACAAAGAAGTTTGGCGCCATCTACCGGCTCAATAGAATGTTTTTGCAGATATTAAATGCAGAATTTAACAGAATTAATGAATAGGATAAGGTGCCGGTCACTAATAATGCCGCCACCATTCCTCCCGTAACTAGGCTGGGCTTGAATGCTACAAAGTATTGATAACACACTTCACACTTTGGACACTTTTTAAATTCACAAAAAATAACGACCAAAATATATTCAAATTTTTGCTGATCAGAAGTTTTCAACTTTTAAAACCCCTGGAACTGCATATTCTCTCTCATTACTTTTTCACCACATAAATTTTGTTTACATTTTATATATTTTAATATTATTTATTTAATTTTACTACAAAAGCTAAATTTTTAATTAAAAGTCAAAGAATAAAGTCAATAAATCATTAATTTCATTATTTTATTTAAATTAAAAATACAATTTCGATTTAAAAAGTCATCAAAGGAAACTTTGAAAGTGAAAATAAATTTAAAGTGAAAATAATTTCATAAAAAAAAGAAAAAATTATGGAAAATGCAAGAAGACGAGCTGAAAATGACTTCCAGTTTGGTCGTGCGATTGGCGAAGGAAGCTTCTCAACTGTTTATGTTGCCAGAGATTTAGAAACCAAAAAGGAATTTGCAAGTAAGTCATTGAATCAATTCATTCGCTAAATTTGCATTTCAGAATTTCTTCTTTTTGACATTCATGCCTTTTGTGAATGAAAAACATTCATTTTTTCTAATAGAAAATTTATTGATTTAATTACAATGAACTTGAGAATTTTATAAAATATTTATATTAAATAATCGATTTAAAAGAGAGTTGTAAGCTTATTGATGTCATTTATTTACTGATTTATTTTCCAAAGTTCATAGTTGTTGACTATACAATTGAAGTAAAATAGGACATATTATAGTGGTTTTATTGAGAACTTAATTTAAATATTAAGCTGTATATTTCAAGACTAAGTGGAATAGGTTGAGATTAGTCGACCGTACGTTAAGCTATAGAATTTTCGTATCATGACAAGTTCCACAAATATCAAGTTCGTAGCTAGATTTGATGCAAAGTCCGAAGTGACTCTGGCTTGGTGCCAGATTTCGTAAAATCCACCCTAAACGGGAACCGGATGTCCAAAATACTTTGCATAGAACTTGAATGTTTCAGGGCTATTTTTTCTTAAAAATCTTTAATAAATTAAAGAATTTTGCTTTCAAGGTCTTGGTATTGACCCCAATAAGCACACCATGACTATGTGTCTTGTCATTTATCCTCGAAAATTCCCAACAAACAATTAGCATGATTCGCAAAATTGAGTATGTTCAGATATATTGATTGAGTATACTCATGAGCATGCTCATTTATTTCAGGATGCTCACTGATTTTTATAGAATACTGATTATCTTAAGCTATAATATTGCTATTTTTCTGTTATTTTCAGTAAAAGTCTGTGACAAGGCGCACATAATACGCGAACGGAAGCAGGAATATGTGACGAGGGAGAAAGCAGCTCTGCTTAAACTCAAAAATGTCAAAGGAGTCATTTCATTATTTTGTACATTTCAATCATCATCAAAGTTATTCTTTGTCGTCACATTAGCACGAAATGGAGATGTATTAAAGTATATAAATCAGTGTGGCTCACTACCTCTAGACTGTGTAAAATTTTATGCTGGGGAGCTTTTAGTTGCAATTGAAGGAATGCATAAGAATAATATAATTCATAGAGATTTAAAACCTGAAAATTTATTACTTGATCAGAAAATGCATCTGCTTATTGCTGATTTTGGATCTGCTAAAATTCTACCTGATAACTATGATCATCTTGAAGAACAAGCAGACATTGAAAGGAGTCGACAAGTTGAAGAAGATGAAGATGAACCATCAAGACCAACAAGACGATCAAGTTTCGTTGGAACTGCACAATATGTCTCACCTGAAGTCCTTAATGGCAATGCAGCTCATCATGGATCAGATTTATTCTCATTTGGTTCAATTATTTATCAAATGTTGTGTGGAAAATTTGCATTTAATGCCGGTAGTGAATACTTGATATTTCAAAAGATTTTGAAGCTTCAGTACTCATTTCCTGAAGGTAAGTCTCACTTATTGTGAATTGCTCTTAATGGCGGATCCTATAACAATTAGTTCCAAAATATCAATAATTAATTTATTCCACTTTTTCAGGTTTCGATGAAAATGCAAAAGATTTAATCGAAAAACTCTTCAAATTAGACCCAGATGAACGAATTGGTGCAAAAGATCCCAAAGATTTAAAATATGAATCAATAAGGAAGCATCCGTTCTTTGATGGAATTGATTTTGATAGATTATTTGACAGTGAGCCACCATCATTACCAAATTAATGTTAACTAAATTATTTACTAGATATAATTTTCATTCAAAATGACAAAAATGACGCTCCTTGACTTCTTAAGAAGAACTAATTAATTAACTAAAATTTTATTGTAAAAATATATATATTTAAAATTAACTCCAATTTTAGTTAGATGAGGTTTTTAATGTGAATTTGAATTAAATTAGGAGAATTATTTATTATAAAAATTAAGTTCACATTAAATTTGATAGAAAATGGGAGAATTTTGAGCATATTTTCAATACCAACTTGGCATGTGACTGAGTGACATATTAGGACAGTATTTGATGCTGTTAATGGTACCTTATTGTATCGTACCCTACAACGGCGTATTCAGGAGGGAGCTTGTGTGTTTTAGGGAAAACCTTTAGAAAATTGGAGATTGTTATACAAAAGAGATGTTTGAACCACAAATCATTAACTTCTTCATTTGTGTAGAGGTGCTTGTAGTACTTTGGAATAAGATGTGAAGCAACTCACCAACCAAAGATTGGAAAATGGAAAATGTGCTTCAAATTTCTCAGTTATTGATGTAACTCAGTTAGTAATCAAATTATCCCATCATCCCTTAGTATTATAATATGGTCGATAGGATTATCCTCGATTTGGAATTGCACAAGAGTTCGGAAAAGACCTTCAGGCTTGCAAATTTCTGTTTTTTGTCTGATGTGTATCCAATTGAGCAGGCCTGATTTTTTTTTTTGAGTGTGCCGATATGAACATACCTTAAATTTGGTACCAGACTGGCGTGAGTACGGGCATGAGTACGCTTTTTTAAGTGGACATGCTCAATGTATGATAAACTATTCTGATATCGGTTGATGATTTTTCTAAAAGTTTTGTTTACAGTTTTGAATTATGAATTACAAAACTAATTTTTCTAAAGTATTCAAAAAAATAATAAATTGCATGTGTTTAAGTTTATAGTCACAATTAAAACTGATAAACTCATAAATAGTATGAAATTCATATTTACTATAGATAGATCTAATAAAACATTATAATAAATAAATGAATAAATAATAGGCTTTATTGTTGTTAAAATAAGCTGTAAAATATAAAAAAAAACTTGAAAATTTTAATTAAATATACTTTTATTTATTATAAGGGGGGAAGGGAGGGGGAGGATAGGGTAAGCCTCCTGACTAAGCTCCTGATTAACAATTAAGATAGCTAATAGCTAATCACTAAAGAAATAGCTTACAGGTACATTTTTAATAAAATCATTAGCAACATCCAAATGAACTTCATCGATTCGAGCTTCAAATACTTTATATAAAAATTTAAATATAATTCCATCAAAAATATTCAAAATTGAATTAAAACCAGGTCCCGGTTCCATTGATCTTCCAACTGGCAGTGAAAATTTTACATTTCCAACTTTTAATTTATCAAATTTTAATTTTGCTTGTTCTATTTTAAAATATTCAATTCCGTCTCTTTTATAGATGTGAACACTTCCATTACCATGAATGCTTGCATCAAGCATAGAAAGTGAAAATTCGCCAGTTTGTGGGAATGGCAAAAGTCCATCCAGACTGTATTTGGCTGCCACATCTAATCTGTCATACTCAATGTGCGGCATAAATTTTAAATAGTCACCGTCGAAATATGCACTAAAATTAAAGAAGAAGATTTAATTATGAAATTGTAGTAAAATCATTTCGGAAGGGATATGGTGTAGTGACTGAAAATCCGAAACCAGACTAATGTAGTTCTGACTCCACATCCGATTTAATCAAATTAGGTCTGAAGATAGATTAACTTCGTCATGGCGATTAAACAACTCTAAATATGTCCCTGATGTAGTAATCTTGAGTATTAATACCCAAGCGGCACAATGTCTACATCGTAATTTTGGCAGAAGTTGGGCAGAAAAGAATGAGATTTGTCGTCCGTATCACAAATCATTTATTCAAATCTACTTACCGAAGGCCTTTAAGTTTAAAACCTGTAGCACCAATAATATTAATATCATAAAATTTGACTGTAAAAAGTCCACTTCCTAGCTCATAGCGTGGAAGAACGTATGGATCTAACGGTTCTATGATAAAATCTGGAGCTAATCTTCCTGATGCTAAATTTGGTCTTAGCTTATTGAGAGATTTTAAAATGCACTCCCCAATGTCTGGGTATCGTCTGCTGCATAATGGAAACACATTTGAGGATTCTTGTAAGTCTACAAATGAACAGCAAAATCCTATGATTAATAAACAGTTTTGCAGATAATTTTTCATAATCCAACGACTTTGTTGCTTGACAATTGAATAGCAGATATCAAACTGACAATACAATACGAAAATTAGACATCTTAAGCATTAATCTTCAGCTGTAAAACACGTTTTTACTTTTACTTTGCCGGAGAATATTTGACGAGAAGTGTGCCTCAAGGACTCAAACTTCTTCTGTCGCTTGTTAACTAATCATGAATTAAGATAAATATTTATAAAGCTATGATGATGATGATGGTGAGCGTATACAAACTTTACAGTTATAATCAGCAGATATTATGTAAATAAGATAATAACGATTTAATTAAGAAGATTTAAATATGATTAAGCCTAATAAAAACATCACAATCAGAGTAAGCAGGCTTCTATGGATGCCAGCCTCCACAAACAAAAATGGCCGGATTTTATGATGACAATTTACACTGACTGCGAACCTACATTTAATGGAAAAGTCGGTATTCATTTCTATCAGAGCTCTGCCTTCAAGGGGAAGTAAGATTTTGGGCTCAAACCATTCCTTTCCCTTTTGGTAACAGGATAATTGTCGGAAAGTTCACTAGAATAATTTTTTATTACTTTCATTACAGATCTGGTTTGCACATTGAATATTATTGCAAATAAAAATGTTTACAGTTACACTTTGGGTCCCTTCACACATTTTGTGATTGCTATCATTTACATATGTGACGTTTAATACCAAAGTGTGCCGTGACTCAAAAAAGTTTGGATAAAACTGCGTTATAATAAAATACAAAATCATGTAGAATTTGTTATGGATCGGGGAAGAGTTAAACAAGTCAAACTTTTGCGTTACGTAATAAGTAAATGAACCCTTTTCTTATAAATTCTTGTTCTAGTCTTCATTGATAGTTTTTAATTTGCATCACCGTCTTCATATAAAATAAGCGAGAATAATTGAATTTTGCTCAGTACTTTCTAAGATTTTGAGGTGACATATTTGTGGTAAAAGTTTAATAATTTCGAGATTAGTTACATCAAGGATTCAATATGAATAGGTAAGTTTAAATAAACCATTTCAAACGCAAATGAACTTGAATAGGACCAAAAAGATTACTTAATAGCTTACTTCGTTGTCTATACTGTGATCCATAATCTCCTTCATATGAAACTGTCTTTTTTGCTGACTTCCGATTGCCAATTTCAAATACCAAAAGCAACGAGTTCTTTTGCCATCCTCGTGATCCTAGAATGGCACACGGCATGAAAAAGAAAGGAAATGATTGGGAAACAAAACTATATTTCAGTTTCAATTCTAGTCCGTGTTGTTATATATTTAAATACTTTTAAATTCTCCATATTAATTATGTATTTCATTTATTTATTTCACAGTCTCGCAATAATCCTATTCCTTCAAATATCCATCGGATGCTCAACAATAGTCTATTCAGAAATAGTTCGTTGTGTCTATCAAATTAAGAAATTTGACGATATTATCAACAGTCCATATACCTGTGTAGCAGTTGGTATGAATTTTCCATCAAAAATCATAATTGAAGAAATTAATGGAAAGCATAAAGGAGAACGTGGAAATAAAGATGTTAAGGCTTTAGACATTTCTAATCAAAATTGTGAATATTTTCCAGCTGGATTTAACAAATTTTTTTCAAATCTCGAAGGAATTTTTGTTATAAATTCAAATTTAAAAAGTATCAGAAAAAAGGATTTGGAAGTGTTTCCAAAGCTAAAGAGCTTGTCATTAGCTGACAACAAATTGTTGACAATCGAACTTGGAATTTTGACAAATAATCATAATTTAAGAAAGATTTCCTTAGCAAATAATCAACTTATTGGAATTGGAACTGATTTACTCGATAATGCTGAAAATCTTGAGCAGCTTGATCTGTCAAATGCTGGCTGTGTAAATAAAAAAGCTTCAAATAGAGCAGAAATAGAGGCAATGAAGACTGAACTTGCAGAAAAATGTTCACCAACAGATGACATGCAAAAGATACAAGAAGCAGAAGTGAAACTGTATTTTTGTAATGAACAGTTTGCAAATGCTACATCCATAGCTAATGAAAACATTAAAAAACTTAAAGAATGTTCAGAAGAGAATAAAAAAAGTAAGGAACAGATGAAGCAAATTCAATCTCAACCTGATCAATGTAAAACTGGATCTGAATGTAAAGATAAATTAGCGGCTTATGAGAAGCAAGTTGCATCATATACTAAGAAAATAAAGATTCTTGAAGAGCACATTGCGAAGCTACAGGTTGAAAATAAGGAGTTAAAGAAGATGAACAGTCAAGCTACTTCAATTCAGTCGTGTACAGCAGATCTGGAAAAATGTAAAAAGTCAGCAACATCATCGGAAATGAAATCAGCTCCAGAATGTAAAAGTAATTTAAATTTGCTTAATGTCATCATCGAATGTGATAAATTTGATGAAAAGGTTTGCATTTCTGAGAGCACCTTAGTTCCATTTGATGGAATGACAGTGACTGGTGTAAAACAACCGAATGGAGCATTAATAGATGGCAGCTTAGTAACAGAATTACAGCTTTTTGGTGGTGCCATTCGAGCTATTCCAAACAATTTAGGACAATATTTTACAAATTTAATTACACTGCTGATGAGTAACGTAAAAATTGAAGGAATCGATGATCAGTCATTGAATGGATGCACACATTTAAGAAATTTAACAATAAATAACGGAAAACTTAGCAAAATTCACACTGAAGCCTTTAAAAGTGCTTCAAACTTAATTTATGTTGACTTTTCAAATAATTTGTTAAGTGAAATTAGTGAAGGAATTAAAAGACTTGAAAAATTGGAAATTTTAATACTTAATGGCAACAAAATCACTACAATCGAATGGAAATGGTTTAACAATATGAAGAACATCCATACAATCTCAATTGCAAATAATCAGTTCGAGCATATCGACTCAGGATTCTTAAATACTGAAAAATTCTCTAATTTAATGACTGTTGATATGAGTTCTAGTAAATGTGTTAATATAAAATATCCAGCAGTTGGCATTGATGAGATTAAGAAGCAACTACACAGAGGATGTCCATTCAAAGTAGATTTGAGTTGTGACTATAAGCAGATTGGCAAAGGTAATTTAGGTAATCAGAATGAATTCTAAGCAACTATTTTTTAATTCATTTACTTAACAGATTACGTATGCGAAGCTAGGAACGTCTTCATATATTATGAAAACACCATCATAAGCAGCATTGTAAGCACAAACACAATCACAAACGATTCAAAAATAAATGTCACAAAAGTAATTGTTAAAAATCAAACAATGAACTACATCCCATCCAACTTCTTTGAAGCATTTGGAGGTAGTGTTGCATCAATTGAAATTGACAATTCAGGACTTCAGCAAATTAGCAATTTGAATGGATTAAAGGAAATAAAAATTATTAACAATAATATTCAAATTATTGATGAAAACAGCTTTGTTGGATCTCCCAATGTTGAAGTGATTATACTGCATGGAAATAAAATTCAAAAAATTAGAGATGGAACCTTTGCTAATAATAAGGAAATTTTGACATTTGACATATCAAATAACAACATAAACCAGCTATCATCAACGTCTATTGAGACTATTTTACAATTTAGTAACATCATCAACTTATCTGGAAATAAATTGTCAGTTATTAATTGGACATATGATGGATCAGTTAAAGGTCAAATTATTGCTGAAAATAATCCATGTCTTGACACAAAATCTGGAAAAAATTCTAATGAATTCATTAAAGAGATTTACGATAGATGTTCTGAACAGATTGAACTGCATTGTAGCTTTGAGTACATCGATGAAGGTATGACTTTTGAATTTTTGTGCAGCATCTGTTTTATGTCACATTTTAATTATTATTTTTCATTTATACAGATTATGTCTGCATTGCAAGAAACCTCAGCATATTGATTGAAAATACTAAAATAATCAAAGTAGTCGGAACTCACATGGAACCAGGTCTTTCATCAAAGAATGTAACGAAATTTATCATCAATAACCAGAACATGAATTACTTCCCAAATAATATTATTGCCGTATTTCCAATGCTAACAAAAGTTGAAGTAGTTTCATCAAACTTGAAGAAAATATCCAAATTTATCGGTCAAAACTTATCATGGATAAAGATAACTGGAAATAAAATCATTAAGATTGATGCAAATTCATTTGCTGAGTCACCAGGTCTTACCTTCATTGACATGTCTGAAAATGCTATTACAAGCATTCCTGAAAGTTTATTTGAATACAATTCGGAAATTATTGAAATAAATCTTAGCCATAATCAGCTAGAGACAATTAAATGGACAATATTTAACATTATGACTAATTTACAAATCATTAACATCAGTTATAATAGACTTAAATCTATTTATTGGACTCAGTTGGCTATAGAAGTGGAAAACATTGACTTAAGTGGAAATGAATGCATCAATCTAAAATATTCAACTGAAAGTAAAGATCAATTTATGGATGCAATTAATAATGTCTGTGGATTTGAGACGAAACTAATTTGTAATTATAGAAAATCTGGGTCAGGTAAGTGATTGTTTAATTTAATTAATGTGATGTCTGAGCAGAGTGGAATCTGTAGTATCGAGTGAATCTACCAGTGTAAGAGTAAGGCCACTGTGGCCTAGTGGTTAGGCAATATACCTCATTTGTATAACAGTTATGAAAGTGCATGGGTTTGATTCTAATTCCGATCTCTGAATGGTTATATAGATTGCTGTCGATATGGCAAGGATTCACACAATGCTCACGACATTATAAGTTGATGGCTAAATCAACCAAAATCATTTTATTTTTTTTCAATTCAGATTATGTTTGTCACACTGAGAACCTTGAGATTCTTAACGAAAACACAAGAATTGTTGATGTTCAAGGCACACATTTACCTGGAAAATCAAATAAGGATGTCACAAGAATGATTTCACTCAACCAAAATGTCATCTATTTCCCAATCAACATTCGCAAATTCTTCACTACATTAAGAGTTGTTGATATAATTTCTAAGTCATTTAAACTTAGAGTTATATTCATAAGTGATGACAAGTTTTCAATTTCTTCAAATTGTCAATCTTAAATTAATTAAAATTTCTGATTAAGATGTAAAATTCGATCATTTATAAAACGTTCAATAAAATAAAATTTTTAGATCAAAGAGAATTTAATTTGAAAATTGCAAATCAGTCAGAAAGTAATTGAAGCTATTGTTTAAAATGCTCATATTTCTTTGCCAAAATTGTCCCACCGTTAGATTCCTAAACTTAACTAAATTTATTAAAGTACTATTTTAACATGAGAATTATTCAAATTTTGTGTTAGTTTGATTGATTAATTGTATTGAACTAACTAGTAAGAAGAACTTACTATGTAAAGCATTCAAAATTCTTATTTTTTAATTTACAATACAATTTGAACCAGAGTTTGCATGACTCCGGGAGTCTAACTGGACTCCACTGGACTCCACTGGACTCCAATTGGACTTCAAATTCTGTCTCCAATAGATTCCCACCTACTCTCATGTCAACAATAAAAAATGCTTTTTCAATTAATTTATTTTGTCAAAAATAAATACAAATTTGTGCAAAATTAGATTCCGAGCTCGAATTCTATTAAAAAATTTTCTTTAGAATCAACATAAGTCGACTTTTCTAAGCGAAATCCTAGTCAATATCGAGCTCTAAATAAATAAATAGTCTAAACGGTTTGAATATTCATGTACAGGTATACAGCCGTAAGTAATTCTTTCATTATTTTTGCTCGGCATAATAACTTTAGCAGTCATAACAAAGTAGTGTGACATTGAGGAAGAGTTCATGTAAAATTTAAAACATAACCATATTTCTTTGAAAAATGGCTTATCAAGTGGCTGAAATAGATAATAAGGTAAGTAAATGTACTATAAATCAGGTGAAAAAAATCATTGTGGGAATAGATTTGTCAATATTAATATTGAATTTTATCTCTGAAAAAATGTAGAAATAATTTTGAAACCACAGGTTTTGACTAAATTTGACTATATTATTGGTCTATAATTAGCCAACAATTTATTCGAAGATAAACAAATTTTTCGTTAAATTATCAATTCAAAAATTGAGAAAATTTTGAATAAAATAAGAATTTGACTTTGATTTTGCTTATGAAAAGGCAACATTTGTGCTGCATAATTGTAACTGGACACCGGCACTTATTTTGTTACTTCATATCCAAATGATGATTCATTAAAAAGTCATTATTTTGCAATTACAGATCCAACTTCCAGTGGAGATAATCTTGCATATATTAAGCTATTTAGATGACATCAAAGATATTCGAAATTTTATGGAATTATCCAAAGAAATTCGATGTTCTTCATTTAAAACTCCAAGAATCATGAGGAAAATGAAGTTTGTAATATCGAAATCAAGATGCACAATAGACAGACTAGAATTTGTAAAAGATTCCGGAGAATTTATTCGATGTCTTCAACTTAAATTTGTTGGAAAAAGTGAAAATACAATAAAATACATTTTGGAACATGTTCCAAATTTGGAAGAGCTTTATTATGAGAATCAGGATGAGTTCTATAAAAATGGATTTGATGCTGAATTTTGCAATGTTCAAAAAAATTTTGAACCAGTGGAAGTGACAAAATTAAAAAAATTAAAACTTAAAACAAACAATTTTAGTGAATTTGTGAAAAATATTAAAAATTTGAATAATTTAGAAGAAATTTCAATCAATTTAAATCAATTTAATGATGACAAAAAAGTTGTTGATTTTTTAGTTGATCAGAAAAATTTAAAAAATTTAAATATCAAGTTTAAATTAACTAGAAATCCAATAGATTTTCCATATGAAGATGTTAGCAACAAAATCAAATTTCAACTTAAAGTTTTAAAACTTAAATTTAATCATAAAAGTGATGAAATTTTTTTAAATTTTTTCCAAAAACAAGCTTCAAGTTTAGAAGAATTGGATGTAAAAAGTTCAAATGAAGAGTTTCTAGAAATTTTATTTAGAAAATGTAAAAAATTAACAAGTTTAACATTTTATGGTAAAAATTCAAAAATATATTCAGATTTGTATCCACATTGGATGCTAGAAAATGTTAAATATTTAAATGATTACAGTTTTTCTGCCTTAAATTTAAATTTAGTTTTTAAAAAATTTCCAAATCTTGAAAATTTTAAATGTTGTCAACTCATTAATTTAAATGGAATATTTGATAAACTTATTAAACTAGAATTATATACAATTTCTGTTGAAAATTTCCAGAATTTGAAATTGCCAAATTTAAAAAATTTATCAATTAAGAATTTAGAAAAAATTGTTGATGAAGCTCATTGGATAAAATTTATTCAAAATATTCCAAATATTGAAAATTTAAAAATTATTTCCTTAAAATGTAAAACGGACCATAAAATTATTTTAAAATTTATTAAAAATTTCATTAATTTGAAATATTTTGAAATTTGGTATTTTGTAGAGATTGATACCAAAATTATATCTGATGGTTGGTTACCGATTTTCTCATATGAAGATCCAATGCCGCACAATCTCTTTATTGAATTTGATAAGAAAACTATCAAAACAGATAATATTAAATTAAGCATTGAAATCCTTCAGAAACAATTTGAGGATTTTAAAATTATTAACTACAACAATTCTGAAATTCTTTATAATTTCAAGAATCTTTACTTACGTCCATTTGAGTATGATTCAGACTATTAAGGATTTCACTGTTTTAAAAAGCCATAGCAAAATGAAGATTTTCTTCGGGATTCAAATTGAAAGATATAAACAACTTTTTGTAATATTTTACTACTTTATTGGTATAAATAAAAAAAAATGAGATTTTGTATTAAAACTTAATAAATCAACCATAAATTTTGTTAATTTTTCTTTAATAATCACCAAAAGTTGCTTAAAATCTAATTTAAAATGCACTTTTAACAAGATTAATTCCATTTGTGACCTCATCACTCGCTAAAACAATAGTCGATCCAGTCAACGATTCAATCATCTTACATGCTGCAACTTCTGCATAAGTAATTCCACCAATCACAAAAATGAAAATTGATTTGGGTTTTAATGGAAATGAATTTAAATTTTGAATAGATTTAAGACTTTTAATGGAATTTTCACCATTTTTTAAAATTTTCATATCAAAATTAGCAAATTTTGTGGAAATATCTTGAAAATTTTGTGCTTGAAGGAGGTTGTGAGCCACTTGTGCAATAAAAGGGATATAATTGTCATTAAAGACATAACTTGGACATGTTTTTGTTGATGTTGACTTTTTCTTATCCGGAATTTCACTTTCATTAATTGGAATTAATTTAAATTTGATTGCATCTGTCATGAATTGAGTTTTCTTGGTTAAATTTGATGCAATTGTCATTAAATTTTTAGTATTAGGTCTTAAAATGTCAGGAAATAATTTTGCTTTAAATAAATTATGAAAAATGTAAAGATTTTTTTGTCCAAAAGCATTTAAATAATTATGAATTAATCGATTAGTTTCATCACCCGAATATCCATTAAATATATGAAATAATGCCATAAGTCTTAAAACATTAAATTTATGAGCATTTGTGCTCATATTTTCATCAATAAATGAAATAATTTGCTTCCGATTTTCATTCCTTAAAATCATTTCCTCAACATTTTGAAGCTTTTCAAAATTTAAGCTCATTTCTTGAACAATTTTCTCACAAATTATCAAATGCTTGTACAAAATCTTTTTTTGTGCTGCAACTTTTGGCAAATTTTGTTCAACAAAATCCTTCATTTGCTCGAGATTCATGTCACGTGAGTATTTTCGTTTTTCTTGTTCCAAATTTTTTGATTCTGCTTTGATTAAATTTACAACTTCAGCAAAATGCTTGTATTTATTTGCTGTATATAGTTCGTCAGATGTACCGCACATTCGGAGTGTTTTTATGTCGTCATGGCTTTCTAAATTTTTGGATTCCTGAATAAATTTGTAGTGAGAAAAAACATCATTAGATGGTTGTGATTAAAGGTTCTCGAGACCGAACGACAAGACTTCTCAGTCTGCGTCTCGAGATTTGCCAGGATTGAGACTTTTGAAGAATTCCCTTTTAATTTCGGTCTCGATCTTAATCTTAAAAATAATCATTGAAACTTAGACTATAAGAAACCCTAGTTGTATTCTAATCTTAAATGTGGTTCATAAGACGATCCAAATTTCAGCTAGGGTTTCCCCAAAGTTTTAGTTTTGATGCCAAGATCGCGACTGAGACTACAATGAGCTCATTAATCCCCACTTACCTCTTTCAAAATATCAATTTTTCCATCAACAATCTTATTATCTCCTTCAATATTCAAAATTCCAGCTTTCATGTCAAACAATTCCAACATTAATCCACTATAAGTAACCGGTGTAAGAAGACATGATGGATAGTCAACATCTCTATCAATCACAACCATAACATTAAAATCTGGATTTTCATCATTTGATGGTTTTTTCAATTGCGTAAGCATGTCAATTACTTTTTCTGAATTTTCACCACATGTAAGGATCATATTTGGACGTTTATGGACCATCGTGAAGACACGAAGTGATTTAGCAATAGAACTAAGCAGACTTTTATCTTTTTGAATGAAAACTTGTTGAAATGTTGATGGAATTTCAAGAAGAAGTAAATTTCTGTCGATTTTAATGAAATCCCATGAAAATCCATGCAGACTAACAATTCCAGCTAATCCTTCAGATTCAACGAGATTACGAAATACGAAAAATAAGCTTGGCACAACAATAATATGAAACTCTTTAATTCCATCATTTTCTGATGAACTTGATGACTTCAAAAGAGATATTTGATCCAAAACATGCTTAAATGTTACTAAATTAGCAAATATCATGTAGACTAGGGTTTTTGTTTTTGGTGGAAGTGACGATGACAGCTTATAAACTTTATCAAAGCCTTTTGATCTGTAAATTAGTAGATTTAAGTTAAATTTCTTCAATATAATGATATTTTGAAAGTTTTTACTTCAACCATGTCATGTTTGCGAATGAGTCTAGAATCCGAATTATTTCAGGTTCCACCACAAGATCCTTCCGTCCAAATATTGTGAGGAGAATATTATCAAGCTGAAATGAGAATTAATTGAATTTTATGGCAAATTTTTGATTTAAGGTCAATAGTTATGAGAATTGCAGCAATTGATTTCGTATCTAGTGTGACTCGAGCCTACATATATTGAATGAGCTTTACAATATTCAACTGTAGGTAAGTGTTTAATTGCAGATGTTTGACTAGAGATCTGTTGCAGATACAGCACTAAATTTATCAATGTGTTACCTTTTCAAGAGCAATTTGCTTATATCCTGACAGCTTTTTCTCAAGAACCACGTCCATTGTTTTATAATTTTAAATTCAATGTCCGGTCTCTTAAATTATTGTCTATTTAACTACGCAATCTTAATTTTTAATTATAAATATTAGAAGCTACGTATTGACAGTAGCTTAGCACTTAATTATATTGACCATCTATATACTTTTACTTAGCTAAATATTTAAAATTTTAAATAAACAATGACTAAGTACGGAATGTTTTTAATTTTATGTCATGTAAACAAAAACAAGAAACTTTTAAGCCAAGGGGTAGGAAAATCAAAACTTTTTTATCTTAATCAAATAGTAATTCAGATTGAGGATTATATGCAATTTTTTGAATAAACTTAAGTCGATTGGACAAAAATTCGTTATAATTAGTTGAAGGCAAATTAATGTTCTTATTAATGATAAGTCCTGATGTATTTTTGTCCACTTGGGTAACAATTAGGGAATAAAACTGACGAAAATTGAGAAAATAGGTCGAAAATCGAACTTAGAGAATCCTCAAAGCTCAGAAGCTCATCTAAAAACTTTGAAAATAATACACTTAGACACAGACGAGTGTCTGATCCTTAGAAATCCGAAAAACTGAGATTAATCCAATTAATTTAATGAAACATAAAATAGATAATTAATTTTATTGAGGAAAATGCAATTTTGACATTGTATTATAACTTATCCAATTAATCAATAGCCTAAAATTTGTATTAATCCATCTAAATATATTTATACTATGAAATCTCGAACAGCATTCTCTTACATAAAAGCCAACAACATTAAATATCGTATTTTTCTCTTCATTTCCAACTTTATCGACACGTAACATGACAAATGCATCTTTTGACTTTCCATTAATTGAATAATAATGTGGCAGGAAGGAAAAGCAATGAAAATTGTGTTTTTCATAAAATAATATTGCACTTAAATTTGTTGATAAGGTGTGAAGGTAGCATACTTTTATAGACTTTTCTTTTGATCGAAGCTCATTGACGAACGTGTCCAGGAGAAGTGAACCGATTCCATTTCGACGAAATTTTCGATCAATTGCTAAAAATTAAAATAAAATAGTTAATTTTTTGATCATTTTTTGACCAGTTTTTTGGTCATTTTTAGTCAACTTTTGGTAATATTTTGGTCATATTTGATTATTCTAATCACAAAATTAAATTATCATCCTAAAATCTACTTAATTGTGCATAAAAATCTCATACATAAATCACATACCTAGCGACAATATGTAAGCAATCGACGACTTCCTCCCTATCGTATTTGACAGAATCAATTTATCATCTTTGTTTAAATTATTCCATTTTTTCACTTCGCCGACAATAATTCCAACAATTTTATATTCATAAATTGCAGCTAAATTAATAAATCGTTGAGAATTGCTCGTTATGTCTTGATACCATGAATTTGGATATGTAATTGGAAAGGAATCTTGAAAAAGGTCCTTGACTTCTGAAATGTCATCTTTGTTAAGTAATCGAATGTCCAGTTTTAGTCTTGTGCGTTCACATTCGAGTGCACTTGATGGATCTGCTTCAGCTAATAAAAGTGTTCGTTGACTTTCGAGCATTTTATACGAGATTTTTGTTGACGTTTTTTGAAGAAAAATAAAATAAATAAAATTTTCCTAGTTGAGAATTTGTTTTTTTTTGTGATGTTTACTAAGGGGGATGTTGTGAGGAATTGAAAGAATTTTTTAAAAAATTCTAATTTTTTTTTGTTTTTAAAATATTTTAAAAATATGATAAATTTCCTAGAATTTCAAAAATTCACCAAAAAATTTGGAAAATTAAGAAACTTTAGTTAATTCAACAAGTTGAATTTTAAATAAGTTTATGATTAGTTTTCAACCCCTTGAAAAATTCCAATAAAAAATTACAAAACAACACTAATTTATTTATTTTAATAATAAATCCTATTTATTTTCTAATATCTAAATTTTGATTATTTTTCATCATTTTTCTGTAAAAGTCTAAAACCTTTTGGCTTAAGTTTGTTTTTAATGATTTTATCTCTGCTTTGATCCTTCTCTTTTTGAATTCTTGCATGACGATCGACTGCAAAATCTATTTCTTGAATTCCTTGTACAATTTTGGTTGCTAATTCTCGCTGATATTCAATTCGTTTCTTCTGGTTTCTCTAAAAATATAACGAATATTGAATATGTTAGTTTAGTGCAAAATCAAGAGGTGGTTTGCGATCATGTCCTCAAATTCACAACTATTTCAAGGACAGAAACATAATTTGGACAACATTCTTCAATTTGCTAGAGGTTTTCAGGACAATTACAGACTGTCTTCTAAATTTTTGCATTTAAAACTCCAATAATCTTGGATATCAATCCCAAACTGCTCTCCTATCCATCTTAATATGCTCATAAGTCTCGCTGACTTGGGAACACATATTTCCGATTTTTCCATCCCGTCTACTTTTAAGGATAGATTGATAAACTAAACAAGGAATATCTTAAAAATTACAGTCAGGGATTTGACCCCCATTGCATCCATCAATATTCCATCAATTAAAATCTTTAATTGCAGAGATTAGCTATGATTAGATTGACTAGAAACCGAATCCCAAGGTAATAATTCTTCACAATTCTCAAAAGCCTCTTCCAGACCTAAAAACTTTGAGGTAATATCATCAAAATAATCAATGTCAACTCACTCCAAGTGGTGTCGGTCGTCCATCCATGTAAGTAAAATCAGGAAGATAAGTCAGTGGTGATTCCGTATTTGGATTGACCGGTAAACGCATCTTTTTTCTCCATGCCTGATCGATGAATTGAATTTGTGAATTGTGAAAAAATTTCACACCATTTAGAGCTGTTGATTGAAAGACTTTAATGATGACATTTATATTAGTAAAAAGATTGAAAAGTTACTTGTTAAGCTGTGTGTTTTTTGAAATATCCTTAACATTTTGAGCTGAAAATTCAATTTGTAAATATTGTTTTATTTTTAATTTTAATGTGTATGAAAAAAATTTAAATGTGGCAACACCAAAGAAGCAAAAATTGCGGGAATATTTGACTTTTTTCGGAAATTGTCTAATGTGCTGCCATCTTTGAGCGATTCAAGCATTCGTCCTGAATTCTTCTGTAACATAAACTCAATATTTCCTGGATCATCTCCTGAATTTGGTCAATCTAGAAAATAACTCAATCTCCTTACATTTTAAAAATTCAAATTTTTATTCCATGCATTGCAAGTTTATTAAATAATTTTTCTCAATTTTTCATGAACTTTTTCCACTTCTGCCCATATCCAGTCAACAATTTCCTTTGTTAGCCTAGTAAAAACGGCTGGTCGCCCATCCTCACACATCATAGCACCAAATGATGAAATACCAACTTGAACTGTCAAATTATTTCTTAAAATTGTCAAAGCTCCACCAGAATCACCACGACATGCACTTGATTTATTGACAGCAGTTGAAACACACAATTGTGTTGATGATGGAAATAACCCAGCAAAAGTTGAACATTCATCATTGCTTATGATTCGATTCTTTGTATATCTTAAAATTGACGATGATCCACAACTATCACAATACCGTCCATAACCAGCAATCGTGCCAATTTCTCCAGCAAATGATTCATCAAACATAAAGCTTGTTGGCAGTGAGACTGGTTGAATTAATCTGTTGAATTTGATAGCTTCTGGAATTGTAATAAGTCCAACATCCATATATGCGTAAAAGAAGCTAAATTTAGGATGAATTATGAAATTTTCACTGTTTAAAGCTATTTGAACTGCATCAGTTTCATTGACAAGCAAATCAAATACACCTAAAATAAGAACTAAACGTTCAACATTCCATAAGCAATGACCGGCAGTAAGTATAACATTTGAATCAATTATTGAACCACCACAAAGTGAAAGATCTTCCTGATTTTTTATCTTTAACATAAGTGCAACTTGATATGGAAAATTTTCACGATCAGCAATAAATCCGTTGACTATTTTATGACTTGATTCACTTTGAACTAATGAAATTGATGTTGATGTAAGAAATAGAATTAAAATTATTAAAATTGACATGTTGATCGACTGATGTGGCAAATGTAACTGAGAAGATTTCTTTTTGTGTTTTTTAAGTGAACTTTACAAACAGCAAGAAATACAGTTATGTAAAGTATTGATCTCAGAATTATCAAAAAATTGCATGTAAATACATTTAAGTTGAAGTACGACTGGATGATTCCAATTTGCATTTAAATTCATCTCACTTAAAGCTATTGTATATCAAGAATTGGGATTTGAATCAGAGATTGGGATTTGGTGTATTAAGGTTGTAGAGATACAGCAGCTCTGTGAGAAGTGATTTATTCTAATTGAAGTTTAATTAAATTTCCAAAAAAAGGGGGGAGGGATCCGCTGAATATGTCCTTTGAAGAAGACATTTGATCGTATTAAACACATGTGCACCATTCAATTTAGTTCTAGATTAAATAGGTCCTAAATAGAGTTCGTATAAGGAATTGAGTTTTACACCCTTAATTTAAAGGCTATGTTTTTAGTGTTTTTGCTTCTGCTTTCCCAAGTGGAACAGGCTAGTGGACTGTATGTCTGGTAATCGTCTCCTTTAATTATCAGCTCTGCTTACATCAATCAGTAGATAATCACAAATTTCATGTCCCTATGAAAATATGTCAAAAATACCCCAACGCCATCTATATCAAATTGAACTGTGAAAGTCAAGTCAACAATAAGATAAGTCAAGTATTTTGAAATTTGATGCAAGTGACGAAATACAGCGCCACCAAACTGTTAAAATTTCAAATTTTACATGTGCCATCTATTGTTTGAATTTTTAAAAGAATCAATTAAACAAGGAGACCCATCTATAAGGAATTCAATCTCAATACAATATCTGAAATTACTGATGAATTTTCAAATAATTAATGTATGGAACTTATGCATAGATTATTGCTGTAAAGTTTTAAAATAATAAAAAATATTTGGACATTGATCAAGACAAGGCTATTTGAAAATATAAAAAAAATAAGAACGAGATCTTCAAGTTTACCTTTCAAATGGAACATTGAAAGAACAAATCTGAAAGCAGAGTTAGCAGGACTTCAATGGTTCGGTCTATCCAGCCTGGAATTTGTACTGTTCAAATGTAGCATTGGACTGCTTTATTGGATTGTTAAAGTTTAAATTCCTAAGAACCTGCAATTTTGCCTCAAAATGCCAATTTATTAAACCAAAACTGAAAAGAAGAGTGTAAATTTATTTGGAAAAACAGCTTTCAAAGCTCTGAAATAAACATAATAAGTACACTTTTAGAAATAATTCAAAAATAGTAAATAAGTTTTAGAACAAATTTTTATTCAGTTCAAAAATTTAATTTTTAATTTTAATAAATAATTTTAAAATTTTAAATCTTAATTTTCAATTAAATTGTCCATTATTTCTATTTATGATATTTTCATTAATTATTTAATTATTATTTCTTTTAATTTTTAGAATGGGCTGGCTATGGGGAAGAGACAATGAAATGTCGACGCAACAGGAGTAATTACAAACGTCATAATTTCAGAAAAACCCCTGGATATCCAATGTTATGAAATTGTATGGTTGTTGATCGCAAAAAAAAATCTTCTGCATGTCCCAGTGACTTTAGAAGGATATGAAGCAGCGTTGAAAATTATAGATCGCAAATTTTCAAATTCCGATGATGAAATGCAAATTCTTGCTAATAATTTAATGGCCATTAAAAAACCAGATGAAAGGAACGTGAAAGAAATAGGCAATCTAATGAGTGAGATAAGTTATATAAACATTATATCAACACCAACAACAAACATCATCAACAGAACAACAACAAACATGGTCAGCAAAATGACAGCACAACACAGTCAGCAATAAAAAAATGTAAAGAAAGAAAAATAAAGAAAGAGATTCATTCTATTTTTGACATCCAAACTCATAAGTTGTTTCTATTTATTAACTTTGATAAAGCTATAAACTAATGAGATGGAAAAGATGGTCAGCAGTTAACTGAATATGATGCAGTCTTGCAAACATTAAATAAAATGGAGATATGCCACCTAATGTCACAGATGGTAGGCTCTACCCCGAAAATTTCATAAGAGTCTCTTCCAGCAGTAAGAGAACTCTCACTGTTTGTTCCTTATGAGGAACAGTTTGTAAAGTTATGTTAACAAAATTAATTGGTTTTATTAGAAAATATTTTACACGTGTTTAATTATCAATGATGATGCATTCCGCATCGTCAATCATAATTCAAGGAATTAAAATAAATAAAATCATCAACATAATATGACTCTTTCAAGCTAAATTACTCAAAATATCTAGATGTGATTAAATTTTATTTGAATTCCTTTTTGCTGTTTTCTTTTATATGTATTGATAATCAATTGAAATTGATATACACGAAACTAGAAAGAATGTGTTATGCAAAACATGTGCATAAGACATTGAGTTGTAAAGAATTTTAAAGAAAGTTTATGTTCAAATAAAAAAGAGTTCTAGTTGAGACATCAACAGCTCAAGTCAAAATCAGTTTAGGTTGTCATATCTGAATCAAAATTTTACAAGAATAATTGGAATTCATTACAAAGACCATTGAGGAATCAATAGCTAAACAGCTTCGCTTGGAGTTTTGCAATTCCTATAACATGAACAATTGTATGTAATAAAATAAAGCTCACAAACAACAACTATATCAACAAAGATAACATCCTTCCAGTCTCCTCAAATGAGATAATTATCGCACTCATATTAAATATCATTAAATATCCATCACATACACAACAACAATAAGCTCTAATTAGTTCTCTCAGGTCATTATCACCTCGCTCGCTCTCAGCTCGCACTCTTTAATTGTAATTAAAATAATAATTAAATAAAATATTTGTCTTTGATTTGCTTTCAAATGAACCTGACGTCTTTTATTTGCCACCTACATAAATCTTAAAGTTCATATTTCAGATTTACTTTATACCAAACACATAACTCTCATTATACTGATCATCCAAAGAATTTTGGATTTATTATTAAAAGTTTCAATAATTTTTCATGTTTATGTAGAAGAAGTAAACTAAATACATGTTTATGTAGTAGACATAGGCAGAAAGCTTAAGAGATAGACAATTCCAGGACTTATGCATAAGTTTCATTTAATCATTCAAAATAGACAAACAAACGAAAAAGTAAGAGCATGCGTCAAATTTAAAGGATATATCAAGTTTAATTGGTAGTTTATGCAAAGCTACAACAGATAAAGTGGTGCACTATTAGTACTATTAGATCTACACACAGTAACATATGCGTTTTTTATGTTCTAAACCTCAACAAAGATAAAGCTCAATAAAATTAATTCGGTACAAGTTCGACAAGATGCGCACGGACTATGGATGAGAAGAGAACATAGAATGTGCATTGGAAAATGAAAATAAGGAAAGTCACTAGTAAGACTGAGTAATCGCTGCACAAAACATAGATGGAAACACATAGGTCTGATCGGATCAAATATCAATCAAATATTATAGGATCTTGGATCAAGCTGTGAGCAGGAGTTATGGACCAGGATGATAGGTTATAAACAATACTATACAAAATAATACTGAACAGAAACTGACGCGACAGCGTCAGCAGGAATATTCTATATCCGATACTTAGTACAAACAGAAACTGCATAGTGAGCAGTATTTTGGGGATATATAAATACAAGCATTATTTTGGTTCAGACAGTTTTGTGTTGAAAAGAGAATATTTTCTCTCTTTATTTATGATTAATGTATGAGAGTACTTTCTCTCTCTTTAATGTATTTTAATATTTATAGAGTTGAAATAAATATTGTTCTTTATTCTATCTGCAATTATCAACATGGTAGCAGAGCGTAGTTAGTCACACGTGAAATAATTAAAAGTGAAATTATTTTGTGTTAAGTTAATTCACCAGTGAGTTTAAAAAAAAAAATATATATATATAAAGACAGTTACAGCGTCTAGGGAAAGTTAACGAAGTACCTAGAAATTAAACAATTAGAAAGGTGAATTAAGTGTGAAGTGAAAAAATAGAATCATTAAAAAGTTAAATATGTGCACAAAAATTGGTGACATTAGTGTAGAACGCCTCAAGGGCAGTGAAAATTATCATGCCTGGAAGGAGGCGATAAAAAACATCCTAGTGATAAAAGACTTGTCAGAGTGCCTCGCTGGCACTGAAAAGGATGTAGTGAAAATTAATAAAGCAAAGGCATATTTAACGCTCTCAGTTGAGCCTGTGTTACAGTGTCACATTACAAATTTATCGACAGCCAAAGAAATGTGGGATCATCTCTCAAATATGTTTGAGGACGCAGGACTTCCGCGACAAGTAAGCTTGCTAACAGGAGCTTGTAGTCTATTCTTAAAAGATTGCAATGATATGCAAGAATATGTAAGTAAGATGACAGATTACTTCAACAGGTTAGAAGCGTCGAAACTGAAGATGGAAGAAGCATATAAAATAGGCTTAATTCTGAAGGGAGTTGGTGAAAAGTATGCTCCACTAGTATTAAGCATGGATGCCAGCGGTAAGCAGCTAACTACAGAATATGTGATTCAAAAGTTACTAGATAATTCCACATCGGCATCAGCTTCATCATCTGGTGAGAAGGCCTTATTTGTGAGAAAGAATCAGAAAGGTAAGGATTCCAAAAAGAAAGACAAATCACAGTTAAAATGCCATAACTGTGGAAAGTCAGGTCACTTTGCAAAAGAATGCAAGGCCAAGAAGAAGTCTGAAACGACCACCAATAAAGAGTCAGCGTTTCTTATTTCACATCGTAATAAGTTGCAAAGCGCGGCTATGTGCGCGAAACAACAGAGCATGTGGTATGTTGATTCCGGAGCGTCAGCTCATATTACACCACATCATGAAATATTATTTGATTCTCATGAATGCAACGTCGGACAAATTGTAGCAGCAAATAATCAAAAAATGCATGTCAAAGCTGTTGGTAAGACGAGAATAAAAATTTCAAATGAAAATGTGACTGTAAGCGAAGTATTACATGTGCCAGAAGCAAATGCAAATTTGCTATCCGTCTCAAAAATTGTTGAAAATGGCAACAGTGTAATATTTGATAAAAAAGGCTGCCAGATAAAAGACGCTCATAACAAAGTCATAGCAACATGTAAGGCTGAAAATGGAGTTTACAAGTTGGAAACTCAACAGCTCAACAAGTGTCTGTCATCAGTTAAGGATGAAGACAAATTAATGTTGTGGCATCGAAAGTTAGGCCACATCAATTTTCAAGCTTTGAGCAAAATGAAGGCTGGACTGGTTGACGGAATAGATTTCAACGAAGGCGTTGAAGTGTTGAAGAGCTGCAAGGTGTGTTGCACAGGAAAGCAGCATGCCCTTCCATTTGCAAAATCAACAAGAACGTCATCTGAAGTTCTCCAGATAATTCATAGCGATTTGTGTGGTCCAATGGAGACACAATCATTCAGCAAAGCTAAGTATTTCATTACATTTGTAGATGATTATAGTCGTGTTGTTTTTACATATTTTTTAGCACAAAAATCTGAGGCCTTTGACAAATTCAAGGAATTTAAGGCATATGCTGAAAATATGACTGGAAAAAGAATCAAAACACTCAGGACGGATAATGGCCTAGAGTACTGCAATGCAAAATTTGAGGCATTATGCAAGAGTAGTGGAATCAAACACGAGACATCATGCGCCTACACGCCAGCACAAAATGGAGTTGCTGAAAGATTCAATCGAACAATCATCGAGAGAACAAAATGTCTGCTGTTTGACGCGAATTTATCTAAGAAATTCTGGGCTGAAGCGGTGAATTGGTCAACCTACTTAATCAACAGAAGTTTTTCAAGTGTACACGGAGGAATACCACATGAGAAGTTTTATGGGCAACGTGTGGATATGACCAAATTGAAATTATTTGGTGCACCTGTAATGGTGATGATTCCCAAAGAAAAAAGAAAGAAGCTTGACTCAAATTCCGTTGAAATGGTTTTTACCGGATATGACTTAACGAGAAAAGCATATCGATGTGTGGATAAAAACACTGGAAAATTATGTGTGGAAAGAAATGTTAAATTCTTGCATGTGTCAGAAGAGGAATCGAGTGTGATTGAGCTTGACTTCAATGAGGAAAGTCAAGGAAGAGACTCACCGATTACGACACATGACGACACAAAAAATGACGATGAATCTTCTGTTGATGAGTTTAAATCTGAAGAAGAAGAAGTATTTGTGGAAGTGCCACAAATGAGTAGTGGTCTGACACCGAAAAGTCAACCAAACTCAATCCCAGATGTGACTCCTAAATATCCAATGCCTAACGTAACCACGAGGAGCCAAACAAGGTTAGGGCTAAATTTCGCGCGACTTGTCATGATCTCAAATGAAGAATTCGCCATGAAATGCGATAATGAAGAAGTTCTTAATGATCCAGTAAGTATTACTGAAGTAAATGCCAGAGGCGATAGAGAAGAATGGATCCTGGCCATGAAAAATGAGTATGAATCGCTCATTAAAAATAATACTTGGAAACTGGTTGATCTTCCTAAAGGAAAGAAGATTATAAAAACTAAGTGGTTATTCAAGACCAAAAAGAACACAAATGGCGAGATTACAAAGAGAAAAGCCAGACTCGTAGCAAAAGGATTCACACAACGATATGGGATAGACTACAAGGAAACTTTTTCACCAGTAGTGCGATATCAAAATATCAGATTGCTGATTGCATTGGCAGCTAAATTCCAGTTAAAAATCCATCAACTCGATGTTGTGACAGCATTTCTTCAAGGAGAAGTTGATGAGGAACTATACATCGAGCAACCAGAGGGGTTCGATGACGGATCTGGAAAGGTATGTCGCTTAGAAAAGGCAATATATGGTCTTAAACAAGCTGGCAGATGCTGGAACAAAAACTTGATGAGACCTTAAAGGAATTTGGTCTAGTAAATTTGAAATTAGATCCTTGCATTTACTATCAAGAGAATTTATTGATAGCTATCTACGTTGACGATTTCTTAATCTTCTATAAGGATGAAAAGAAATTAAAGAAACTGATTAAGGATCTTAGCAGTAAATTTGAGATGAAAGACATGGGACCAGCAGAAGGATGCCTAGGCATCCGTATAAAACAAAAGAACGAAGGAATATATATCGATCAAGAGATATATGTCAAAGAAGTATTGACACGATTTGGAATGTTCGAGTGCAAGCCTGTAAAAAATCCTTGTGAAGTATCCATCAAATTGGAGGAAAGTAAAGAAAATGATGACACTATTCTATATCAGGAAGCTGTCGGTTGTCTGCTCTTTATAGCACAAGGGACGAGGCCAGATATTGCATATGCTGTTCATAATGTGAGTAAGTACAATAAGTGCCACAATGAAAGCCATTGGAAAGCAGTAAAAAGAATTATGCGATACCTAAAAGGAACAAGTGACATGAAATTATTATACAAGAAAAGTGATAATGATCTACATGGATATAGTGACTCAGACTGGAGTGCTGATACTTCAACTAGAAAATCTGTGAGCGGCTACGTCTTCAAATTGAGTGAAGGAGCGATCAGTTGGAGAGCTGTGAGACAATCAACGGTGGCATTGTCCAGCACTGAGGCGGAATACACTGCACTAGCGGCGGCTACACAAGAAGCAATGTATCTCAAACAATTACTTGGCGAGCTGATATAATCACAAAAGGGACTGTGATTTATGTGGATAATACAAGCGCAATTGCTATAGCAAATAATGATGTGTATAGCAATAGGACAAAACACATTGATATCAAGCTCCACTTCATACGCGATGCGATAAAAAAAGAAATTGATGACTACATGCCACGTGAATACAAAAGAAAATGCTGCGGATTTATTGACGAAAGGAATTACTGTGGAATTGCTTAATAAGCACCGTCGGTTCATCGGTCTAGTATAAATTAAAAAAATGGGTTTCTTCTCTAATGATGACAACACAGGATCTAGGAATCATGAAACTAACATAACTTTGATAGATAACGACAAGATGCAACTTGGGATATTGATAACGTTATTAGTGTTAAAGATTATAGAGTTTATTTTATATTTTGCTAGATCATTAAAAAAGGTTGTCGGAGTAAGAAACAATCCTAATGTATAAAAGCAGTTAGGGATTTGAGAGACCTTCTCTCTGTAATTGAGCAACACCATTAATTAAAGTAAAGAAGATAAAATAAGTTAGGGTGTTGAAAAGAGAATATTTTCTCTCTTTATTTATGATTAATGTATGAGAGTACTTTCTCTCAATTTAATGTATTTTAATATTTATAGAGTTGAAATAAATATTGTTCTTTATTCTATCTGCAATTATAAAAATTATGAAAACATTACAAGACCAAACCTAAACAAATACTTTGCAATTCCTATAACATGTCAGGCCTCGCTAATCATAAAGCTCACAACAACTATCTCAACAAATTAACTTGTTTCCGTACACAAGAATGTGATAATTAAACCTCAATTAAAGATAAAGCATCAATAAAATTAATTCGGTACAAGTTCGTCATTACAAGATACGCTCGGACTTTTAATTGTAATTAAAGAAAATAACATAGAATATTTGTCTTGGAAAATGAAAGGAAAGGAACCTGTCACTAGTAATGACCGACATAAATCTTAAAGCTTCACAAGATTTATTTATACCAAACACATATGTTTTATCGGATCAAATATCAAGCAATTTTGGATATTATAAAAGGATCTATTGAAGATCAAGAAAAAGTATTCACAGGAGTTTGGCAACAGCTTATAAACATATCTATGAGGAAAATCAGAAAGAGGGTAGGGATTAAATATCCACCAGTATAATGCAAAGAATATTCTATATCCGATACTTAGTACAAGACAGAAACTGCATAGTGAGCAGTTCTTTGGGGATATATAAGTACAAGCATATATTTTGGTTCAGACAGTCTTGTAGTTAGAGATAGCGAAATAAAGATACTTATATTTACATATACTCGGAGAGTTTATCTTCCTCATACATTAAGCATATTTCAGAGATACACGTTGGTCCGTTTACCCCACTCCTCTACAAATGGTGACCCCGACGTGACACGAATTTTCAAAATTCGTCATCGAGTTTAATTCTGGAGAATAATCAAAAATTCAACAATTTCAGAAACATGCACGGACTATGGATGAGAAGAGAACATACTTTCAATTGCATTAAAACTGGAGACCAATGAAATCAGAGTAAGATGGTCATCGCTGCACAAAGTCATGTGGAAAACATATGATGCAGGCAATCAAATTATCAAACAAAATAATCTCCTTTTCAACTCTACAAGATATCATAGACAAAAAGAAGGCATCCTTACATGCGAGTCACAAATCTGTGTATGACTCCGCATTAGATTGGACGTCGGTGGAATCAATACAAATCAACTATGAAGAAGAAGAGATAAAAATTTATCTTGAATTATCAATAATTCATAGAGAGAAATGGACAATAAATAAAATACATAAATTACCAGTAGTGAGTAAAAACAGAGTGGCAATTCTGAATTTAAAGAAAATTTGGTAGCCACGTCAGTAACATATTGATATATAATAAGCTTTGAAGATTTAAAAGGCTGCAGAAGGTACAGAATGATTTACATATGCAACACGGACATGAGACCAATACAGCAATTTTTTGACAAACAAACTTGCATTTCAAAAATTGTCCAGTATCAATGAAATAGAGGAGATGGTCAGCAGTCTGTTAACTATGATGCAGAGCAAGAAATTATCAAAAAAAGAGTTATATAAACATTATATCAACACCAACAACAAACATCATCAACAGAACAACAACAAACATTATCAACAGAACAACAACAAACATGGTCAGCAAAATGACAGCACAACACAGTCAGCAATAAAAAAATGTAAAGAAAAGAAAAATAAAGAAAGAGATTCATTCTATTTTTGACATCCAAACCCATAAGTTGTTTCTATTTATTAACTGGCGCAGTTGGCATAGTAGACTCAGATTCTTTTCGAGCCTAAGAATTGGCATATGAGACAGCATATTTCATATTAATAAAAGATCTGAAACCTAAAAGAAAAAAAATTTCATACCTTATATAAGACGTCCAGGTAGCTTATACAGAAATCAAATGGACCCGATTCTACAACAGCAACAGCAGCAGCCGCAACAACAGCAGCAGCAGCATCAGCAGCAGCCGCAACAACAGCAGAAGCAGCAGCAAAATCAACAGGATCAAGTAGTTGATCAGGCAAGAATTCAAGCAGCCTTGAACGCAACAAAACTTCCGGATTCAATTAAGTTGATTCCAGAATATACGGGTGAGAAAGTTTCATTATCGAGATGGATTAACCATGTAGAAAGTGTATTAAGCGACCTAGTAGCACTAAATATACCAATATTACAAAGCTGGCAATTAGCCATTCGCTCAAAAATTACCGGTGAAGCAGACCGTGCATTAATTGCATCAGGATGCAACCACAATTGGACGAATGTTAAGCAAAGTCTGTTGGATCATTTCGGTGACAAACGAAATCTCCAAACAATTATGGCAGGAATGAGAATCACAATGGGCAGTAAACAGCTCAGTGAATATTATCTTGAAGCCACCAAACTCAGTGCGGATATAGGCCAGAATGTAGCTCTTGAAGCAGCATATGCAGGCCATACGCAACAAATAATGCATTTTGCCAATCGTCTAGTTCTTTCTGCCTTCATTGACGGATTGAATCAAGACATAAAATCATTCGTAATGGCTAAGGGACCATCTTCCTTAGCCGAAGCAAAAAGCATGGCTGATGAATATCAGAATGCATTACAACGAGATAAATTTTACGAAAAGAAACAAGCTAATAACTTCAAGCAAAATCAATTCAGGCAAAAGAAATTCCAACAAAATAACAGGAATACATCAAATCTTCAGCAATTGTCCCATTACCCACAACAAAAGACCCAAAATTATTCGTATCAACCAATGATACAACAAAATCAGCATCAAAACCAAGTTCAAAAATTTCCAAATAATCAACAAAATTATTTACGCGCATTAGAACCTGATGTTTCCATGCGTTCAAAACGTTCTCATGTACCTATGTCAGAAATTTCATATCAATCAAATACATTAATAATAATGAAACTGACGATGTTGACGCAGAACAATACGAAGAGGAAGTAGAAGAACTAAATTTTCATTTGTCCACTCAATTGAACATAAAAACTTAGAAAATTGCATTCCATATGTGGAATTAACATCGTCAAATGGCGAAATTTTATAATTTTCTGATCGACACTGGGATTGAATGAATTTAAGTTTAAATTAAGTCAGTCTTATTGAAATTTTTGGTAATAGTAGAGGCTAATAGATTTTTATAGAGACAGGTAGACTTTTTATTATATGATTTGTTCTGGATGAAATAATAATATCTGCTTTTAAATTGGTTTTATTGTTCAAAACGGAACTGCTTAGTTCCAATAAGCATTAAGACTGGGAATAATTCAATAATGGATTGACTAGTCTTTCAGATTCCTTTGAGGATAGTTCTATTTTTAAGAGGCATCAAATTTTAAAGATGCACCTCACACTAGTTGAAACCATTGATATAAAATTCAATCAGCAAAAAAATTTTAATAACTTTGTTAGTTTTATAGATAATTGAAGTTTTTAAAAATATCTATATTTTTCACGTTCATTGAAAAAAGAACTGCTGCTTTACTCCTAAAGAAATCTGAAAAATGAATTTTGGGAAGTGAAATATGAACTAAGCAGTTCCGTTTTTTTACTTTGTAATTCTTTAAATTTGTTGAAATTGATTCCCTTTAAAGATTAACCTCACTGTAGATATGACTATTTCATCCAGAATCTCTCATATGATTTGTAATAAACTTTTATTCAGATTAAGATGGGAATATTTACTAGTGATGAGGATAGTAAGAGGCAAGAGATGCAACTCACACTAGCAGAAAGCGATAAAATTCAATCAGCAATTTTAATAACTTTGTTAGTTTTATAGATAATTGAATTTTTTCTATATTTTTCACGTTCATTGAAAAAGACGGTTACTCCTAGAAATAATGGGAGTCAAATATGATTTTATTGTAATCTTTAAATTTGTTGAAACTTAAAGATTAAGTGAGGATGTTGTAATAAAATTAGTACTTTAACGAAACTCAACCGGTGCAATTTATTAATTAACAATTAAGATTAAATTCCAGTCACTCAACTTTAGGGTTTTTCTCTACAGTAACAAATCATTTCTTAGCGCTTCTAAAGTAAATTTGCAAATTTGCGAAACAATTACTAAAGTCTCAATCACTAACGTTAGAGGAAAATTTATTGTGGATAAATGTGCTTCCTTCAATCCATTTTCAGACTCAAAATTCTCATACAAAGAAAAATTTCTCATTTTCGATGCCAACAGTTTTTTTGACGGCGTCATAGGTCTTCAATTTTTGGTACGAAAAATAAAAGCAGTAATAGACTGCAATAAAATGAAACTAGACCTCCCAGATATTTCCTATAACTTAAAAAGAAAATTTCCAGACAGCATAAGAATGCATTTGAATCCCACAGAGCAAAAACTAATAAAAGTAAAAGTATCGAATAACGGTGAATTTCTATTACCCAAAAATATTTACATAACTCCAACAATCTGCATAAACAAAGGAATTTACAATGCAACACAAAATCATGCATTTTTATCTTTTTCAAACAATTCCACAAACATGTGTTCATTTGTAATGTCAATAAACAACAGCATGTTGAAAAATGCGGACATTAACAATTTTGAAACAATCGACAAAAAAACCTTTTTTGCTGACATAATATTTACTTCTTTCCCAAAACCAAAACTATTGGTAAGCGACAATGAAAGCGCATTGAAATCTATAGAAATCCGTGTATTTCTAGAATCACTAGGAATCGAAACGTATTACACTCCATCGAATAGATCGGAAATGAATGGAATTGTAGAAAGATTTCATTCAACAATCGCCGAAATCTACAGGTGTATGAAATCAAAACACCCAAAAATAGTTACAAAAAATTTGATAACAACGACACCATACATTCATCAATAAACTTTACACCTAACGAAATAATCTTCGGTTCAAATAATAAAGAAAATCTATTAATAAACATAGAACAAATAATAGAAAAAAAGATTAACTTTATGATCAAGTTGATGATTAATTAATTTAATAAATAAGCAAAAATCAGATTCAGTTAGCCATAATAAAAATAAAGAAACAGATCCAAATTTTGAAAAAGATGAAACAATTTATGTCAACAGAAAAGGAATAAAGAATAAAATAAAAAACAAATTTGAACCGATGACGGTAAAAGAAAATAATAAGAAAACAGTAACAGTAAGCGATGGTAGGAAAATACATAAAGCGAACATACGCCGTAAATAATCAATAAACTTCCAAAAAAATTTTTTAGATTTAATTTCATACATTAAACATTTTAACATTTACAAATTAAGAAAATTTAAACATTTACATATTAAAGACATTTTTTAAAAATTTACAAATCAAGAAAAATTAATTTTTTTATATTTACAAAAACAAAACGTTCTTTTGGAATATTACAAACAAAAATTTTTTTATATCAGATGTTATTTTAAAGAAAAATTTACATAATAATTAAATTCATAAAAAAATGATGAAAAAAATAAGGAAAAAAACAATAATAAGGAAAACTAACTCTTTAAATTCTGAAAAAGCTGACAACATAATAATATTAATAATAACCCCCCAGAAAAATACTAAAAACAAGAAACATTTTGATGAATATATAAAAGCGAAAAAAGAGCATATCAACTCAGTTGAGGAATAGGAACCATCAAGAATAGATGAGAAAAAGGCCTATCAGCACAAATTGAAGCCCCACATCAAAAATTTAGTAGAATGGTACAAGTAGGATTCTCAAATAAAGACGATACGACCTAAAATGAAAGTCATTTAACAAATAATAATTACATTCCCAACAAAGATCCAGTCGCAATTTATTCAAGTGAAATTCTAATCATATTAATTATAATCATGATACTGAGAATCGTTGATATTGTTATCTACAGCTTCACAAACTACTTAGTACAAACAGAAACTGCATAGTGAGCAGTTCTTGGGGATATACAAGTACAAGCATTATTTTGGTTCAGACAGTCTTGTGTTAGATAGCGAAATAAAGATACTTATATTTACATATACTCGGAGAGTTTATCTTCCTCATACATTAAGCATATTTCAGAGATACACGTTGGTCCGTTTACCCCACTCCTCTACATGAGCAACCTTTAATTTTTTCCAGAGCAACAAGATTTTATGGTACATACAGTTTTTTTAATAGTTCATCCATCGGCTGCTGATCAGTTCTTTAGTTGGAATAAATTATCAATTATAAATGACACATTTGCTGCCTGTTAAAATTCAGTGACTTTTTTCAAAAGCTTGACGATGTTAATCACACCTAAAAGTAAGAAAAAGTGTTAATTAAATTGAAGTAATAGTATCAAATTTGTATCAAACTGATTGATAATTTTTGCCAATCATGAGAGATAAAAATTAAAATAATAATATAAGTAATCATTAATTTTAATTCGTATACCTTAATTTGTCTTATATCATGAATTCATCAAATCGATCCCTCAAATGGATTAAAAATTTCTCCAAATTCATGTGTTCCGGGCATCTTCTGATTCATAATTCAATGAAATCTCTAATCATGTTAAGTCGATATCAATTTTAACTTTGAATGCGTTGACAACAATTCAAACCGAAAATGCTGAGTTGGCATAAAAAATCACCGTTCTATATTTTTAAAATGAAATAAAAACAATATCTTATTACTATAAACAATTTTTCATAACTTCTCAAATTTCATTTTATGCTTTAAGAAATTTGAGACTCATTCAGCTTCAATTTTTGTGATTTCTGCATATTTAGAGTTGATTAAAATGCGTTGATGCAATGAAACATGTGTACATTATTTACCCAAAATGATTAAAAAACTAATTTATAAATTTATTTTTCAAATTACAATGTGCAAATTTCAAAAGTTGCAATTATAAATTATAAATTTTCAGAAAATTAAAATTGAAATTGTCAAATGTTCGAAAGTTATTAGTTTTCAAATATTAAAATTAATTAAACTATTTAAATAAAAAGATTTGAATTCTTTAAAGACAATAAAGCATGAATAATTATTTGTGAATAAATTGTGTTCAAATCATATTTTTTTAAAATTTATTTTGCTTTTTCATCAAAAAATTTGATTTTGAAGAATTTGATTAAGTTTGCATATTTTTTAATAAAATTTAATTCATGATAATATTCAGTTTTAATTAATAAAATTTCAGTTTATTGAAGCACGAAAATAATTTCCAAAATATACAAAATCACAAATAATCCACTTTAATAAAATGCTGATCTAATTATTAAAACTGATTTAACTCATTTTTATTGAAATTTTTTTAGACAGGCTCTTAAATTCAACTTACCTAAATCCTTAAGATTTCTCATTTAAGATTTTAATTTGCTCACTTATTTTATATTTTTGGATCTTTAAAAATGTGTTTTACTTAAATTTTAAAACAAACCAAAAATATCCTTAATTTTATAAAACATAATTTTTGCTACATTTTCAAACACTTTTTGTCAAAATAATTTGAGGAAGATTGAAATTTCCATCTTAACTGTTTGAGCACTTAAACGACAATGAGCCGATCAAATTAAAATCCTAAGAACAATACTGCAATACATTTACATGCACGCAATTTCGGACACTCAATTAGTATGCATGCACGAGAATATCATCGTGCTGTGTTCTTTTAAAGTTCGTCAACAAACACAATCTCATAGTTTTTAGTTCTAAGTATGTGCTTCACTTCAAGCTCATTTTAAACGTTTACTGTAATTTGAACTTGAATTTGCTGTAATTCTGCAAATGTTGGAATCATGAAAAGTTTTAAAATATTTTTAAGTTTGTTTAATTTTTTAAAAATATTTTTTATTAAAATTAAATTTCTTCATCATTTATCTCTAATTTACAGATCCATTTAGGACTTCTGCAATATTTTCTGACAGGATATTTCTCAGTAAAAAGCTTTTTTCTTGTTAAAGTTTCCAAATGTATACCATATTCAGCCATGACAGTCTGTACCCATTCATAAACATCACAAAAATATTCTTTATTCTCAAATGACATTTGCAATAAATTTTTACCGTCGTTATTTTCCACTTTTAAATATTGAATTTGCTCATTGTGACTCATAAAACTTTTTATGTCATTCCAAATTAGTTCCACAAATTCCTTTTTGTTATTTTCAACAGCATTAAACAGTAAATGATTACCAAATTTATCGACATGCTTAATAAAATTCAAAATTTCCTCAGATTTAAAATATTTTTTAAATTTGTTCCACAAATTCGCATGCAATTCGGCGGACTTGGTCCATTTTGATTCTGATTGCAACACATTCCGGTTCCATTTGTTGATGTTGCTGAGAATTTTAACAATTTCGTCTGGTCGTGAAATTTTCTCCAATTCATTCATCATAAAGTCAAAAAATTCATTTGACAGCTCATAAACTGCAATTTGAATGATATTATTGCCAAAAAAGTCAACTTGCTTAATCACATCCAAAAATTCGTCATCATCTCTAAAGGAATCTCGATAAAGTTGCCACAAAAATTGATGAGTTTTTAATTTTTTTGACTTAAATCCAGCCATTTGAAGGACATTTCTGTCACGTTTGTGTTTTAAGAGTAAAATCTCTTGAAATTGTGAGGCTGTAAAGTAGGTTTTGAGGAAGTTGAAGGTCAGTTTAATAATTTCAGTATCATCGTCTTTTTCGATCAAGTCGTGGATGAAGTTGAACTCTTTTTGAAGAAGGAAGTCTTTCAGTTGTTCCTGATTTTGGAATGAATTGGTTAAAAGTTGAAGAAATGTCTCTTGAAAGTTGAGATTGCTGATTAGTCTGGCATGATGCAGGACTGATTTTTTTCTTGAGTCAAGTTTTTTGATGATTTTTATAAAATTTGATGGATTTTGGATTTTTTCAATTGCTGTCCACACAACTTTAAGCTTCTCATTGTCTCCTGTTTGGATACAAATTTGAAGAACATTTTCATGATTTTTGTTGCAATTTTCAATAAGCTCGGATGTTTCTGATGATTCTAGATATTTTTGTATAATTTCTATAAATTTATCCATTTTACTACCATTTAATGATGAAGATCGAATCAAATAGCTGAAGATGTTTTCCTCAAATCCATCAGAACTGACAAGTTTTAAGCTATTTTTCACAAATTCTTCACCAGTCTTTGCTGCAACTTTGATAACAAAATCTTCAAAAATCTTCACATCTCGACTAGATTGGATATTTTTATGGAAGGCTAACTGCACAGTAATCAACTTCTTAAAATCATCAACAGTCAGAAAATCAATCATGAAATTTTGATATTTTCCAAATAATGCAGAATTCTCAGTATCTGCATTTATGGACTCAGCTGTGTCAAATAATATTCCTTTAACCTTCTCATAACTTCCATTTTTCAGAATTTCAATCATAAAGCCTCCAAAATGTTCATTAAATTTGGAAAAATAATGATGAAAATTCTTCATTTCATTAAAATATTCAATTTGATTTGTTATCTTTTTTCGAATCTTTTCTAAAATTGAATAATCCTCAATTGCATCACTCAGGAACACACGAACAATCTCAAACTTATTTACAGTCAAGACTCTTGCAAAAAGTTCACAAAATTCATCTTTAAATTTTTTTCTCTTTTTTAAAATTCCAGCTATATAATCAGCAACATAAAATTCACGGAATGTCTCATGTAGAAAGTAATATTCATCTCCAATCTTAGTCACCAGTGCACATGCAATTATTTCCACATCAGACCATTCTTTGGTCTCACAATCCTCAAATAAATCATTAACAAGATCAGAAAATAAAGTTTTTATAGCCAAATATTGATGAAATTCTTGAAAATTCAAGTCATAATCTTGACATTCTGTATTTGCTGTTTTCCTGATGTCACCTTTGCCTGATGACCATTGTTCATAGAGCATTTTTGTAAATGTTTTATAAATTATATATTTTTTGATAGTAGTTGTAGCATCACTAAAGTCTTTAAAGCTTTCAGCAATCATTTTGAATAGTTGAGGCATTCCAACAGATCGGGAGTCTGATATGACCACTTTGTTGATTACACGACGAGCAATTTGATGATAAATTTTGGAATTTTTAGATTCTTTTACGTACTTTTTGAACTCATCTCTGGTCTTGATTGAAATATCTTGTTCTAAATCCTTTAAATTCCAATAATTAACCAAGAAATCCACTCCATCATTGTCTGTTAAATTGGATAATTTGAAAGTTTCAGCATCTTTCAAGTTCTCTTGCAATTCAATCTCAAAATAATCTCTAGTCGCAATCCACAGCTGATTGCCTCCATTTTTCTCAAATGACTCAGCCAATCTTGATACATTTTCAGCACAATCTGGTGCAATTTCATCAAATCCATCAAATAAAATTATAATTTTACCAATTTCATACATTTTCATAAATAATTTAGCTTCAAATTTATCACTTTTAAATTTTAATATTTTATCAACGAAAAATGTTGAAAATTTAATTTCAGTTTGTTTTGTTTTGAGTTCTTTAATGAAATATTTCAAATCAACATATGTTATCCATTTGGTTGGATGTAGCTGATGTAAAGTGTTGGTGAAATCTCTCATAACCCAGCTTTTTCCACTTCCAGCTATGTCTGAGATGAGAATGTATTTACTGTCTTTTACTTGATTAATGAGTTCATTTTTAGTTAATTTTGTGAAGGTTTTGAAGGTTTTGATGGGATTTTGTTAATTTTTTTAGTCATTGTTTGGTGTCTCTGGATGAAATTTCTTGGTTCAAACAGGAACTCAAATGTTTTATCATCAATTTTGGTGTCACGATCAGCATTAATTGAAATTTGTGAATTTTCTAATATTAAGTTCAAAATTTCACAATCAATAAGTTCAGAAAATATTTGAACTGCTTTGTCTTCATCGTGTACTGCTGATTGTTCCATTTCTAATTCATCAATAGCAGAGTCTGTCTTAAGAAGATCAAAAAGAGTCAAATTCGAGTTATTTTGGAAATTTATCTTATTTTTTAACAAGTTCTTTTGACTTTGAACTGTCAAATCGGTCCAATTGTAACTAATTTCCATAGAATTAGGAATCAAATAATTTTGACTTGCCATTTCAATCAATTTGTCAGCCTGATTTTTATTTGAAACAATAAAGATGAATTTTACGTTGAAGTTTTTCAAATCTTCGCAAACCTCTTTTGAATAATCACAAAATATATTCAGGTTTTTATCTTGTTTCAACAGATTTTTCAAATCCTCACAAATTTCCGAAAATTTCAACTTTTCAGGATCAATGAAAATATTCAATGCTTGAAAAATGTCTCCATATATTCGATTCAATTGACTGATGACATCAAGTAGAAAAAGCTTCGGGACATTTGAGGATACTATTGTCATTTTATTATTCATCATTTCCTTAATGTCTTTTGGTTCAACTAGTTCTAATTTACTACTCATTATGTCGGGTACCAATTGCATAATTTTGTTCATTTTTCTCACATCTTTTCGAAATTTTAGATTGAATTTTTGCATTTCCGACAAAACATGAATTCGGAAGTATTCAAACAAGTCTTTGTACTTTTCTTGCAAATTTTTCAACTTATCTTTATCATCATCATATTGTGCAAGCACCTGAACAACCCTAACTATCAATTCGGGATGAAAATCTTTACTGTCATAATGTGTAAATACTGATGATATAATTTGATCACATTCATCATCGGGATCGTCTAACTTTGTTACTGACCATTTGTCAAGTGATGTCACAATTGCATCAAATTTTTTCATCACTTCCACCCAATGTTTGTAGTATGGATTCTCATTATTCTCAAAGACTAAGCTCATTACGTAATGGCACAATTCATGAGCTACAACACCTTTAATCTTTTGATCTCGCTCAATATTCTGAGATTTTGCTCCTATAAAAATCCATTTTTGTTGAGGATAAGTTGATCCGAGTGATCCTGGTCCCGACAAACTTGCATTTTCTACCTAAAAATATTGAAAAAGATAATTATTGCGAAATATTGCAGAGGTTCATGGTACTGAATTTTGGCAAGATTTAGGGCAAACTATATCCCTCGATGAATAATAAAAATACTTACTGATTTATCCTTAAAATCAAAAATCAGCTTTAAATCGTTGCAAGAAGCAGCAACATTAAGTAAATCTGAACCAAATGTGATATTGTTGATGTCTTCGTACCATTTCCTTATTTTACTGCGGTATTCAGCTTCTTTGTCTTTGCTGATTCTTTTGTCGTGAATAAATGATCTGTTGCAAAGCAAGTTAATAGACACTTGATCATCATCAAGAGCATTCTTGATATTTTTGGATAGTTGCTTCAATTTGCATTTTTTTGCTTTTTCGAGTTCTTTGCTGTTCAATTCTTTTTCAATATCGATATCTACAGCTTGAAATCCTAGTGATTTGAGGTAGTAATACACTTTGTATCCTTTTGAACAAATAGCTTGCTTTAGTGCTGACTTATTAGCAGGATTGTAGACAATTTTAAGGCTCAAATTACTGTCGATAAATGTGTCAATTTCTTTAAAATCTTCAATTTCTATTGCACTTTCAAATTTAATTCTGTCTTGAACTATCTGATTGAGTCTTTCATATTCAATTTGGTTTGTATTGAAATTAGATGGAAATGGAAAATCAGAAATTTCAAGCAAGTCACAAAGGACGTCCAGTTGTTCAGTATCCAGTGATATTGTAGAGATTTTAACTTGATGTTTAAATGGAAGCTGTTGAATCAAGTGTGTGCAATTTCCAATGAGATATTCAATGATTTCTGTATTTTTATGCTCTACAGCCGTTGATAGAATCGATGGATAAGCACAGCTGTCAATTTGGGTCTCATCTTCAGATTCAATCTGGGTACTAAAAAATGATGAGACTGCGGATGATTGATTCACATTTAATAAATAGCTTAGATAATTTTGTGAATCTGTGCTTAGCGTTCTGACACCAACATCAAATGAAGCATCTAAAGAAGCCATCAAGTCACTTTTCGATCCACATGCTGCACATTTTAAAATTAGTCTATCCAAAAACTCATCAGATAATTCAAAAAGTCTTAAGAATTTTAAAATTAGTGAAGAATTCTTTAAGATTGTCAGATTATTCAGCAAAATATCCGAGCAACTGTCTAAATTTCCATCCAAAACTGAGCACAAAAAAGTAGGAAAATTAAGATATTCCTCAAAATTTTTCTGGATATTGTCTACATCTAAGAATTGACAAGATTTTTCTTCTTTGTAGTAAAATTTAGTAATATTTTCGTCTATTGATGTCAACTGTAGTATTAGAGGACGGTCTTCATTGAATTTGACTAGAATACTTTTGATTTTATCTGAATTTTGAATACTGCGTGTCTCATCGGTCTCGATTGGTCCGCAAAATTCAAAGTTTGTGACTTCAATGATGAATATAAATAGATTTTGATATTCTTCATGATTCAGATTTTCTAGCCTAATTAATAATTCATCTATGTTAGATCTTGAAGAGATTTTCAAAATTCTGGCATTTTTCTTGGCTTTTTTGCTGATCTCATTAGCATCATAAATGACGTATGTTTCATCAATATCAAGTGACTTATCTAGAATGTCCAGTGACTGATGAGCCATGTTGTTACTTTCAATACTGATTTGACAATTTTCTATGTCATATGTCCATTCTTATTTTTACTATTGTGGTACATGATATTTTAGGTGTCTACAAATGAAAGTGAGAGAAAAAAAAATAAAAGCTTTATTTATTAAATTCCTAAAAAATATGTAATTTTTGTAAGCCTGTCTTATGAATCTATGAGGATTAACCAAGCAGCCAAAGACCTTGAAAATTTAACAAGAATAACGAAACTATTGTAAACAAAATAGCTTAATTTTACACGTGCAAGTATGACTTATCTGCTATTATAAATCCATCGTATTGATTAATTTTTATCGCTTTTTTTATCATGATTTGGTAGTTTAATAGAAATTGAGAATTGTTAACTAATGTTATAAAGTAAGGTGACCATTTGTTATTTTTCAATTACAACATGGATAGCAATGTTCTCAAGTTGCTGTACACCGAGAAAGCTTTAAATTGTCTCGGATTTCCTAAATAAATGAGTTTTTGTTGCCAGAATCAAATTAATCCATAACTATTTATTCATTTGAAGACTAAATAAATGACAAATCTCAAAGTCGAAACGAAGTTTCTTTGTTAAAATCGACTCAGTTTGAATCAAACTCCAAAAAATAGTCACCCTAGTTTTAATAAAGTTATGCGAAGATGTGACGCTATTCTTACGAAGAGCACATGCGAAATCGGAAATGCTTGTTTTTTAAATTAAAATCTATTTATAGATTTGTTTATTAAGTTGTGTGATATTGAATAATTTTTTGAAGGCAATAGAAAAAGGAGGAATTTCTTACTAAATTCTTGAATATCCCTTTTTCGAAAGGCACATGACGTACTAATTTTGAATAATTATATATCCAGTTGACATGACTATTTCTTTTGTGCCAGATTTTTAACTTTTGTAAGATGCAAAATTTAAGGTTGTGGAACTTAACTGAATTGAACTGAGCATTTTGATATTTTTTGATCATTATTGATCAGTTTCAAATTTTTAGAAAAATTTCAAGAACTTTATATTTCGTAATTACCCAGAAAAACCACTTATTTGCTTAGAACTTTCAATAATATCTTAATTTTAACTAAATTATAATACAACTTTATTCAATCAAATCCAACCAAGCACTGATAAAATTAGAGAATATTTTCGGCAATTAAGACACATTCAATGTGATTCGCGTATTTGTGAGCATTAATTCCCAAAAAATATTATTTCAGAGAGAAAATTTTGCTCATTTTTTTTACTCTTAAAAATCCATTGACCTTAGAAAAAGCACATGTTGATTTATCAGCTGATCATAATAACAACGTGGATCTCTCAAACAAATCGTGATCTTACGCTCAGTTCTGATCAAAAGAGAAGAAAATTTAAATGAGAAAAATTTGAATTAAAATGAGGAAAAATATGAAAATTTCTCGTCAGTTTTAATCGGAATTTTGAATTGTTCAGTCATGGAAAATGCACAAAAGTTGAAAATTTAACATTTTTCAAGTGGAAAATTGATTGAAAATTGATAAAAAAAACTTTTAATTCAAAAAATTAAATAAAAAGTGAGAAATAAGTTAAATTATTTAAATTAAAGTAATTATTAATTTAGGGATAATTTCTAAAAATAGTCAAAAAAGTGAAATAAAATTCCAGTTGCAAATTAGACCAAGCAATTAACAGGGTTCAATTAAGGAATTCTGACACGAAAAATCCTTAAATTATTTACAGAAATTTTCAAATTTCTTGAAAATCTTCAAATAAATCCTTAAAATTTGTACAAATTTTCACAAAATTTAAAGATTTCTAGTAAATCTCCCAGCAAGACCCCCCATCCACATCACCACAACACTCATAAAATTATAAAAATAAATTCCACTCATAATCATCGATTAAGTCAGTTTATTTACTTATGCATCTGCAAAAGATCACTTGATCATTAGAATTTATGCCAGATGGCATAAATTTCATTCACAAGAATCTTCACTTCCTCAAGAGAACATGCTTGACATAGAAAATAATAATTAAAAAAATTTAAATCACTTGATGGAAGTTTTTTATTTCAAAATTAATAAATTTTTTAATGTATGTTTGTATTTTAAAGTGTAGATTGGCTTTTGATCTTTGTGAGATGCTAATGTAATGTGATGTTTGAGGATGGTTGAATATTTTGCGATGCATATGACAATTAGAGGGATTTTGCAATGAAGAGATATTCAGGAAAATGTACTGAATTCAAATTCAAATCACATGGTTGTTATTTAGTGGAGAATTCTACTTTTTGAACCACCCCGTACCCCTCTACATATTCACATATTAAAGCTCCTTCAATAGCACATGCCGGTTAATCGATCAAAAAATTTGGCATTGCTCCGGTGTGATACAGGATTTGGTCTAAATACTTAAGGTTCTTCCTAAGTTTTATCTATTTTAATTCTTAAGACAAATCTGGCCCCAAGTCAGAGTCAATCTGGTTTATGTCATATTTTCGACCAATCAGCCGATTTGTGCAATTCGGGATCTAAACTACTTACACATAATTAAAAGCCGGCTTTTCTGGTTAGCTACTAAGCTATTAACGATAGATTTACGATGTTTATTATGAAAATAAAACACAAGTGATTATAACAGATGATTGATATTAAAACGATGTGCTAATTACTCACTGATTGATTTATACGATTGAGTTGATTAAGTTTCGAAACTGTAATAAGCACTTGAGCTAACTTTATTGAATTTTTAAGTATAATTATGCTTTTTGGCAGATGCTTTTATTTAAAATGTGATGTATCCAGATGATTTCTCAATTGCAACATGAATTTTCACACAAAAAAATTAATACTTTCCCAATTTTATTAAATTTAAACTAATTCAAGGTGCCTAACAGCTCACTCAAACCAAAAATGTCACCACCACCAACAAAATCTCCAAAACCAAAGCCTCAACTCCCCCAGAAAGAATCAGCAGTTCCTCAAAAACGATCATCCTGCTGCGATTTCTTAATTCTCTCAATATCATTTCTGTTTACAATTTTTGTCGCGTGCCTTATTCTCATTTATGTTCACACTTATCAGCAACAGAGTCAAATAGAAATTGAGAAATTAATTGAGAGATCAATCGATGAGAAAATTTTGAATTTAAAGAGAAATCCGCAATTTTATGAAAGAAAAAGAGACGATTTTAGTGAGAATATAAGACCGAAGAGAACAATTGTAGAATTTCGGCCGGTTGGTAAGTTAAAAATGGGAATTAGGTTGGCAGGGCTCCATCGGAGGTGCGTTTTTGGACTAGTGGAGTCCAGACTGCCAACTGTCCTTTATTGTCTTTACTGATTTACTTTTTAATAGGTAACGATGAGCCACAAGTGGAGTTTTTCGATCCACGATTGCGTTCTGAATTGGAGAAAAATGATACATTAATAATGAAGAAAAATAATTGGAAAGGAGCAGCACCAAAAGGTAGAAATCATAAAATTGAATTTAAGAACCTGAATGTTGATTAAAGTTTAATATTATAGGTGATAATTGGGTATGGTTGACATCATATTCCAGAATTCCATTCCAAGCGATTGATGGATTTTGTAAGAGAACTCAAGAATATTGTCCACCTGGAAAGACTGGAGAGTAAGTTACAGTGTTCAATTCATTTACAGTTTAATATTTTTGAGAGTTTCCTTGTAAAATTCGTCAATTGAATACACTTAATAATCAACTTCCAGAAAAGGGCAGACCGGACAAAAAGGATCAAAAGGAGATGTAGGTCCGATTGGGCCAATGGGTTATAAGGGTTAGTTGGAATTTTAGAGTAATATTGATTGACGCAGATCTTGACGTTATTTCATGATCTTAATTACTATTTAATAGGCGATACGGGGTTAACTGGTCCGAGAGGTCCAAGAGGAATCAAAGGAATACAAGGGCTTGCAGGACGTGATGGTAAAGATGGTAAGTAAATTAATTTTTAATGCTGCTTTAAAAACTCATTAAATAACATATTGCTAATATTTCAGGAGCAAATGGGGAAATTGGTAAGTATTAAAAAATTTAATAAATTTTCTCATTAATGACTAATAAATTCTTTTTGATTCAAGGCCTTGACGGAACACCAGGTTTGTAGAGAATTTGTATTAAATAAAAATAGATTCTTACAAAAATTTACAAAATTTCTTTTAGGTCGCGCTGGACAAGATGGAACTCCAGGGGTAAATGGAACGAATGGAAAAGATGGAATACCTGGAAGAGATGGTAATATTAGGTACAAATCATATCTTTAAATTAAATCCGTTTCTGATTTCTATTGCAGGAAAAGAGGGAATTCAAGGACCACCAGGACTTAAGGGCGATCGAGGAGGTTTGATCATCGCTTAAGTCAATAAATCTTTATTAAAATTCAATATTTATTCTATAGAAAAGGGTCTTCCTGGACCGAGAGGTCCACGTGGTGACAAAGGCAAAGATGGAACTCATGGTATACCTGGAACATGCATGCACGGATGTGTCAATCTTAATGGATCTGCAACTGATACCAAATTGTATTACTTACCTGCCCATATACCAAGTAAGTGATTAAATTGAATATCAATTAATAATCTCCCTTAACTGAAAATTGAATTTCAGCTTCCGGACAGTCTGAAATGAGGAAACCGATCGTAATTAGAGAAGGAGATAACTTAAGATTGAGATGCTCAGCAACTGGATATCCTGAGCCTAAGAGTAAGTTTTTCAGATGCAGCATAGTTTTATTGTTATCATGATTGTTCTCAATTTTAGTTCAATGGAAGCGAGAGGATGGACAGACAATAAACTTTGGTGAATGGGAAGGTAGACTTAATGCTAAATATTTGAAATTATTCATCAATTTTATTTTTTTTTTTTTTTTTCCTTTTATTTCATTTTATTGTATGTAGCCATAGGCTGTATTACAATATTTCTTAAATTTGATATGCAACATATTGTGGTTTTTTCGTTAATTTAATTCATTAGCATCATAATATTCTTCAAAGAAGCATTCTTTTACTCGAGATTTAAACAGGTTAATAGAGTATGTGTTCTTAATTGTCTGGTTTAGTGAGTTATACAGAATAAGAGCTCTTATGAAGAATGTCATACTGCCTAGTTGTGTGTTGGACGTTGGAATTACAAAGTTTCCTCTAGCTCTTGTTCTATGGCTGTGTCTCTGATTTGCTGTGATGAGTGTGACATTGCACTTGAGCATGTTCGATATAATTTTAAAAATATTAATACTCATGTTAATTTGACATAGAGCGCTAACAGGAAGGATTCTAATGCTGTATATTTCTGACTTCGAACAATACCATTCCTTTCTCAACAATATTCTTAGGCATTTTCGCTGTGTGACTTCCAACGACTTTAAATTAGACTTTGACGTTGCCGACCATACATTGCACATGTATGTGAGTCTAGACTGCACATGAGCGTAATATAAATCTAATGCCGTCTTATCAGAAATGAATCTCCTTGCTCTTTTGACCGCGTAGGAAAACGAAATGATTTTTTCTTTAATTGTTTGGATGTGCTCATGGAACGACAATGATTCATCCAGGGTTAGACCTAATAACTGAATGCTTTCCACACGCTCTAGTTTTTTTCCACAAAACTGGATATTCATTGCCGTTTCGGTGAAATTTTCGAATTTCTTTCTGTTGTGAAACATCATATACTTTGACTTCTCAATATTAGGTGCTAAACGATTCACTTTCAGCCAATCTGTTATGAGATCCAAGTCATGTTCTACGCAGTATTTTAATTCGGTTGGATTTTCAGCAATGTTGATCAATGATATGTCGTCGGCGTATAACACCAGCTTGCCAGTGGTGCCAATATTGAAAATATCGTTTATATAGATATTGAAGAAGGGGTTAGATAAAATTCCACCTTGTGGTGTGCCTGAGCTAGTCTTTCTGAAGGAACTTATGACTTCATTGATTTTCACCGCCTGTTGTCTGTTTTCGATGTACGATATCAATAGATTAAGGAAGAATTTGTCAAACTGTAATTTTCTAAGCTTATAAACTAGAATTTCATGGCTTATCGAGTCAAATGCTTTCGACAGATCGATGCAGGTCAGTGAGACTGCCTTTCGATTGTCGAGAGCATTGTAGACATCGTGTAGGATGTGTATGACAGTTATTTCCGTGTTCGAGTTCTTGACGAACCCAAATTGGTTAGAGTTAATGATTTTATTTGATTCAAGGTGATCCTGTAACCGTCGATGAATGGCATATTCGAAAACTTTACCTAATATTGGGTTAACTGAGATGGGGCGGTAGTTATTCTTAATTTTCTTGTCGCCTGTTTTGAAAATCGGCGTTATTATTCCAATTTTTAAGGCGTCAGGAAATACACCAGTGAAAAGATATCTATTTATCAATTTGGTCATATTGCTTATGAGTGCTTTTGCATGAAATTTTATGAAATTGTTAGTCATACCATATAAGTCTGCTGCAGTAGATGGTTTTAAATTATTAATGATCAAGCTTATTTCGTCCTCTGTTACTGGTGGACATGTAAAGTTCTGGCTAATTTCATATGAAAGATTATGTCTTGTACCTGCTGTGCTTTGAGTGGCAGACCTAACTGAGTCGAGTGGATTATTGTTAGCAATATTGATAAAGAAATTATTGAAGTAGTCTGCAATCGCTTTTGGATTCGTAACTGATATGCCATTCTCCGACAAGATTGAGCAAGATGGAGCATAGTGATTTGATTTATTATACAGGATTGAATTAATGTTGAGCCAAGTTTTCCTTGGGTCATTAAGGTTTTCTGTGAATATCCTATCATAGTATGCTTTTTTGGAATTTTTAATTGTCTTGTTTACTAGATTTCTATAGTACTTGAATCGACTCTTCAACTCATTACAATGTGGGTATCTCGCTACCAAATTTATAAATCTGTTCCTTATCTCAATTAATTCACGAGTCTTCTTGTCTACATATGGTTTGATACATTTCAGGTGCTTTTTAGTCTTAGATGTATTATTAGCAATGACCTTTCGGATTTCTGTGGTTAGATCTTCAAACGATTCGCACTGTATATTTTCTAAACTTTTTGAATTGTGAATTTTAATGTTATTGACGCGCTTTAGCTGAATTATCTTCGAGTTTTCATGTTTTGATGATTGTCTTTGTATTCTCAGAAAAATATTCTTGTGGTCAGCAATATTATCAAAGTAGAACATATCATGCGTTAGACTATCTTCATAGAAATGAAGGTCAGTAAAAATATGATCGATGCAAGTGCTAGTGTTAAATCTATAATTAATGCGAGTAGGATATTCTATCGAAGTTGAGTTAAGGAACACTAAGCCATTTGAATTAACGATATCTTTGTAATCTGTAACGAGTGGAGACGTTCTATCAAAGATATTAATATTAAAATCTCCAAAAAAGTAAATTTTCCTATATGTGTTTAACAAAATATCAAGCTTGTTTAGGAAGAGTCTTCCATCTTGGTCCAACTGATTGCTGGGTTGCCTATATGCCAAACCGAAGTGTATATTTAGATTAAGTAATGATATTATGATAAAATTATTGTTGTTAATTGACTCTTCATAAGCCAGATTTGCAGTGTCAAAATCGTTTAGCACAAATATTGTGGCTCCACCTCCAGTCGAGTTCTGTCTGGTGGAGTGTATCGCGTTGTAATTTGTTAGATTAAAGAATTGTGTTTCTGATGGCTTAATCCATGTCTCCACGATTAAAATAATATGAATTTTCATGTTTATGGTATCTATAAAGTATTGTAAGTCACTCAGCGAGTTTCTGAGGGATTGAGCGTTCACGTAGAGACAATTAAGATTATTCGAGGATTTTGTGCTACTCGGAAGACCATTATGATGCTTTACAATAGGTAATATTTCAAAATTATTGTAACTGTCCATATAATTTTTTTTTTTTTTTATATATATATATTTCGATAAACTATCCAAGATGAGAATGCTGTTAAATTGTATTAGCTTTTATAATTCTTTAAGATTATAGTGGAAGTAAAAATTTGATTTCGAGAGTTCCATCCTAGTTTACACCAAAGAAACAGGGTTATTCAGAATGTTATCGAGTGTCTAAAATTATCCAATCAATTATTTGTAGTGAAAGAAGAGAGGAAAGAGAAAAGAGAAACGAATCCTTCAAAATGGTTATGCAGTAGAACATACATTTAACGTTTTCACGTTCTTGCTGTATGGGTGACGTAATGAACATTAATAAAGTTTTTTGGATATTAACTTCATGGCAGTTTTCTCGTTTAACTTCTTAAATCACATGTCGTCTGACCATTGCAAAGTTCCCTTTAGGCATCATGGATTCGTCATCTGACCTGATGAAGTCTAAAGTCGTATGTCATTTGCCGCGTATGTACTAGGATAGCGAGGATTTTAACTGACTTGACACTAGCGATGCTTCCACATCACGATGTTCATACCATGCTCAGACGAGCAGGTGTCAAGTATATGAAGGATTAGCGTAGTTTCGTGCCAACTTTCTAATCTTCACTTGAGACCTTGTTACAAACATTTCTCAAACCATAGAACTTCACGATTCCGTCTAAGACCTAATGAAGTGCGATGACGTGTCAAGTTTCGCGATAATGCCATTTTTGTAGATAAAGTTCATGTTTAGTTTAACATTTAATTCTGACATTGCTATTTCGATACTATTAATTCAAAAATACGCGATGGAGACAAAAATTTTTGATAATTTTTTTGATTTGGATGTACTGTGAGTGAATATGAGAGGACACTTATTTTATAACATTCGTAAAAAATTGAAATGCACAAAGAAAATGGTCAATTTAAGTTTTATCACACTGGTGGTAAATCCAATGATCATGATGAAGAGAATTAGAGACTAAAAGATGACTGAACATCTTGTAACGTCTCACAAGGGTTTGAATTTTGCTTATCATTTGTCTTTGGCGTTAAAAGTGTGTTAACGGTTTTCATGAAATCGAATTTGGTGCGTTTTTCTTTAGCACAAGTACTAAAGAAGAATAAAATAATAATTTTTTGTTTACATTTTGCCATAATTTTTTTTTCTGATACTTAATTATTTGAATTACGCGATTGAGGATTAAACTGCGGGAAGGATAAAGCATTATAAATTATTTGAAAAAGAGAATAACTGTTGATGGAGCTCTCGCAATCGATACTTTCTTGGGAAATTGTGATTAAGGTATTTAGTTGAAGTTTAAGTTTATTGATGTGATCTATAATTTTTGTGCAGAATAACTCACTGATTACATTTTAGGTACATTGATGCTGTTAGATCTCAACACTTCCTTCAAATGATCGACGTCGTTTAGTTGAATAGGATCCTGATTCTTAATTCTGATGTTTATGCTGCCGTTTGAAATCCAGACACCTTCAATCAAATCGTTCTTTTTCCTTGCACTTCGTGCTAGATTAAATATATCTCTGTTGGTGCTGGTCATAGGTGTGCGGAATTCGATGATGTTAGTTCTGTGTATATCAGATTCCTGAAGAGTGAATATATTCTCATTTATTATCGGCACAAATTTTTTGTTCACGTCTTGATGTTTTGTTTTTATGAATTGCAGGAACTTCTTCTTATCGTTTATCGATTTAAAGTGAAGATGAGCGCTTTTTGACTTAAATTTGTCATTGGATGATATGTTGTGAGTCATGATCGTTTCCTTGAAGATGTTGTTGGACCACTTGTTCATTTCATCAATGAATTTATCTTCGTTCATAGTCGTAGCAATGTTTATCATTGTTAGTTGTTTCTCGAGTAATTTTTGATTTAGCATATTTATTTGGTGCTCGTGGCTATTCACTTTGCGTTTATTACCTGAGTATTCCTCTTCAAGACACATTACTTCTGCTCTAACATCGACGATATCATTTTTCACTTGCTTCATGTCATTGATCAGTGTCTCGAGTTTACTGTCGAATTTTTCTGACAGCTCATCAATTTTTTGGCTCATTGCCGTCATGTAATTTCTCATCTCCTCCATGAAGTCTTTAATTTCCGGCTCGGTTTGTGGCATTTCTTGGCACTGTTTTTTGGATTCTATCTCGTTCTGTTCTGGTGAGGTATCTGAATGCTTTCTGACGCTTGCTTTAGGAGTTTGATTTTTTGTGAAGAATAGAGTTTGTTTGTTTTCTCTGTGCGGAGATCCAGGCATCTCAGGACAACAACCAACGATATTTATGGGTTAATCGGCAAACAATTATTCTTTTTCACTATTATTGGATTATATCACAGAGTTTTTACCCGCTTCCAACTTTAAGCAATTAGTGATAACACTGGATATTCTTGGACAATTGATTGACTTTTATTATTTATCGGATCATAGTTAAAAAAACAAAAAAATATATTCTTGCGTGTTACTTTTACTGTTGCTGTGCGATTAATCCTTTTTAAAAGTATCCTTATTTGACAGCCAACATTGTGGAAACAAATGTTATGAATTTTACAAAAGTCAATCGAGTGCATATGGGAGTCTACGTCTGTACAGCCGACAATGCCGTTTCTCCACCTGCAGTTTATAAGTTTACAGTTGAAGTTCAGTGTAAGTATAATACAGAAATATTCAATCGTATTGAATATATTGATTTAACATTTTTTAGTCAAACCACTTGTCCGCATCAAGCACAAATCTGAGCAATATATCAAAGCTGAACCTGGAAAATCGGTTAGCTTAACTTGTGAGGTAAGTTCTGAATAATCATAGGATATACCAGTAGATTTTGTGATTTCAATATTCCTTTTTGATCCTTAACAGTCTGAAGCTTACCCAGAACCAGTAATGTATTGGCAACGATCTGATGATTTGACAATTGAAAATGAGAGGAATCGTTATCATGTGGAACAGAAATCAATTGACACGTAATTTGACACATGATTAAACTCAAACAAATCTTATTGATACTTAATATTCCAGCTACAAATTCAATACAACTCTCACAATCTCTCGGATCACTCAAGACGACTTCAACAAAGAGATTCGATGCGTTAGCAAAAATAAACTTGGAATTGCCAAAATTTCATTCTTCCTTGTGACTCAAGCTCAAATTAAGAACTACAAAGATGGCGATTCACCACTGGAAAGTGGCGAGATTCCTCCACCTAAAGAAAGTTATGAATCTTTGTGTCCTGAACAGCGTCCTTGTGATGAATGTCCGACACTAAAGTTAGTAAATTCTGAAATTACATGGAGAAAACTTTACTCAATTTTGACTTTTTCAGAGATCTGAAATGCATCGACTCAACCCTGCTTGATATCATTGACAAGGAAGCATTTGCAACTCCGACTGGTAACAGAACGTATGAAGATCTTGGAAATAGAACTCAAGATTGTGAACTTAGTATGGTCGGCAAGCCAGTATTCTTTAGTCATTTAGATATTACATATGGTGCTTGGTTGAAGGATCCAATAGCTGTGGAAAATGTGACAGTTGAGAAAATTTGGCAAACGAATGAAAATGATCCAAGAAATTTGTATGAATATAAAACAAAGTATGAATATGTGAAAAAGATTAAGCCTAAAAAGTATCCACTGCCTTGTATTTTTAAGGTGAGTATGAAAGTAACCAGATATTTTGGATACATGCTGATTATTTATTTTTGCAGGGAAATGCTCATGTAATCTACAACAATCATTTCTACTATTACTGTCAAACTAATGAGTCTATCATCAAGTATGAATTGAAAACCGAGAAAGCAGTCAGTAAGTATCTGCTTAAAAAACATGATTGACTAAGACAAGAACATGCTTGGGGGTCTTTGTATCTCGATAAACCCTTAGATTTCCTGAGACTTTACCCAAAAAGTGCCCTTTTGGCTCCCAAACCTTGACCTCTGAATGCATTCTTGGATTATAACCTATTAACCTTTCAAATTGTCTTAATGTCCTTTATTACACATCTCTTTATTACTCATCTTACAGAGGAAAAGAAGCTTGAGGACCTAAATTCATCTCATTTACTGTACTCAACTCAGTTCAATGTAGTGGACTTTAGCATCGATGACAATGGAATATGGATCATTCACAGTTCACCAAACTCAAACTACACAATTGTGTCGAAACTTAATGTTACAACTTTGGAGATTCAGAACAGCTTCAATATTAGTGTTTATCATGATAAGGTGAGGATCAGCGCATGACAGCACATACTCATTGAATCCTAGTTAATAGTACTGTGGATATTTCGCAATCCATTACTAATTCAAATCTAATCCTTAATTTAGCTTGGCGAAATGTTCATCGTCTGTGGCATTCTCTATGGAGTTGACAGCACAACTGAAACAAATACCAAAATTCGATTTGCTTTCGATATTTACAAAAACAAGAGAATTGACATCGAAATTCCATTTTCAAATCCCTTTTCAAGTACAAGTACCATTGGATATAATTACAATTTGAGAGAACTTTACACATGGAGTAATGGAAATCAATTGATATATCCAGTAAAGATTAATGCACTTGGTACTAATTATACGGCTGAGGAGAGTGTTCCTGTGCTTTTAGAGCGTGGTGTTGGATATTCTGTGTTGAAGGCTAAGAGAAAGCCGAAGGTGGAAGCGACGACAACACCAAAACCTACATGATGATTTTTTATGTATTTTTGAGATTTTTTGATGTTTTATGGAGTTTAATTTTGATGTTTGTAATTTTGGTGTTAATGGCAACTCAAAAGCAGAAGGGCTTACTCAGGGCCCCTGCTGAAGCTCGTTGCATCGTCTAATTGATAATTGAAATTAATTATAAATTTAAAAAATGAGAATTTTTACAATGAATTTTAATAAAATATTTTTTTTTATTATTTTTTTCTCAAAAATCTATTTTGTTACTAATACTTTACAATATAATAATTTTTTGATAATAGTTAATCATTTTTTAAATGTTTTCATATTTATTTGTTTATATTCTTATTCCAGTCTATGGTTTTTGATTTTTTTAGAAGGTTTTATTTGCAATTTTATGTTAACATTCTGTTCTATTAACAGTCTTTTAGCCTTTCATACGATTTTGTCTAATAGAATTTATTTCAATTAAATTGAATTTAATCCAGGTTTAGATACTTTTGTAAATATCGTTTAAATTTGGCTTTCTTTCCAATTTTCTTGATTTAAACGATAATGTCTAACTTTTGATTTTTAAGTAAATTACAAAATTATTGTTAATTCTTCTATGAATTGGAAGTGGGCTGTTTTTATCCCCAAATTCTGTCTATTAATATAAAATTACTAAACAAATATTTTAAATGAACATTTAATTGAACTTAGGTCAAAACTTATTCAATATTCTTTTGCTAGTTTTTTAAACTTAATCTTGAATTTTTAATAATTAGTTCATAATTTTTGAAATTGAATACTTATTAATTGTTAGAAAATAATTTTCAACACATAAAAATGGAGGAAACAAATGGTTTTCAGCATTGGTGCAGCTAGGAGAGAAGGATTTGGATTAAAACAGACCAAACTAAACAATTATCGAACTTTTGAGGCACCAAGCATCACTTAAGTCTCGGAACTTAATTCTTATCATCCCCACCATCACTATAACTGTTGTAATACCTCTGTTCATCTCCATTTATGGACGGTGAATTCTCATCAGCTTCATAGTCCTTTTCATGCTTTACACCTTGTTCTCCAGTACCTGAATTATTCAGATTCAAAATATATGGAATTACATTGTCAATTTTAATAAAGTCGACAAGGATGTTGAAGAAGAGTTTTTCGATAATTTTCTCATTGAAGGAAGGCAGCATAGCCATAGTCTGATAGATTGAAATGATTCGAAAATCATTTTTATGTTTATGATAATTTTGAAGACTTTCGATGATTCTATCTTCATGATTTTTAAGCTTTATTTCAGTCATGTAAATTCGATTAGAGTTAAAATACGATAGAAGTCGAATGTGTGCAAATTCAACAGCATCAAGTTCCAATCCAGCAACATTATCAATAAACTTATTCAGCATAACAATATTATTCAACATTTTCTTAACTTTTCGTCCTTTAATTGTCGCTTTTCCTTCATTTTTCTGATTCTGTTCGCTCAAAATCAATAATGACTTGACATAATTAACTAATGTGGACACGATCATTGACTTGAGATGACCTTGTTGTGGTGCCGAGCTGACTTGCGCAATTCCAATGACTAAAAGTTCAATCCAACAATTTTTTAACATTTCACATTGAATTTCTGAGTTGAAATATTGAAAAACTTGAAGATCGCGTAGCCACTCGATGGTCTTAAACAGCACACGACTTCCAATTTCGCATACAAAGTGCATTTTTGGTAATAAATTTGGAATTTGAATTTTAAATTGCACGACATTCTCATCTTGGAGGGAATTAATGAAAGGATCGGTCAGTGGTTCATCATAATTTCCATTATATGAATCATATGTTGAGGACGCTAAGGATGTCTCGACCATTTGGATCAAGTCTAGAGTATCATTGAGTAATTTCTGTTCTAATACTGTCTCATAAAGTTCTGATGATCCATTCTTAAATTTATTTTCCGTTGGCTCGGGTGTGAATGCTGGTTCCTCAATTTTTGTCGTTGTTGGAGCTTCCTTGGTCGGTGATGGGGGTAAATTGAACTGAGAAGCGCCAGCAGCATGCATTAAAAGTGGATTAAGTTGAAATAAATTCAAATAATTCAATGAATTTGGATGTGAATCTCTTTTGTTACGAGATTTTAAGTCACTGCCATTCTCTTGTGATTGTTGAGCTTTCATAACGTCATTCTTTTTATCCACAATTGGCTTCCGTTCATGTTGAACAGCTACGAAAATTGAAAAAAAGAATTATTAATCATAAAAATTCAATTAAATTTCCATTGAAAATCTTCAAATGGAAATCCAACAGTAAAATCAATTAAAAATCTCTTTGTAAAATTAACGGTTTTTAAACTTTTTAAAATACAAAAGCTTTTTTCATTCAAATTTCAAAAATCCGTTAATATTAAAGAGCCTTACAATCACTTCTCATTCCGCATGCAAGGCATTTCTGAAGGCGGCAATACTGGCAACGATTACGGTGATGCTTTGTGACTTCACAATTCATGGAACCGCGACATTGATAACCAAGTTGTTTGCGAATTGAACGCTTGAAGAATCCTTTACAGCCTTCGCAGCTTATTGCACCTGGAAAGAGATTGAAATGGTTTTGTTAGTTATTTTTCAGATTTATGATAGAAATTGGAAATTGGCAGACGGAAATTAGCAATACAACAAACTTCAGACGTCGTCTGAGAACGGTAATAAATCAGAATTGACTTGTATGTCCGGCAATTTAAATAAGTAAGATAGAAATTGGGATTTGAAGTCATTGGATATCGATTGCTTAATACGATAAGGGTATACGGAAAACATAGGATGAGTAAGATAGTAGGATAGGATAGCATGAATTTTAGGTAATTTTGATCAAATTTTGGATGATTTTTAAAAAATTCAACTGAAATCTGTCCTAAGTTTGACTTAAATTCTGCATAAATCTGATAAAATTCGGCCAAAATTCTTATTTCTTATGAGCAGAATTATCAGAAATTGCGAGTTCGGACTACAAAAGTCCACAAAAAGTCATTTCAACTGAAGTCTGAACTTAAGAGTATAAATAAAGAATGAACACTCACCATAATGTCTCCCAGATGCACGATCGCCACATACGAGACAAAATTCAATATTTCCCGTACTTGGCATATTTATTTCTTGTTTATTCTGTGCTTGCAGTAACTCTGTTTTAATTTGTGGTAGGTCAAGTGATGAATCCATATTTCTGTTAAATTAAGGATTTAGAAAAATTTAATTAAATTTTAAAATTTGATATAAAATTATTCACGTAAGGAGCAATGATGGGATGAGAGGGTAGGAGCCAAACCCTCAGTTAAGGTGGGTCTTGAATTTTTGTTCGATAAAATCTCCAAATTAAAGAATTTTTTCATCAATCATCAAAGTGTCTCGTGGCTCAGAAAAGTTTGATCAACACTGATTTATCAGAACAGTTATCAAATTATAAAAAATCACAGAAAATCCATCAAACGTGCCATAAATTAAATTAAAATTATCTAGTTCACCTTAAAACTCAATCATTTTGATCTTCATGATTATCTTTTTTGCCTAATTCAAAATGTCACAAAAAAAAAAAATAAACTCAAATTCACACCACGCGATGTTATCGAAATCAAAGTCACTTGTCGATTGCCTAACATTTAACTGAATAAGCTCATTCATCTTAAATTTATTTTGTTAAAGCAAACAGTTATAGATTTATGTATCGAGGAATGGTGAAGAAGAAGTGGTAAAAAAGTAAAGTTATTCTGCACACAAATACAAATGCACGAGATGAGTTGTGATGCTTAGATGAAAAAAGAATGGAAGTAAAGAAGTTAGTGCGGAAAAAGAGAGGAATTTAGATTTGAAGATGCAGTTTCAAGCTTGACTTTTAAATGTAACACGAGTAAAGAAGGCATGGGTGAGTTTGTTGCGGTTAAGGCGCATTTTGAATTGTTTTTTGTGTTTTGCAAATGTTTTGTTATTTTATCTAACTGATGTTATTTTTATATAGAATTGAACATATTGACAAATATTTTTTATGACCTCAAAAATGTTTTTTCCTTACAACATCGATAAAAACCTTATTTTTCTAGATCAGCGGTAGACGACCTTTTTTTCTCACATGGCACACTAATATTCATTAGTTTCCTATTGATATAGATTAAATACAAATCTAAGGTCTTCAAATTTAATGTTGAGATGGTATGGATGATCAAAAAATTCTTGGAAAGGGGCTGTTGATTAGGATTTCCTTAAATCTCGACAAACTTTACAAGACGATTACAAGAAGATTGCAAATGAACACTTTGAAAGCTCGGGTTCTACAAATCTCAAGATTGAGACTAGGAAAATTAAGTTTGCCGGGCGGAAGTTTGCAATAGTTTCTGCTTTAAGTACAATCTGAGGCAGGTCATGAATCACACAACTGCTGCATGCAGCAAGCAAAGTTAGTATCCAAATTATTCCAAAAATAAGATGACATTTAAAAACAGAAGATCGTTCATAAGGCAGACACCAAGACATATTTTCAATCTTACAATTATTTTCTCAATTTATCGTAAATTCAAGTTCAGTTTGACTAGAACAGAACAAATCTAGTAGACGAAAAGCACGAAGCATAGAAAAAAAGAGAGAGAAAAAAACAGTTAGAATTCTTTGAACTTGCATGAATCGTTCCGTTCTCATTGTGGTTAGCAGTAGATCGTGAAGAGTGAGACAACAAATGTGTAAGTGAGCAAGTGAAAGGTTGATGCACCTGATGATATGAAATCGACACACAAATGACAATAAGAGAGAAATATGAACATCGGAGACAATTTGCATAAGCGTGATTTATGGAACAGGTTTTTATTTGTGATACGCTTAAGTTGATCAGCACACAGAAAAGTGCTCAACACAGTCAAAGGTTTTAAAGGTCAAAATATCTTTAATGTCATGTGCACTTTAATGTTGAAAATTGATGACATTTTTAATAGATTTTTAGCTGAATCTTACCTTAAAATTCCTAATTTTCCTCTTAATTTGACTTTGTCGCTCAATATTGATTGAAAATATTTATTTTATTCCATTTATCTACACAATTTTATCAATTTTATGATTTTTATGACTTTTATTTTGAACTTTATCACAAATTTAAATTTCTCAAAAACTCTTTTCACTTATGATTCTTTCAAAATTTATTTTGACTAATTTAATATACAAAACTTATTAAAAAATACACAAAAAATTATTTCAAAAAAATTTCTTCTTTTACTTTCAATTTGACATTTTACGACTTATCCGAAGTCAGTGAGGTTGTTAGTTTGTTTTGTATTTTTTGTTTGGAATTGTAAAGTTATTGGATTTAGATTTAAGCTGCCAAAGTTTAATGATCGTTGAGCTTAAATTATTTAATACATTATTTTCTAAAATTTTGAATTTTTTTACAATTTTAGTATTTTTGGCATTTATTTAAAATTCATAAATTTTTAATACGATTTTTTAAAATTTTAAAAAATTTAGAAATTCAATTTTAATCTCAAGATTAATGCTAAATCAGGATATTAAAGCTTTGATCACCAAAAGTGAGCTTTTGCATTCAAATATTAAATAACCGTTGCTGTATTTGATTCCAATATTAATTGTAACTTCAGTCCTTAAAAAGCTTATTAAAGCAACAATCTGAAAAACTTATCTCATTCGGATCTAGTTACAATCTCATCTCATCTAGTCTGTACCAAACCCCCACAAGCCATTGTCAATATTTATTAATATTTACCTAAAAATATTATACACAGTCATTAGCACGTGCAAGAGCCACAACAAAATTCAATTAAATCTTAATTTAACGACATTGATTAATTGATATTAATAGAAGTCTACAATATCTATAAATATAAATGATCCATTACAATATTTGCATATGTACATAAAAATTTGTTTAGGATTTAATCGATTTTATATCCTTTATATCCTCAAGTAATTAAAAATTGAAAGTATTTATATGATTTATATATTTATTTAAAGTTTCATTAATTTAAATTATATGCATGCATTGCGTATGTTAACTACAAAATCTGGAACCTAGACAGAAGGGAGTTCTGAAGGTGACTGGCCTGATATCAGATTTTGGATCGATTTACCGATTTGTGCTATTTGCTAACGTCTCTATCAACAGATTCCTTCTAAAGAAATTCTGGAGAAGTCGAATCCTAACAATCACGCATATGCTCAATGAATATCTTATGGTACCTAGTGAGCATGTTCATTGGTGCCGTAAGGAGCTCATTGAGTAACTATCGAGCATATGGTACTCAATTTGCTTGTATCCTCAGCAAAATGATTCAATTGAGGTAGACTATATCTAGAAAAATGAGAAATTTATTCATAATTTCATTGATCTTCGCTAAATTTTCTAGAATTTTTGCTAAATCTAACCAAGATAACACCGGATATTACATCTTCAAACATAACTTCCTCATTAATCTCCTCATAAATCATAAAAATATCTCAATTGACCACAGTTCTTAATTCACTCAATAATTTTTAATTAAATTTCTCATCGTTATAAGCAATCTTCACACTAACAGCAATAACCGAAGCAATATGCTCTAGATAATCTGCAATAAAAGACACCTCCACATGCAATTCACACAAAAAAAATATTCCTCAAGATATCAAAATGTGATTAAAGGAAATTAAATCATCTCAAAATAATAATCTTAAGAAATCAGTGTTATTGGTCGCATTCATGTAGGATTCGTCTTTATGCCTTTCGGGCTATCTTTTGCAGATGAAATTGTTTCGACCGAAATCTCGAATTACTGTGGGATGGCTGTTTTGCTTTATTTACTTAGATTAAGATTAAATGAATTTGGAAAATGTGAAAAATTGTGAAAATAATAAACAACTTGCATTGGAACTTTACTTATACTTTGAAGTTGTTTTTCCCAAAATGTTCTGTATTTTTCTTGTTCCTTCGGGGTCCACTCACTTATTACGTAATCAACTTTTTGACATCCCCCACCTCTTCTGGTTCATTATTTTAAACATGTAGAATATCAACTTAGTGAGCTTGCTCATTAGTACCGTAAGATGCTCACTGAGCATATACTTGAATGTTATATCAACATACTGAATTGTTGCTAAGAGCAGCAATTTATCAATAAAAATCGAACTTCCAAAAATCAATTTTAATTATTATTTAAAACAAATTTCTCAAAAATACACCTGCATTTAGCAACCTTTAATTAATTTACTGTGAATGAAATCCAATTTTTTTTATCCTTTTTTCCCTTCAGTTCCTTCTGTTATAACAAAGTGAAAATTAATGTACATAAAAAAAAATTTCCCACGCCATTTAGAAATTATTGTTCTTCATAATTCAATTAAAAGTGGTTCAATAAAAGCTAGAAAAGATTGAAGAAGGTAAAATAGGAAGGAAACAGGGAAGAGAAAGGAAAAAATTATCGATGGTCAATTGGAACTGAAAGAGTTAAAAATAGATTTAAAAAGGTTTAATGACGCAAATGATGAATGGAAAATTTATTTTAAAATTTTTTTGGAATAGCAATTAAAAAAGATGGAATCTAAAATTAGTTATTAAGAAATAGGATGTAATAGGAGAGACGGGAGTTGAAAATATGTTGACTTTTCAGGATATCCCACGCATATCTACGCATATAATGAGTTTTAAGTTTGCTCACTTATTGAATTGGAATTTTTAAGAACAAAGGATCATAAGATTGCAAGTGGTTCGGATCCCACTATAAACTGTTGGTCCAAAGGATGTGGTACAACAGATTTAAAATCGCAGTGTCCCAGCTCATAAGGCTGTGCTCATCAAGTATTATATATCAATAAATTCTCAAATTTTCAAATTAAAGTGTTTCCTGAAAGGCACACGGACTAAAAAATTGACAATAGTGCCAATAGGCTGGCATGAATCTTGCTTCAAGTCAGAATGAGTCAAATCTGGCGTCACGTTAGATCTACATTTTCCTGAGTACATCAGAGTTCCTTGAAGTTTGAGAGTTCGAACTCCAAAGATCCCAAAAATTCGCTTCCTCATTTGAGTCCTGTCAAGTCTAGTAGACACTATTTTTCGAATTTATTATGATTTCTAAAAATATCAAACACAATTAACATCAATTCAGAACACGTGTCACGATTAAATGTCAACAATTAAAAATTATGATTGTCAACAAGTCAACAACTCGGAAGCACACGGCATGAAAAATTAAAAATCTAGTCATATGTCACTGTGACTCTAGCCTGGAGTCAGATTTTATCGAATCCGGTCTCAAGTCAGAATTATATCAGCATATTGCCTCTCCTAAATCGTGTGCTTTCCACGCAAGATTTTCAATTTTAAATAACCGAAAGTTGCCATGCACGTGTACAATACAGTATGGAAATTAGATCAGTCGAGAATTGTAGAACTGATAAAAATCAACAAACAATTGAGAAAATTTAATCGAATTGAATGCTAAGCATGAATTGCCGGCGCTTTCGGCGAAAAAATCCCACAATGAATTTTATTTCTCAATCTTTTGACTCCTCGGCATTTTCAGCTTGGATTCTGTTGACATTTGAAGATTTTTTTCTGTTGTTTTTAAAGCGAATTTTTTGTAATTCAATTTTGGATTTGAGATTTTTTTTTAAAGAGCTTGAAAATCCAATTTAATTTTATCAACATTGAGATTGCAATTTATTTGATACAAAAATAAAGAAGATGAATTTTTGTTTCCAATTTTTTGGAATTTTGTGATTTGGATCTGATAAAATATTAATAAATTATGAAGCTATGCAGAATTAATTTTGTTTCTTCATTCTATCTGGCTTCCTATGTGTACATAAGGGGGTGTTTAAGGTTCCCTTTTAGACATAATTATTCAATTAGCTAAGGTTCTTCAGGATAAAATACCAAATCTTATTTAAACTTTTGTGCTTTATTCAGAATAATTCCAAACAGTCCCCCAACCCCAGGGTCCCCTTCAAAAATTATGTTGCTAACTTCCTGATACTAGGCGACTTCAAAAATGCTGAAAATTTGTAAGATTTAAGAATAATTTAAAGAATTCTGAAAAGAAATGTAAATTTTCAAGTAATAAAATTCAACAATTTTTCTTTTTCATACTGATTGAGGCATTTATTTTACATATACGTAAATATTTTATACAAATATATAACTTTTGTTTGTTCATTTTTTGTTTAATTTTTTAATTCATTGTTTTTCACATCATCGTCATTTTTTTCTATTTTTTCCCTCCTTCATCATCGTTTTTCGGCTTGACTTTTCATGAGTTTTGTCAAATTATTTTTTTTTTTCAAGCTTTTCGCTTTTTAGAGTTTTTACAAAAATTTAAATAAATTTTGAAATTTTCAAGTACAAAATGTCTTTTAAATTATTTTTATTAACTTTAAATTTCAAAATAGAATTTTTGAATTTCAAAATAGAATTTTTAAATTTTAAAATAGAATTTTTTAATTTTAAAAAGTCATTTTAATAAAGCTATTTTAAAAATTAATTATAAACTTAAAAGAGATCATTTTAAATTTTTATTAAACATAAATTTAACGTTTTTTTGTCAATTTTTTTAATTAAAAATAATGTTAAATTTTATGATATTTGTTCAGATTTTTCACTAAAATTACTAAAATTTTAACTAAATTTTTAACAATCTTTTCTTATATTTTGTACAAAATTTAGTGCCATTTTTCAAAATTAATTCAAATTTAAATGTTTTCACATTTCAATAAATTTAATAAAAATTCAAAAATAGTTTTAAATATTTTCATGCAATTTTAATATCAATTCTTGCAATATCGATGATAAACCCGTTCATATCCCATCCAACTCCTAAAAATGTAACAAAAAAAAAACTTCATTTTTTCCTACAGTAAAGCAACATAACGTGTCATGTCACTTAACTCCTACACACAGTGTCACCTCCCAACTGTATCATCAACATTATGTATCAGTCAGGTGAATAGAGTAAATATACACATGAACAAAAAAAGGATGCGCCATTTGTTTATTTGACAATCAACATTATTTACCATTAGGAGCACGTCAAGTGTGAGCAGCGGAATTGAATCGTACATCGTGTGGATGTTCATGTTTGTTTATACTTATATTATTACATATTATTTTTATGTTTTTTTTTTAAGAATGAATAAGAGAGCAATGTCCCGTGCGGCATACAATGATTAGTATTGTCATGTTAGCTTTGTGGCATTTGCTGGTGTGGATGGCGGTAATTATATGGATTCTATGAATGAATTTTGTCTATTTTAGGTTGTGGCTTTAAGCTCATATGGAATTGATATCAATAGAATATGAAAAACAGCTGAAAATTGAGCATCGCTTAATAATTCTGTTCTGAAATGGCTCTTCATGATTCAGCTGACCAGAAGAGTATTCGGAATCATTAAGTGGATATCCTTATTGATTAAAATGATCTAACGTGACCAAAAATGACCAAAAATGATCTAGTGATCAAAACTGATCAAGAAATGATCAAAAAATGATGAAAATACGACATTTCAATTCCAAATCCTTTATTGCCGCCCTCAGAAAGTATCTAGTCCAATATCCAGCACAACCTTGATTTCAAAATCAACCAAAAATGTAAAATAAATCGCATTTATTATCAATGTAGTCACAATCATCATTTTCTATGAAATACACAAAAATAACATGCACAAGCATTGAGTTTAATTTTAAATTTTTTCATATTTCAGTGAGTTTTATGCTACATATGATAAAAGTAATGAAGACGTACACACAATATTTTTTTTTTGTTTTTGGAATATCCACGTGTAGAGTTTGACAAAACTTTTTTGTGCTTTTTCGCTCGACAGGAAGGATTTTTTTACTGTAAATAATGGCATCATAGGGGGAAGGGGAGAGGGGATGTTCACTTATTAGGTCACTTAAATGAAGGTGTTGATTTACTCGATTTTAAGTGAAGTCAAGTCGAATTTTCATAAAAATCCAAGCTATGGTTTGATCTTTTACAACATTCTATACCCGACCTGACTCCAACCCCAACCCCTTCTCTCACTCTACCTCCAAACAATTGACAATAGCAACCGAACGACCCTAAAGTGTCCTTTATTGTCAATAATGATAAAAATTTATCTCAAAATTGATGAAAATATCTTCTTGACCTTCAATGTTGTTATTATTTTATTTGCTTCTGTTTTTGTTTACACCTTCAATTCTTTTTTTGTGTCTTCTTCCCAAGCTGCTTTGTTACACTTGATTGAAGTTGAAGGTGAAAAATTTGTTTGTTTACAATTATTCGGATGCATAACTTTTATTGAAAGTGGGCGCTGGATGGAAGAAAAGTTAGCATTTTTGGTTTTATTTCCAGAAGAAGTATATTAAGATGAATAAGGGGGCTTTGCTAAAGGGCATGTGTACATGTTACGTTCAGGAACGGAGGAGACGCAGTTCAAAGGCTAGAAATTTCGAGAATTTTATCGTTGTTTTTTGAGAAAAGTTAGAAATTTTGGAATTTAATTAGAAGATTACGAAAGGTCTCGTGAACAGTCAAGGAATTGTTGGAAATAAACTGTTGATATCCAACGCCTTAGTAATTGCAAGTGACTAGCTTCAGTAACCGACCATCTGAGGAGGTATGGATTCCAATTGATCTGCATGATCAGTTCTAATACAAATATTCACCATTATTTCAGCATCATCATTTAAACCAGTGCTTCTTAAACTATGATTCACGGTACTCTAGTGTAACCGCTAGGACACTGCCCAGTCATCTTGTTGATGACCAGACATGAAGGTGTCCTGACTTGCCATTGAAATATTTCATGACTCTCAATTTGAATGATGTCTTAAGTCGAAAATCCCAAAGGTTATTTACTCATCAAATTCATGTCCCATCCATTCATAATATTTTCGTCTTCTTTGAGCTATGAGAAAATTGCAAAAAAAAGTGAAAGAAGGAAGGAAAATTTTCGACATATTTTTTTATCGGAGCCTCAATGGAATCTCTTTTTTTTCTTCGCTGTTGTTTGTGTCGTTACTCAAATAATTAGTAAATGGGGCTATTTACTTTCTTTACGATCTGTTTTTGATGTTCATTCATGAAATTCTTTCTTATTTTTTTTGCTTGCTTGCTTTCTTGCATAATTTACGGTCAATTGACTGATGATTCTTTGACGAGAGAACTTTTTGTTGCCTTTACTCTTCTCGGAGTCTGTTGCTATTGACTTTGATACTTTTCATGATTGCTTAGCAACTTTTTTTTCTTTTCAAATTTATTCATTAATTATCTCATATTTTTTTACTCCATTTTGGCATCATATCCTATACATATTTGAAGGTTATGTTCCGTTAAGATGTTGAAAATTTTCCGAACTTTTTTTTGTTTTGACCACACACATTTTTTGGACTTTTTTGTTTGAGTTCTTCTTTCAGTTATTTTAATTTTCTTGTCAAATTCTTTCACGAACATTATTTGATGAGTTTTTAAACACTTTGAGGTTATGTGATAATAATGGTGAATTTGGATTTAGTAATTGGATTAGATTGAGTTTTGAAAAGTCTTGATTGAACAGTGAAACATATTTAATATTAGAATGACTTATAGGTGACCTGGTGAAACTTAAGAGGTGTTCTGATGACACTATAAAGATGCTTTAGTATATAAAATACCTCTGACACTCTAGTGACAATAAAGAGGTGCCCTAGTGATACCTTGACGGCAATAATGAATGTTCCCACAATGTACAGTTCAGGTTAATTCCCTTATTTTAATTTATATTTCTTACTCTACTCGAACTTTTCCAAAAACTTAATAGTTACCCCGAAAGCACACAACGTCAAAATTGTCGAAAATTTGACCGAAGCCAATATGAATCTGACCTGAGGATTGATTTCATCGAATCAGATCTAAAGTCAGAATCAAGCTAGCTTAGGGTTGGATTTTCAGCTTTTTCTACATCATGTACCATCCAGGTTAGGTGTTAAATCAAGATTTTGATTCCTAATAGATCAGAACTAGGGTTTCTGACAGCGGTTAACCGTTAACAGCATAACAGCGGTTTTTACCTAAAAATAACGATTATTGAAACCGCTGTTAACACAATTGTGTTTAGGGCTGGATGGGGTATCAATCATTTAAAATTATTCTTTTTCTCTATACCTAATTTAAATCAAAGTTCAAAGTCAACTCAAATTAACTGCTGTTATTTTTTATATAAACTTTACTAATCAGAACCTTAAACGACACGAATACAAAATCTAAGTCGACAAATTTTGTATCAAATCAAACTCAGGTTTAAGACCCTCAATTTATATTAAATTGCATGAAAATTGTCAAATAAAAATTGAAAATTTTAAATTAATTTCCATAATAGTTTTTTTTTGTCATTTGATTTTCAGATGTGACCATTTCACACACACGCACTTGTGGATTTTTTTTTAATTTTTTGTATCTTAAGTCGCACACATTTTTTGTTTATTTTGTTTTTATTAACAATTTTGATGATTTTTTTTGGTCTTAAAAACTTTAATGATCAAAATTGTTTGAACGTCTTTTCTATGAAATTGTTTTTTTCATAAATTATTATGAAAGTTGAAAGTCTTTTTTCATCAAAATTAAATTTTGAAAATGTTGTTTGATTGTGAAAGACTTTGAACTTCCACGAGTAAGATTGGAAAGTTATAAGATATTTTTTTTGTAAAATTTTTTATATCTGTGGTTTGGTTAGTGTAAAGTAGATTTTAATAGGATTTGAGTGAATATTTAAACGAGATTTTAACAAAACTTTTAAACTTCCACGCGGAATTGAATTTATGCAGCTCAAATATCCACTCATTCCCATCCCAAATCGTATGATTTCGTGCATAATTATTTAAATTTTTTATACATTTTTCAATGACTTAATAATTTTTTTTCCTCAAATGTTCTTATCATGTTTTTGTGTCTGTGTGTATAATTAATTTTAAATTGTTAATCAACTTTTTTACATGTAAATATCAATGGCTATGGAACTTCCATTCATATAACGTACACAATCATTGCCATTTTTTTTGTCTTTTCAATTTGACTTTATGTATAATAATTTATTATATTTAGTAATTTTTTTTTTTAGTTTTTTTATATATAACAATAAAGTTAGCTGCCTTGTCCATGAGAACTGTGGTTCCTGTTTTTAAAATTTAATATTTTTTTTAAATTTAGTTTCTTAATTTTAATCATGTTTTTTCTTTAGTTTTTTTTTTTCATAAATTCACTTTTGCTAAAAATGATTCATTTTGTGTCTTTAATTTATGTTAAATTGTGAATTTTCACAAGTGAGATTTTTTAACCTTTTTCTTCATTTCTTGCTTAATAATTTACAATAATGAACATGGAAATTTTTTTATTATTTTTTTCTGCATAATTTCGATAAAACTTTAAATTTTTTCAAAAACTTCCACGCTTTAATGTGGGAAATGATGACTTTTTCTGTATTTTCTCATTAAATAATTGTTAAATGTATGCATTTTAATGAGTTTCAACTTTTGCATCCTCGTTCATCTATTGCAGTGCTGTCCAACCTGTTTTGTATCACGGCACACCTGTTTGTAAGCCACGACCGAAACCACACACAACACACTGTTCAAGATATTTCCGAATATTCACACGAATGTGCCGTAACACACAGTTTGGACAACACTGGATTATATTGAGTATAGGTACCATTTCCTATGTATTAGAGCCATTATGTCAAGTATGTTTTATGATCACATTCATGTCAAAATGACAAGAACTTTCTAACTTCGTTATTTATTTATTTTTGTCTCATATAAAAATTTATTTCTGTTACTTTTAACTCATTTTTTATCTACTTACTTCAACTACACATTCATGTTCACATTCATGGCTGCTGTTAATAATAAAAAAAAATCATAAAATTAATTTTGAGTTGGGTTGAGGAGTGTATGACATGAGTATAGGTCAGAAGCGTTGCCAGAGGGAGGGAGCTGCAAGACTTGTATAGGGGCATGGTTTGTGATGCAGAATGTAGTGTCCCATAGTGCAGAATATTGGGCAATTTATGAAGGATTTTGAATTATTTTTTTAAGTTGATATTATAAGATTGTCAAATGACAAGATTAATTTTTGACACAAGATCAAGATTGTGGACTCAGGAATGCAGCCAAGAGGGAATTACAACCAACCGCTCCCTTTATAGTATTTTGAAGATTCAACCCCCACCCCTAAAATGTTCATGAAGCTCATGAATATAATTGAGATGCAACATGGATGCAGGGACGTATTTAGGGAAATTGGATAGGGTTGATGGTTTGGGGTTCAATTTCTTTCAATTTGAGATTTTTCCATACGAAAATTCAAACGATACCCTTTTCCACCTGGAAGTTTTCACATAAATTCAATTTGAATGCATTTTCATTAATAATTTAAATATGTTTTATGTAACTTGTGTCAATCATTGACCAAAAAGTATTAAGTCTCTCAAGATTCGATCGCCACTCCATGCCACCCAAATAAGTCCAAACTCACTCAATTACTAACTAAATTTAAAGAAAAAGGCCATAAAAACCCAAAACTTATCACTCAAACAATTCCCAAAGCTTCAAAATAAATACCCTCGACAATCCTTTGTTCCAAGGCTGTGCTTCATAAAACTTTGTTCATCTCAAGACAAAACTCAACATGAAGAAAAATTGCTTATCAATTGATACGTAACGGTTTCATAAATTTTTATTTGTTGCTATGTCTCTGATGTGTACGATTGGATATAAAAAATCAAATTGACATTGTAAGTGTCGGCGTACATTGAATGCCAACAGTTGTTCAATTAAACAAGCCGAGAGAGCTTTTTTTATGCTGTTGCTATTTTTAGTAATTGTACAATAATGATGGTGAGGTTGAAGGTTGAGGAAATTGGAGGTGAGTCCCTTGAGAAGAATAATGGGAGGATATTAATTAGATGTGGAATTTTTCGTGAGCATATTGAGATATTTTGAGGTTATGTTGCTCAAATTCTAGGTTATTTTGTCTAATTTTTGAGGATATTTTGCTCAATTTTTAGGTTATTTTGCTCAATTTTTAGGTTATGTTGCTCACTTTTCAGGTTATGTTGCTCAATTTTTGGGCTATTTTGCTCAATTTTTAGGTTATGTTGCTCAGTTTTTGTGTTATATATTTCAATTTTTAGGTTATGTTGCTCAATTTTTAGGTTATGTTGCTCACTTTTCAGGTTATGTTGCTCAGTTTTTAAGTTATGATGCTCAATTTTTGGGTTATTTATCTCAATTTTTAGGTTATGTTGCTCAGTTTTTTTATTTTGCTCAATTTTTAGGTTTGTTTTTCACTTTTTAAAAGTTATCAATTGTCAAATTCCATCGAATCTAAATTTCATCCCAAATTTCTTACAAGGAAACACGCTCCAAACCACCTCATTGCATGTTTACTGATTATCAAGGTAAAATAAATTTCTTCATTTTCCGCTTTTCCACCACGTGATACGCACATTTATAAGCGCTCAACAACAACACTAACAACGATATTCACGGATTGATTACATCGAGAGCGTTGAAGCGAAATAAATTAAGCAATAAAGGAGGGGAGGGGGATTCGAGTGCCATGTTGAATTACAAATTCAAATTGTTGATTAATTTCAATCTTGGAGACATTTTGAAGTTAATGAAATTTAAAATTATTCTTTGGGAAAATAAATTTTTGGCTGAAATTATTTAAATTCATTTTTTTTTATTATTTTAATGAAAATTGAGATAAAAACAATAAAGTTGCGACATTTAAAGCAGATTGGACACTTAAAATTTCGCTAGAAGCCTCTGAAAAGGTGTTGACCCCATCTTTGCCTTGGGGGTAAGGTGGGGTACTCCATTTGTCACATTCAGGAAATTGAACTAGAAATTTTCAGCACATATCGTTTTTTAAGGTTAGAATTTCAATTTTTTGAACTTCCACGCGTATCTAGGTCTGTATAGTTTACATAATTTCACCTCATTTTGACACTCTATGAATGTATGTGTTGTAATATTTATGTATGGATATTTATATATGTATATAATTATGATTTCTATCTAAGAAGGACTTTTCCACGAACGACGTTAATTAAACATTTTTTTTATGTATCAAAAACTAGATTTTCTCTTTACTTTTCTTCACATTTTTTTGTTTTTTTTTTTGGTTTCTAAAATCTAAAATGTTTTGCATTTTTTTTTTACTTTCTCTTATGAATGAGACAACAAATTAAGAGAAAATTCCTATTTTATTTTCATTTTTTTATTTCACATAAAATAAAGTCAACGATGACAGCTTTAACTTCTAAATGGAACGACAAAATGTAAAGTTAAACATGTAGAAAAAGTAGAAAAAATCTATTTGTAAAAAAAACTTAAGTTTAAAGTGTTTTGGACACAAGAGTCTTTGGATTGAGTCGTTAAATAATTAGATGAGATATAATTGACAAAATTAAATTCAGAATTATTTGAATATTAGGAACAATATTTTAAAAATTTTTGGGAAAGTAAAAAATTATAAAAATTTATTTTTTAAATAATTAAAGTTTTTTAAAATTTCAAAAAATTTTAAATTGATTTAAAAAATTAAAAACTAAAATTTTTTAAAAAATTTAAAAATTTCAAAATATTCTGAAATACTGAAAAATTTAAATTTCATGTTTTATTTAAAAAAAAAAAAAATTTAAAATTTCAAATATTTCAATTTTCAAAAAAAAAATTAAATATAAAAAATTTTAAAAATTTAATTTTAATAATTAAAAAAAAAAATTTAAAAGTTTTAAAATCTTCAAAAAAAAAATTAAAAAAATTTGAAATATTTTAAAAATTAAAAATTTAATAATGTTTCTAAATTTTGAGTAACATTTAAAAGAATTACAGAAATGTATAAAATTTCTCCCGTGGAAAAGTGAAATAAATTCAAATTAAAAAGATTATTTTCAGCCAACTCATAGATTTTTTGTTTGTGTTTTGTTTGACTTAAACTCAAATAATTTTTAACAATATGGTTTAGTTACATTCATCATTTATTAATTATTTAATAAGTTTTAGGTAATTTTGCTCTCAATAATATCAATATTCTTAACTTGCATTTTTTTCAAAAATTGTTCATTATTTCATATTTAATTTTAAAATGTGTATAATACAATTAAATGATCATTTTTTGTTTTTTTATAGCTGCCCAATTATTGACTCGATTTTTGTCACACTTTAATTTTTTTTTTGTATTTTTTGTTTCAAAAAAATAAAATTTAGAAAATTTTTCTGTCAATTTTTTCACTTTTCTAACCTCAAAATTAAGTTTTCCTTACTTCACCACAAAATTTTCAACTTCCAAGTCATCTCAATAATTTATTTTTATAAAAGACCTTGTTACACACACACGCACACAGATGCACACAAGTCAATAACATTTTTTTTTTTGTTTTTTTTTTAAATAATTTGTTTAAGGCATTTTGGTTTCCTGGAACGTAAACATCATCAACTACATCATCCCATGTTGTTATTGGCAACTTCTACCGATGTTAACCGATGGAAGACTTCATAACCAGAACTAGGTTTTGAAGATTTAACAAATATTGCGTCCAACGGTCAACTTTTCGGATTTTTTATTTCTTTTTGAAAATTTTTGGGTGAAATTGAAATTTTTTGACTTTTTGAGGTTAGAATTTTCACTTTTTATTGAGGATTATTGCATAAAAATGCCAGCGAGCAAGCTGAAAAATATCAAAAAATTTAGACAAAAACTGGAATTTTCATAATATTTTTTAGGTTAAGACCACACACTTTTTTTGACGAATTTAAAAATTTCCAAGATTTTAAACATTTTTGCCAAATTCATTTTTAAATTTCAACTGCTTTTAGGCATTTTTCATTCAATTTTTCACTCTTTTTCTAATTTATTTTTCTTTCAAATTTTAAAAGTTTTAAGCATTTATTTTTAAAATTTGTCACTTTCATTTTGTTTTTTTTGCATCTTTTGAGCTAGCTAATCCTCTGTGTCTCCTAATTCTGACTTTATTTTAACAGATTTTGCATTTCTATTCAAATTGACAGAAAAATTTTACAACTTTTTTTTGGTGCTGAAAATTTTGAAAAATTATAAAAAAAATGTTTTTTTAATAAAAAATAAAATTCAACTTTTATTTGCTAAATATTTTTTTAAATTAAATTTGTTAAATTAGGTCTTTTTTAATAAATTTTTTTCTGGAATTTTAAATTAAAGGTTTACGTTTAGTGGCTGCAACACAACTGTTTAAAATTTTGTAATTTTTAAAACAAACCAAATTTTTATTTAAATAAAATATTTTATAATTTTTTGAAAAAGACAAAATTTCAAAAACTTTTAGATTTCAAAATTATTTAAATTTCAAAAAAAATTAAAAACTTAAAAAATTGAAAAATTTCAAAAGTTTAAAAAAATTGAAAAATTTAAAAGAGTTTAAAAATTACAAATTGACTCAAAATAAATAATTTTTAAAAAAAGCATTCAACCTGATATGACTAATTATCCTCGAAAGGAAATTCAAGACTTTATTAATAATTTATGCTGCTCACAGCGCCTCCCATGAGAACATCGGAAGCTCCACGCTTTCAAAAAAAAAAAGTTGTCAAATAAATTTATTTTTAAACTTGTTGCTCGCACACAAAACTCAACAAAGCTTTAAAATCCCAGAAAATTTTCTTAATTGTTAAATAATTAAAATGTTGCGTTAAATTAGAAAATTTTGTCCAATTTTTTTTAAAACTTCCACGTGGAAATTTTGATTTAAATTTTAATTGATATGAATTTTTTTTAAATTTATGTCAACAAAAATGAATTTTTTTAAATTTCACCAATAGAATTAGTTTTATAAAGAATAAGAAAATTAAATTTTTGATTGAATTTTTCATTATAGCTAATTAATGTTAATATCTCTTCAGCATCCACGCGGAGCACGGAAGTTTTGTATTTAAATTAATTTTTAATTTTTTTTTCTTATAAGCAAAAATGTTTTCCTCAATTTTTCATTTATTATACACGAGATTTTATGTTCATTTAATTTAATTAACTTAGCGATTTTTTTCTCATTAATTGAGATTTTTTTCCTTAATTTTCATTTTTTTTTGTTCATAAATATTTTCAGTTCTTTTAGTTTCCATTTTTTTTTTTCAAGAATTAAAATTAAATTTTTATTTTATACAACTTAAAGACAATCATAAATGCAAATTCTTTGTTTTTTCGTTCACTTTTGTTCTTCATGTTCATTTTTCATTCATTTACTTAAAAATTAATTGTAATATTTTGTCTTTTTTAAATTAATCACATCCACTCAGTGCGATGAAATTATACCTTTTTTGTCATTTAATTGCAGATATTTTCAAAATTTCTTTTTGTTTTAATTTTTCTTTTTTGACATTTGCGGGGAATTTTAGACGAATATTTGGTAAAATTTTTAAATATTTAATTGAGTTTTATTTTGAAAATAAAATTGTAATTTGAATGAAAAATCTCAAATTTAATTGCAAATTGGGCTTTAAATTGTTAATAATTTTTTACATTTTTTAAATAAATTTAATCATTTTAAATTTACTTACAATTAAAATAGACCTTTTTTATCCTTTTTAAAAAATCTGATACTTTTAATAAAATATCCTCCAAAAAATTCAGTTCTTTAAAAATATTCAAAAATTCCCCGCAAAACCAAATAAAGATTTACCTTAAATAATATTAATGCTCTAATGCGTGTATTTCTTTGTTCATCTTCAATTTGTTGTCATGTTGATTATTTTTTTAAACATATTTTAAATTAATTTGTGTAGATTTAATAGTCGATAGCTTAACGACCACGTGCCCATCGTAACAGTGCATCTGCCAGTACATCTAAATGTGCTTTTGTCTGAAAATAAAGAAAAAAATTTAAATTAATTAGAAAATTGTTTTTAAATCTTAAAGGTTAATGCCAAGGATCTGACATTATTTTTTGTAATTTAATTTTCAGCTTGGATGTCGGCATGACTCTGACCCAGGACCAAATTTTTGTACACTTTGGTCTCAAAGTCAATTCTTTAAGTCTGATATTTTAGATCGTAAAAGAGCAACAGGGCGGCAAGAACTTGAAGAGAAAGAGTAACTGACAAAGAACAGCTTTAGCTAGTTTTAGACGCCAACTTAGAGAAGCCGTGGCTAATAGCTGATCCATACGACCATCAAAATAATTAAGGAAATTGGTCTCAGAACAACCTAGCGTAATAAAATCTCAACTATCCCATAAAGAGCATACGACTCCTTATTAAAATAACTAAATAATTTTCGAATTCAAAAAATTGTTCTAGAAAATCCAAAAATAATATTTCCAAATTTTTCGAAAAAACTATGCATCATAAAAACAATTTTGATTCTATCTCATCATTGACATTTACAGAAATAGCTTCTTGACCTTTTTAATATAATAAAAAAAGAGCATTTTCTATGAAGGATTGTGAAATGGAAATTAGTTAAGCTTAAGAAAGCTCTTGTGAGATTGGGTGTCTTAGAAGATGGTGTAAAGGGATTCATTGTAGGTGTTAAGAATGATAATGTAAATTATGATCTGATTGGATGGGTTTAATTAGAATTGTTTAATTTAGGATTGTATAGAAGTTGATGAAAATTTAATGAGATTGGGTTTGGGAAACAATTACCGAGCAGTATAAAGCATTCGCTAGACTACTACATTGTCATATTAATGGAAATACATGAATGGGCTTTGTAAGCATCGTGACGGCTGATTTCCATCATTTTTACTTATTATGTTGCTCATGTTGGGGAATGTTCGGAAATTAGGGAAGAACATCACGAGCCAGGAATAAAATTGTAATCAAACCCTCCTCCTCACTCACCCCTGAGCATTACGTTCCCTTAGCAATTGCTGAATTAACCGAATATCATGAATGGCCAACAAAGTCTTAAGCTTTTAATTAATTTGAGAAATTCGAGACGTTTTCTTGATCTCCTTGAAAGGTTAAGAGGAAAGTAAATTTATCAATAAGGAATTGTTCACTTATTACGTAATGCTCTTACGAGGAGGGTAAGGGGAGGTTGAGATTGAGATTGAGATGAGGGGAGGGTATTCGTTTCATAATAAATGAACGACCCTGTAAACGGAACGATTGCCGTTTTTAATGATTTCAGTTCAAAAACAGATGAAATGTCTACGGTAATCCGAATATGGAACAAATTAAACATAAAAATTATTTTTACCATTAACATCATAATTCATAACGAAAATAAACCTTATTTATTTAACCTTTTTTTTTCCAAAAATATCACTTCTAATCTCCAAAACTTATTCATCCTCATCCGGTCAATCCCACAAAAGCTTACAACAACAAAAAAAAAGTTTAATATTTCTTCATTTTCTATCATTCTCATGAGAGTATCTTCTTCATAATAAAAGCCATAAAAGCCACTAAAACCAACTGAAACTCAATTGTAAGCATAAACCGCCAATTATTAACAACATCAGGCTTTCAGCAACAACAACAACAACATCAGCATTTATTTGTAATTGAAACAATAAATGACATACAAGGAAAGGAAGAAGACAAAAATGAGAATAGAAAGAACATTTGTATGTCTATTTTTAGTTCTTTTTTTGAATGTATACCATAACATGGTTGTGGATGTGTTTCTCATGGGGTGGGTGAGGGTGTTGGGCGAGAGGCAAAGAGAGAAGCAATAATGGATTTTTATAAATAACGCCAGAAAGTCTCAATTTCAATAGAAAAGCAGAAAAAAATTCAATTTTCTTTTAATATTTCTTAAGAATTGTGAAATTGGGTTTGAAGAATTATTTTCCCGAATGGTACGAAGCGGTTACTTGATCACAAATTGGGTCCCAGGTTTGGTGAGACACTGACTTGGGGCAGGATTTGGTTAAATACCGGGGTGACACTGGGAAATACTTCGGATTTGGAATCAATCAACCAAACTATAACATTTGGGTGTCTAATTGGGAATTATTCAGCCCCAGGTCAGCCCGAATATGACGTCAGACCAGATATGATGAAATCCGGCTTCAGACTAGAATTTAGTCAGCCTGGGATAGGCACCATCTGTTAAGATTAATAAAATTCATACTAATAATTATTGCTTACCGTTTTGTAGAACATGCATGCCTGTCGGTCTTCATCCGCACCCTCAGGACAATCAATGAAGCCATCACACAGCACGTGATCATCTATACATCGATATCGTCCCTGTCGGTCTGGTGTTGGACATGCAAAGCGCTCCATACCGTCCGTCGCAGGTGGACATTCTGTTAAGAAAAGAAGAAAAAAAATGAAACGGAAATGAGAAAAAATATTCAAGTGTATGAATAGAAAGAATTTTGCGTGTGCTGATTTTTCTATTATTTTTTATTTGTGATAAAATTTTCTCTATTTTCCTTTCTCATGAATGAAAAAAGAAATAGTTTTTCGGCTCTTATTTTTAGGATTATTTTTGTAGAATCAAGATAGTTGCGGAGGTGGAATATAATTTGGCGTGGTGAAGGGGCGTAGTCAGAAATTGTTGTGGTTTGGGTATCCTGTGACATAAGCTACACATGTGAGTAGCACAAGTTGGTTAATCGATCCAAATTCCGGGTTTAGGTCAGCATGACTCTGACATGGTATCGGGTTCGGTTTAAAATCAGTCCAAGATGGTATGGTACCGGTATTAATCCAAATTCGACACCAAGTAAGAGTGACTTTGACATGGTACCGGATTTAAGTAGAATCAGATAACAAGTCAGAGTCAAATTGGCCTGTTACCGGATTTTTGATTGATTTACCGATTTGGAATACTTGAAGCTTTATAAACATCATTAGACTTGATCCAACATGCTGCCGTTCTTAATTTGTATTCAATTTAGACAACAAAGTCTACATACAGCATACAAATTACCCTAAACAGCTCCAAATGACCCTCAATTCCATGTCATACCCAACATATCATCATTTAGATCCAAAATCATTTACTATTTTCAAACATCTCAATTTCAATCCCATTTCCATTATCATCAATTGATATCACCATTTAGGCTTAGTTCATTGAATTCCAGTCAATAAAATCACAAATTTATATGACATATTTACAAGCAATTGACTTAAATTGTGTACTTAAATCATAAATTTTCAAGTAAAAATTTCAAATTATTCCCCATCATTTAGCTGATCGTATCAGATATATCTAAGGATGAAACTGTTGCGAAAAAATTTCCACAGAATCAATTTTAATAAAGCAGAAATGAAACGAGTTGAATGAGAAAAAATCGAATCTATTTTTAACTCCTTTTTTACATTCTCATACCCATTTATTGTGATAACAATAAAACTACTACAATCATTGAATTCATCGAAGTTCTTCTTTTTTTTAAAATTCAGTCACACATACATCGACACTAAATAGAACAAACATTCGACAAAAAAAAAAAGCTTCACAAATCCTCTGGCTGACTGGCGTGATATGTTGGTCGGAATAGTCTGGACGTTGTGGCGCCAACCTATATCTTCTCAATTTTTTTTTTGTGTGCTTCGCCTTCTTCACCCACTCAATAAAGATAGATGGAATTGCGAAAAAAATGAAAAAAAAAGAATGAAATTTGTGAAATAAGAAGGAATATGGAGAACTTATTTTAGAGTGGGATGGGTGGCACGGGTGGCTGGTATGTGTGGAATGAGTGAACAACTATTACCGCTATTTGTGACAAAGATTTTTTCGTTTTTCTTTCTTATGTCTTGAAAATTGTATTAATGTGAATATAATGGAAGTTAGAGAGGTATTGAAGATGATTGTTGGTGGTGTAACTTATGAATTTGAGGATAAGTGATTATTGGAACTAGAATAAATTGTCCTTTGGGTCATCATATAATTTGAAATTACTTTGGTACGGTACAGTTTATGTCATAATTTACAACTTTAGGTAAAATAATTTGACACACCAGTTGTACCATTGTGCCGTACCAGTGACGTATCTCCACCCCTACCATACCATGCGTTATTGTCCCGCACTACCTTCGGAGGAAATGCCCCCTTAAATTCCACCAATTTTCCCCCATCAACAAAACTATTAAAAGCTCCCAAAACTATCGAAAAACACAGTCAATCGAGCACCAAAAAGCTACACATTTCCCACAACAACGAATTGATATTTCACTCTGTGTTTTTGACGCTTCCCACACAGTTATGAATATTTTTTTTTCTGCTCTGTGTGAATCTGTGAAAAAGGAGGAATATTTTTTTTTACACATTGTACCACAAAATTGTTAATGGATATTGTGTTATTGAGCAAAAGTGTTCTAGTTGCTGAATTGAATGGATGGGAAAAGAGGAAAATTTCATTCATGATATTGTACGGTGTGGTTTTTGAATAATTCTTTTTATGTTGTTTTTTGCACCATTTTTAATTCGTTTTGTAGTTTCACTTTGGTTATGATTGTGCTGCTTTTAATGCTCGGGTGTATAAAGAACGGTCAGAACTGGACATTAACTTGCCATTAACTAGTCATAACGTCCATTTGGGATGGTAAATTCCCACATCGGAATCAAAGTGTATCATGGTCATTTTATCAAACCAAAATGGTCAAGCATCCCTTCTCTCTTTTAAGAAGACATTGTTCAATTTGCTCCAAAAACCCAAATTTTTGAACAAAATCATTCTTGGATTAAGCAATAAATGACCTATCCCTAACCTATTCACCCAATTTTGATGACCTTTATATCCCTCATTTTAATGATCACAATATCCATATATGTTGCTCATTTAATCCTTATCATTAACCATCAGCTACTAAAGCAATGACGCAAATAAATGACCTTCATCTCCATACATACATTCCTACTTAACTCCAATCTGATTCATTGTTGTCCTTCGGAAATTAATTCAGCTCATCAAATTTTCGAGGCAGTTCATCCCCCCCAACCTCCCTCCACTCCTTCGGCTGTATTCATTCAATTCCATAAAAAGAATTATTTCAGCCATTGATTAATGATTAAATCAGGAAACATTTTATTTCCTTTTTTTTGTGACAAAATTCACACAAAAGCTGTCATAATTTTTTTTATATCTTGGACTAAATATAGAATTGTATTACGGTCGGAATTGGAAATGAATGGAATTTCTGCGAAGTAATCAAATGTTGGCTTAACAGAAATAAAATAAATGATTGAATATTTTATAATTGAAATTTCACACTCAGTTAATGACTTTATTTTTATTTTTAGCTATTTTTTTTCGAGATTTTCAATTGAGATTTCCATTTTATGACTGAACAAGATTAATGTCGAGTTTATTTTTGTTGAATTTCCACTGAATAGCACAAGTCGATCAAAAATTCGACCGCAGGCTGGCGTGATTCTGACTTGGTAACTGATTCGGATCAAATGCGGCTCCAGGCCAATGTGATTCTGACTTGTTGCAGGATTCAGTTTATATGCGGTACCATGACAGAGTCACGCTAGTTTGGTGCCCGATTTATGCTATTTGGGCTTGTCATGCAATTGATTTTTGATCCAAAACGATTCATTTGCATCCACAACCCAAATGATTTACTTAAATTATTTAAGGGACAATTTTTTTGCGGCATCATCAAAAATATGACAATAAATTATTTATTGGGTGATCTTTGAGGGTTGATTGAGGTTTGAAGACTACAAAAGGAATGTAAATGTTAGTAAAATTTGGGATGCAGTACAACCTTTAATTATGGGTTCCATTGAGTTGCTGAATCAGCATTTTAACATAGTATGCAAGAGACAATTCTACCCATACACGTACAAAACAAGTAAAGCTTCCACTTGGAAAATATTTTAAGAATTTCTTCTCCTTATTTTTTTGAGTTATTGCTTTGTTTTTCTTCCGGACCCTTAAATTTTCAGTTAAGATTTAAGGGATTTTCAATGTAAAACTAATGGCTTTTGTATACATACATTTTAGCTGACTGGCAGATTCATGAACATGATAAGTTAATAAATGTTATGATAACCATAACCACTTTAAAAGTTATTGTGTATCTTGTAAAAGGAATACCATAAAATTGAGGTGTTTTGAGATAATTTTAGGATTAAATTAAAGGAATCGAAATAAGATGATTGCTCTTTACAGTTTAACTACAGATGTAATTTCCAGTCTATCCCAAATATAGAGCATAAACAAGAAATTAAATAAATCAGCAGAACTTCTACATCCCACGATTAACATGCAGCATAAAGACAACCCTCATGCCTATGAATTTCTTCTTCAAACTACGTCACAGCCTTAAAAAAAACAAAAAAGGATCGAATTTACTTTTCTAAGTATATCCAAATCCTAAAAGAGTAATAAACATTACAAAAAAAGGCTCAAGAAAGTGAAAATCAAGCGGAATGAAAACTTGTTCAAATCTATTTATAGACATCCATAAAGGAAACTAAGCAAATCTTTCAATATCTTCATCTTTCGCTGTGTCCACAAAGCAGAGGTGTAGATAGAATTTTTTAAGTGGACATGGATCTTATATACAAAGGATGAATATGAAAATCGGTCGTGACAAGTTCTCGAGACCAAGATCGAAATTGAGGCCGGCATTGAGGCTGCAAGGGAATTTTCAGACAAAACTCGAGACTGATACCAAGAACTTTAAGTGAATTCAGAGAGAGGACCGTTGTGGATCCTTTGGGGTGCATGATACATGACTTTGAATAGAACATGATACAAGATTAAAGTCCGAATATTTAAATTTTAGTTCAAAAAACATAAGAAACTCCAAAACTTTAAGGATTGTTCCTTTAATCATATTTCCCATAGCTTTAACAATTCTCGCTACATCACTGATACCATCTCAATGAAATTGCTTATTTTTCGTCATTTCCACTATGTTTACTGCCCCATTCACCCAACCCCACTATCTTCTGCCAAGTTTTTTTTCATTCTCAATGTTTTCATGAATGACACCCACGCACAATTTTGAGAATGAAATATATGTGGAAAGTGAATCACTACAAGGATATTATTATGAAGAAGTTGATGACATAGAGAGAAAAAGAGAGGACAAATAAGAATTATTTTTTATTGCCATCACGGATTATAGATAGACGAATAATAATGTAATTGATGTAGAAAATTTTTGCCTTTTTTCGACTAGCTAATATACTGCAGATAAATATGTAGAAGAACATTTTGCGTGGTCGGATTCGAATAAATAAATGAAATGATTTAGTATATCAGCAAATTTTGACGAATTAAGAGCTCTTTCGTGTCTCATGGCCGCTTAGAATGTAAATACTTTTGATGATGTCAGTTATGAAGATGATATGACGTCAAATATCGAAATTTGGATATTTGTAGGATATGTCAGTGCTCCGCGAAAATGAGTTTAGACATCACTGAGATATGTTAATAAAAGTAGGTCTCAGGATTTTCCTCCTGCTTCCCAAAAGTCTTATCTGAATAACATCTTGTATGGTGTCGGATATAAACTGAATCCAGCATCAAGTTCCAGCATCTAGTCAGAGTCTTATCGGGCTGGTTATTAGTTTTTCGATCGATCTACTAATTTGTGCCATTCGGATCAGCTTTAGTTTCTCATTTTTATCTCATTCCTCAACATAAAAGCGCAATTCAGTCCAACAAGAATTTCCAACCAAAATTTGATTATTTCAGTTCTCTAACTAGCCTCCGGACAACACCTTTATATTGTTGTTATCTAATTTTTCCTCCACATACGGCCAGATTTACATGATTTTTTAGGAAGAAAACATTTTTTTCCTCTGAATAGCTGCACATGTTGGAAAAGCTGACTCGAGGCGATTGTAGTACTTTGGAACAGTATTGTACATAATAATTCAGAAAATATTGAGAATGTAAAACGTAAAATTGAATTGAATGAAAAATGTAAATTAGATTGCTGTTACAGAGTAAGAAGTGAATGTTGTAATGGAGTATTTTTTCGAGTGGGAAGCTGGAAGCTTTAATGTGTCGAATTATGGAATTTTTGCGTTAATAATTCGGAATTGAATTTCTTAAATTTGACGCTCCAAAAATTGCTACAATTTAAAAATCATAGATTCTTTATAACTGAATGGAATGGCCAATCTTCCGGAATATGAAGAATAAAAATATACCCTCAAACCCCCAACACCTCACACGTATTTGTGTCATTTACCATTCGCCATTTGGACAACAAAGCTTCATACTAACGTAAAAATGCTCTATGAACACAATGACCGCTTATATTTGCCTAATTTTGACGACATAAAATGAACTGTTCTGCAAAGTACCACTCAGCAAATAAATTATGAATTTTAAATCTCAAAATGAACATCCCGCGCACATTTTCATCACCAAATCATTATTTACAATTGAAAATTAAACAAAGGAAACAAATTTTCAGGAAATTCTTACGACAAAATACACAAAAAAATTTCATTCATTTTACCCAGAATTTGTTTTATCGTTGAATAAAAAAAAATGTCAAATACGTGAAATGTCAATTGAATCTCGAGGCAAAGAGGAAAAGAACAGATTCCTAACTAAATATTTGTGCAACAAGCTGAATTTTTTTTATGTTCTGACATCATTAATTCCTTCGGGCACTAGATAGAAACATTAGGGATATGATGAACATTTGTAGGCAATGACAACATTATTTTACAGGTTATGAATTTTTAATAATAGCCAATTATATGATGATTATCGTAATGGTTATGGTGAGAGTTGGGGTAGGGGGTAGAGGAGGGTTCTGTGTCGTTTTTGATTGGCACTTTCAGAGTTGTTATATGGATGGGAGTAGGAAGCAATCAGAGATTGTTCATTTCCTTGAATTCACTCATCTACTCTGACAAAAGTGAAATCAGAGGCTCCACTTCCCCTCTTTTGACTAAATTCTACAATTTGCAAGGGCTTCTATAATTTGCTACAACCCGTGTATCCAGGATCTTATTGTTTTGGCCTGTACACCAAAATTCATTTAGATCAATAGAAACTGGATTAAATTACGAGTTGACAAAAAGACGTTAGAACTTTTTATTAATGGTATAACCAGTTAGAACTATAAAGAAATCACGCCCAGATACCAACTCTGTTCACTTCATGACACGGGTCCTCCTTAACTTCCAAAATTTCGTTATCTAAGTGAGCAATTAAGGAACATTTCCATTTTCTCGCTTAAAAAAAATTAGAAATTCAGATTTTTTCCTCTCACTTTATTCCTCAAACTTTCACTTCATTTGCATTAGAAAAAAAAGTTCATTTAAACATGGAAAGCCACAAGCAATTTTGATCATAAAATAAATTGCATCATGCGGTAGTCAGTCAGTAAAAATCATATTATTTATGCAAATGAGCCTTTTGATGATTTTCTTTCTTTTTTTGTAGCATCAAATTCAGGAAATCTGTTCAAAAGAAAGCAATTTTCTTACATGTGGCTGAGAAAATTTCATTATCTTTTATTTTTACTTTCAAACGTTTCTGTTTTGATTGCACGCCTTTTTTTTCTTATCATATTTGATTTATTTACATGTGCTTCAAAGGAAATATACTTTTGCTCATTATAATACATATGATTGAAATGATGAGATATTACAGAGTTGGCAACAGTTGGGTTTTATAGCTTGCCAGCTCACATTGCGTAGGTAGCCTTTTCTGCAGGTTTCCAACCTGTGGAAGAACAACTGACGCAAGTCATCAATATGGAAAGTGGCAATCTGTCGAAGCCGTTATTCACCGAGTAAATCTGCATGCATGCCAACTCTGTGATGTGTAGGATCCACGTGTAGGATGATGAAATGATTGAGGGATTTGAAATGATGTACAAATTACTTGCACAGCACTCAGAATTCAGTTTAAAATTTAAATGAAAATTAGATTTATTCTTCCAATAATGACTCAACAACCAATATTTTCCTACCAACATGACGAGGGACAATACTAGTAAGTAATTAATTTTCCACCTAAATATCCAATTCCACAGGTTGAGATGCCACCCCCTGTATCTTCACCGCGATCATGAATGAACGAAAAAAAATGTACGCTGATTGCCTTTGAGCTTATTTGCAATTTTAATTTTGTTCCTTTTCTCATTTCATTATCCAGCCTTGATCATCATCATAATCGCAATCAAATATGAATAAGAGAGAGGAAAATATGCTTAAAAAATTTGATATCGTGAATGTGATGGCAAAGAAGTTGGGAATTTATGTGGGAAGTATTTTCAACATTTTTGTGCTGTTCCTTCACTTTCTTAGAGGAAAAATTAATTTTTGTGAACGTTGAGTGATGCTTTTGGGAGGATTTTGGAGATTCAAATCTTTGGTGTATTTAGAATTGCATCTGACTGACATCTGACTAAGTCAAATCTAGCACGAATGGAACAAGTCGGCTAATCTATCCAAAATCTGGCACCAGACTGATGTGACTCTGGAATGGTACCACCGGCTTGAAATTTCGATTTATTTTCCAACTTGTGCTATTCCGGAAGCTTCATAGTCACCCAACTCATCAAACCTCAGTTCCAAAAATGCAAAATCTCATTCAAAATCAGGAACTTTCTCTTTTCTAACTCAAATTTGATCTCAAAATTTATTTTCCAAATTCAATTTAAAATTCCCTTTGAATCACAAAAGTGCTTTGATTTGTCAATTTTATTGAAGGTTAATTCAAATTCAAGTTGATTTATATTCGCAATTGATATTTATACGGAATTGTTGATTCTTATTTCAAAGTTCAATTGAAGTGAAGATGAATGAATTTTTGTTAATTCAAATTTTAAATTAAAATCTTTTTGAAAAATTTGAATGAAAACAGTGGTTTGGTTGTTAGGCAAAGATGTATGCAAATTGGTGGGTTTTGGGTAAGCTATTAATCTGACAAAACCCAAAGTCAAGTCGGTCTATGGTCGCATATAAAATCGATTAATCAAATTGTGATAACACCGGATTAAAGGTAAGAACCGAAGTGGCCCTGACGGCACCATAACGACCCATTCTTAAGGCAACCAATGTGGTTTGCCTTATTGTGCTCAATTTATTTAAATTGTCCAGAAAAATCAACCACATCCATTAATTTAATACCAAAATAATTTTTTAAATAAATTGTACTCACGGATAAGCGGCACGTCATATTCCCGTTGTCGTCGTGTCGTCCTTGACATCATTTGATTAATCATTGCACCGGAGACATCTTGCATCTCTTCAGCAGCCCCTAAGCCACCGTCACGTTTTCTTTGTGTCTCCTTTAAGTCAGTTTTTTCAGGAATTTTACCATATTGTTCATTCATAATCTGCTGTTGGAGCTGATATTCCTGATACTTTCGAGCACCTTCAATACCAAAGAGCTCCTGAAGTTCACGCTCAAGTTTTCCATCAACTTGTGCTGGTGGATATTCATTTGATGTGAAATTATTAATTTTGGCTGCTGTTGCCGATGTGAGATTATTATTGCTATGATTTTGGATATCAATCGATGATGATGACTGTAATGATGATGACTGATCATTTGTGTCATCAATGTCTGGAGTACTAAAGCTATTCCGTCGTTTACTGTGAGTCTCATAGAACTGTTTGCTACTGCTACTGTTAATCCTGCTCTCTTGCTGTTGCTTCTTACTTTTCCGTGACTTTTTACTTCCACGTCTATTATTATTATTATTATTATTATTATTATTATTACTATTACTATTTAAATTATTGTTATTATTATTATTTAAATTATTATTAAAATTATTATTATTATTATTATTAATATTCTTATTATTATTGCTACTCAGCTGTGTATAGAGCATACTATTGGCATTCACGAGACGTGGCATAAAGTATGGTGAATTACTAGCACGCCATTGTACATCATATACATCAGCACCGTCGATTGTATCAGGACTTAAATCACTAAATTGTTGAACATTCGATGGAATTCCAACGTTGACATCAATCGATGATGGAACAACAGCACCGGTAGCAACAGCAGCAGCATTTGCACGACGATAGCTCACTAGTGACTGCGGCTCAAGATAGCTCGAGGACGTCCGTGTGCTCGTTAAGATACTCAGGTAAGCTAAGATTTTTAAGACTGCACGAAGCATTGCTGATTATGGTTTGAAAGTTTATTTTTTTTTTAGTCCACGGTTGGGATTTTCCTTTTGGGAAATTAAGTTTTTTTTATATTTTTTAATTAGGTTTGATTGGGAATTTCCCTTGACGATGACCCAACTTGTGGTATCCGTGTAACTTTATGAATATCAATGAAAAATAAGTTTGATTGATTGACTTTTTTACTACTGAAATGAGAAGAAAAAATTTAAATTTTTTGCATTAAAAAACTTTTCAGACTCAATTTTTGTTTTCAAATAAAAAATAAGGAAATTGACTTTGGAGCTGTTCACTCGTTACGTAACGCTATTAGGGAGGTTATGTGTCATACGTAATAAGTGAACTGTCCCAAATTGATTATAATTTCTATGTAGAATTTATCGAATTAATTCACTTAAATAGCTATGAATAAATTAATTCTGAGGTTGATGAACTGTTGTGGATTGTAAGGTGGCTTTTGATAATTTAGTTAATGAAAAACGAGTTAATATTTAATGTGAGAAATTCAATTTGCTCTTGTAAGACGATGATGTTCGCAAAAATGAATGAACCTTGCAACTTTGTCGCAATTTGATTCATTAAAATTTCAAAATCTGCAGCATTGTCGTGGTTAACGTTCTTTACGGCTAGATTTGTATCAGACAGGGTGTCTAATTACTTATGACGTTAGATTTTACACTTGTCTGCAAATGTCTGAATTTTATACAATACGTCACTCAAGAAATGACCACAATATGACGAAATATTTGTCAAAAACTATAAAAACACTTCATACTGCACAAGTCATCAATATCATTAAACCATCCACAAATCCTTCTCATACATACATCTACAGCTTCATATAATCCTACACAGATCCTTTCTTGCATCGATATTCTTCTAAATCATATTCAAACCTTCTTTGCTACTCAAATTTATACAAAAAATTCCAACAAACACATCAGGAACCAAAAAAATCCTGCCAAAGATGTATAATGCATCTATGCATTAGTAGAAAATCCCTCGCACATGTGTCGATTTAATTTTAAATGCTTCCATATGTGTTGATAGTTTTGAGCTTCTACAAATTACCGTATATAATTTCTAAAAGACAACATTTAAGTGAAATTTTCGAAAAGGATCCTTAAGAGGTCAAAACATGTTTTCTGGGTATATCCCTGATTTGAAGTAAAAAAAATGTGAATGAGAAAGTAGTTGGTAGACGGGATGACGCTTGACTAAGAAGGATTTCGTATTTGTTCCGAAGAAATTTCAACAGCAAGACTATAAAGGAATCCTTTGAAGTCTTCGACAAGTCTTGGTCTATGGCTTAAGAGCCCTTAGTCAGAGCACCCTCATGACTTACTGTAATCGTGAAGACATACCAATTCCCTAGTGACTACATTGTGCTACTCGGAATACGCCTGAAGTCTTCCAAACTTTTGAATATCACAAAATTAATTAAATTTTACCATATCCATTAAGTTGAACAAAAATATTACATAATTACGATAGCAACACTTGTAACTTAAATTCAAACACAATGTAAAGTGCTTAATGGAAAATAAAATGTTTATTTTGTGTGAAATTTTACCATGGATTCTGCTGGTTGTTTTGAAAATTATTCGAATAACTTATAAGATAATTGAGAATAATTTTGAGGAAGTTTTCATGTTTTGTAAATTTAATTAAGATGAGGTGAAGATGTTGATGTTTATGGATGAATCCCGAGCGGAATACTGTGATAAAGTGGGTCAAATGTAGCAATCAGTTTACGTCCACGTGATTTAATGTTATGTTGTTAACATGCATCAGCTATTAAGGAAGACAAAGACTTCTCGGAATCAGTCTCGTGGTTAGTCGAGATCAAGACGACAAGGGAGTTTCCTGAAGTCTCGGTCACTAGAATTGTCAAGTCTAAGTGTGGAACTGATATCAAGACTACAATGGAATCGATCATGAATCTCAAAACCGAGATAATGAATTCTTAGTTTCGGTCTCAAAAACCTTTATTAAATACTAAGCACTAATCAGTCTACCACAAGATCCTACCACACATCCACCACCTTCCCACGGTTACCAACCGAACCGTGAAAATTTCAATCAAAAAATTATCCAATTTACACAACAAAAGCTATAAAAATTCATGGTTAATTTACTTCCTGAATTTCTAATTTTTTTTTTATTTGTGTGTCCTCCACCCAATTCCATTATCATTTATTTCAACTATTAATACAACCCACATAGCATTGACCAAATAAATATTCACAAAACATTTCCATAAATTTGTGCCCACATTTGTGACTGCAAAAAACAATGAAATAAAATTCCCAAGAGAAATTTCTTTATAACAAAAAATTAAATACACTCACACACACACACACAGTGATAGAGAAAAAGAAATGGGAACCGATAGACATCATGACACCATATACAGTCTATTTACTCTGCATGTTATCTTCATTCAACTGCGCATATATATACATACAACATGCAAAGCGGACATCATCACAACTTTTTTCTTCTTCTTATTCTTATTCTCATTTTTTTTCACCAAAGGATATGTGGATGTAGAAGAAGAAAGGAAGGGAAAGGAAAGGAAGGAGGATTAAAAAGAAATTATCCTTCCTCAATTCATTTTTAAATGTCACATACGGTCAAAGGAAGATTCAAAAAAAAGGAGATCAATTTTGTGTGGATGACAAAAAAGAGAAAATGTTTTTTTGACGCGGTTTGAAGGAGTTGCATGAAAGGAGCGCGATTTGAGGGGTAGGATCTTTTTAGGGTTATGTACCCAAAATTTGCTGGGCGTTTGTTAGACTTTTGAGGTATGTTGTAAAATTTGCTTAAATTTTGAGGCTATGCGCCCAAATTTCTTTCGATCTTGAAGTTCTCGTTTAAATTTAGAGGATTTGACATCAGAATTTGATTGAATATCAAGGTAGAATTCCAAAAATTCGTTAAATTTTGAGGTTATGTTAACAACTTTCCTTGAATTATGAGGCTAAATACCGAAAAATTACTTGTCTTTCTCGACATAAAAACCCATCAAAAAATCAAAAAGAAAACAAATTCGAAGGATGAAAAGGACAATTTATCCAGCTTCCGCAATTCCATTAAAACTCAAGCGTGCATTAACATTTAATAATCCCTCACAACTGTATTCTTCTTTACACCAACCGAAAAAAAATGTCGTCAAATGATTATTGAAGGATAATAAATCGTTGATTATCCCCTTTCTAATGTTACAACTGCTTTGATCTCTTGAACGTGCTCATGCTTTTACTGTTAGATTGCAGTTGTCCACAAAATTTAACTCGACTTTCTCCAATGTCTTGTAAATGTCAAGAAAACTGTTTTCTCATCACATTTATATTATTGTTCAGAGAAAAAAAAAATGACAACAACGATGATGAAGATGATGATGTGAACTTATAAGCATGCCATTTGTTTATATCTTTATCCTCGCATCCTTCTCAACTCTATAAAGAATGTGAATAATTTTTTTTTTTTGCTTTATGTAATGCTGTGATGTGGTGGGATGAATTTCAAGTATGATGAATATGAGTAAATTTTTGTCTTTGATGATGTAGTCGATGATATGCGGAAATTTATGCCTGAAACTTTATGTATAAGTGAAATTGAGTGGGTTGGAAGAAATATCTGATTCTGATTTTTTCTTGGAAATATAGAATATTCTATACTGTTTCTTTAAGAGTTCTTTGCTTGGATATTAGATGGATTGAATAAATTTTGATGATTTTAGTTGGAATTTGAGAGTTAATAGAGAGCTGATGATTCACATTTAAGGGTAATTACTTGCAAATCTTCTAAATTTTCTATATTTAGATCTTAAGATATTTTAATAACTTATTATATTATTGCAATCCATAACCGAATAGCACAAATCGGGTAATCGATCCAAAATCCCATTCCAGCCCGATGTGGCTCTGACATCAAATCAGAATCATGAAGGATTGGTGCTGGATTTTTTCAGTTTAATCTAATTTTAAGACAATTGTCCTTTTCCTAATTAGTATAAAATAACTATAACTTATTTATGTTAAATTTAATGCAAATTCAATTCCAAAGCTCTACATTTCAACAATTGTTGATGCACAAATTTCTGGAAATACAATAAAGTCCCTTGCCTGTGGATATCATCTATCCTTTCCCCGTCCAAGGAAAAATATAAAATTCCAATCCATCAAAAAAAAGAAAATTACGTCCACATTATTTTTAATTAACAGAAAAAAAAGCTCAAAGTCATTTAAATTTTTTATGCTTCGTCATTCCGCTTCAGTTAATTAAAAAATATATTTTTATCTCTTCAATCTCATCATGAAACTTTCTATTTCATTTCATTTTATGCTTCATCGACAAATTACCGTAAATGCTTCATTAAATTGCTATTTGAGGGCTGCTTTAATGACTGAGTTCATTAAGTACTTTGATAGGAAATTTTCAGTACCCCATGTCCCCCTCCTCCCTTTACCAAATAAAAGCCATCTGTGTGATTATGGCTTGATAACTTATGAGAAGTGAATATTTGAAGTAATGACGTTAGTGATTTTTTAGCACATTCTTTTCCTCTTCGATTGAGTTTAATGAGGCTTCTATTGTTGTTGTCATTGTTGCTCATTTATTAGCTGTGCTTTGTAACTTGACAAATATTGATTGATGGGATTATTGTGACGACAATCGATTATTATGGCTCAATTGTCTTCATCTTCAATGATGATGATGATTATTGAATGGACTAATGGATGTGCTGTGATTGAAAATAACTTTTTTTTGTCAGACATTAAAAATTGAAAATTTGTTGATCTTTTTGTGATGTGTCTAATATGACACTAAGAGCTGTACAATCAGCATTGTATAGAGAAGGCGGTTTGAGTGAGCATTATGACATACTTTCAATCAACCTCCGGTAGCTCATTAGGTAAGAGCACTTGATATGGATTTCAGATGACAATAGTTCGAGTCCCACTTGAGCTATGTTGTGGGGACTGTCCATTTTCTTTAATAGCTTAGATGCAGTTTGGTTCCAAACTGAATTTTTAAGTCAGACATTGGAGAATTTTACTGTCAATTTCAGGGTGAGTCGTATAGTGCTGCACAGGTGTACCACTTTAACATGCCTATTGTATCACTATATAGTCATTCATTAGGGTTAGTGATAGGTTAGAGATACAAACTATCCTATGATCTGAACAATATTGTCCAAAATTGAGTCGCATTGTAATCATCGTGAAGTCTCATAAATCATACACAAATAATTCAATCATTCAGCACACCTAACAATCATCCACGAGCAAGCAACACAAAAAACGTGACAATCTCTCACAGACAATGAATAGAAAATTTTCTATCAAAGTACCAAATGTATTGCCGACTGTCACATTGCAAAATGCGTGAGATCCGTTTCATTTGATGTGATGCAGATTTTTCACTGAATTTCTATTTTACTGAGAATCGAAAGTTATGAAAGATAAACTTTTTTATAACAATAAAGAACAAATTTTAATTCGATAACTTTTTAAACTGAAGACTTGTAATTGAGGTTATGTAAATTTTGTTTAATGCTAATGAGATTTATGTAAGATTTTTTTTTGTGTGTTTTTTTGGTGAAATTATGAGAAACTTTTAATGAATTTTTGAGAATTGTCTTTGACATTTTGTACTTGACATTCAGTTGCTTATGATACCTAGAATTTTGCGGTTATTATTCAAGAATCGTTCATGCCCGAATGGCACAAGTCGGTTGATTCAAAATTATGCATCTGGTTGGCGTGACTCTTGCTTGACATGGCTCTCGCACCAGACTTGTTGCTCGACTAAACGACTTGAATTATTCGGGCTTTAAGTCAACAATTTATCTAACAATAATGCATCAAAAATTCAATGTCTTACCTCCTTGAACTTCCTAAATTGAACACAATTTCTATTGTGCTTAAAAATCAATCTTATCATTATTTAATATAATTAATGATATAGAAAACAGCTTGAATTTGAAGTGTAGGCAGTGCATTAAGGAAGGTTTGTTTATTTATGTGACGTGGTAACCTTAAGGTTAATGTCGAGTTGTTTATTTGAGTGACGCAATGAATTGAATAGATCGAAGGGGTTTTTTTATCAATAATTTTATTTAATTTTGATGTACATTTAGTGGGGGATGATACTTTTTGCTTCATTTCACTTGCGTTCGACAAGTTGTCGGTTGTTGCTAAGGGCACTCGATACTGAGATCAAGGCTTCCTGATTTCGATCTCGAGATTTGTCGAAACCTTCAGACAACTCTAGTGGCCTCCATCCCTAAGACATCAGGCTCAGGACAACCCCCACCCCTTACAGTCTTACTTAGTAAATGAACAGCCGTTTTATATGTCATTTTGAAATTGACTAAAATTAATCGCCTGCAGTGGCTTACCAATGATACAGATACATAACCCATACAATACCAAGTTATCATCAATATCCAAATCTTAATCACCATAGCTCAATGTCAACAATTCTCAACCATCTCAAATCCTGTTCAATATCGGTCAACCTCAATCTCATAATCTCATCCACTTAAACCACAAAAGCTTCAATAAATTTTCACTTTCATTACAATTATCGATGACATTTTGTAGGAAGTTGAACAATACCGAAAGTCGATACTTCCTCATTTTCATTCAATATTCTCCAATAAATCAATTAGTGTAATAGAAAAAAAGAAAAAAAAAAAAAAAATAACCCACAGACCGAGACCATTCGATTGATGATGATTATGTTGTAGATGAGGTGGTGGTCGGTGGAGAGGAAGTGAGTTGGGAAATTGACGAGGATCACAATGACTATTGTGTTGTGTGTATTATTTGATGGAAAAATGATATTGCGGAGGAAATTTGATGATGATTCTATTCAATTTGTCATATATTGAAATATAATGCGTATGCTGAATGTCTCGACATGTTTAATTGGGGTTTGTTGGTTTTTTTGCTTTTTTGTCTGCTCATGCCGACAATATCAAAGGGAAGAATTACTTGATTGCAGTTTTTGGAACCCCTCAAGAAATATTTTTCATCTTTTTTGTACCTCAAAAAGGATCCTATTACCCAGGAGTAGCCAAACCCATTCCTCGATGATCCTGCCTCAATTTGAGCCAGACATATAAAATGCTCAAAATTCACCCCCACCACTTTCCCCTCCCCACCAACACTCATCACACCACACAAAGAACCTCAAAAATTCACTCCAATGTCAACAAATTTGACATCTTCAGTCACAGTCTCATAAAAACAACCACAAAATAACAAGAAGTCCTCAACAAAATAATCAGTATGAAGACATTCCCATCTGGGACCAAGAAAAAAAATCAGCTTTCTGCCTACCTAACCAAGGTATTTCGTTTTTTTTTCTCTATGAATATAGAACAGTGAAGAACGTCAGCAATGACGCCCATGAAAATTATCTCGAATGAAAACAACGTTGACGGTAAGATAATGATGGATCTATTAGCATAATTATTTCCTAGGGAGAGAAATGTGTATGAACATGTGGGCTTGTAAGATGAGATTTTATTCAAGCACGTTGCATGATTTTAGAGTTGATATTTAAGAAAAGTGGTTTCGGTTTAAGAAATGGATATGACGATGAAGAATTTGAGATGTAAATATTAAGTAAGATATTAAATGAATAATGAGATGGTTTAAGATTGTGATATGAAAGTTATGAGCTTGGTGCTGATTAAGCCGTGATATTTAAACCCTCAGAGTCTTGCCAGACCAGAATTTAACTCCATCTTTGGCTTCATTGGCTTGGAATTGACTAAAATCAGCGTTGAAGCTAATCTCAGGTATCACTTTAGGGATGCTAAGGATCTCAATTTTTATGAGTATCAGGCAAAGTAGACATACTAGAAATTTTGCAATTTTTAGGTCAGCGTGACTCTAGTAAGGTGTTGAATTTAAACCGAATCAGACACCAAGCCAGAGTCACACCAGCCTGAGGCTTGAAATTTGATCGAACAATCAGTTTGTGGATTATATCCAATAATATCAAGTGTCCCGAATACCAAAACATATTAAAACTGTCCACAACACTCTAATTATCCTTAATTTCTTCTATAAAAATCTCCATTCAAAGCTATTCCAACATCAACCAATTGCACGATATTTGAAATTCAACAAATAAAGCTCGCATGATTAAATTAAAAAACTTTTTCACATGCTACATATAAAAATATTTCCTGCTTAATCCACAACTCTCATTAAAAAGCATGCAATTTTTTTTTTTTATTAAGAATTCTTCGTCATAATTTATAGTTTATAAATAGGATTTTGGGAAACAACTCTTGAAATTGCATGCATGAAATTGTAGGCAATTTGTTTAAGTTGTTGACTGGAAACAAAAGCAGTCGCATAAAAATATATATATAAAAAATTGTTACAAAAATAAAAATTTATCTGCGTCAGAACACAAAAAAAAAGTTTAAATTTAAATTAATGACTTTCGAATTTTGTAGAGTTGAATATTTAAAGATATGCCTGAACATTTTTAGATTCTATTTTAGTGCTTATTTTTAGAGTTGTTGTTGATGATACTAAGTGGCTTATTAGGGTTTGTTTCAAGGATGTGCACATGCATGCGTAACTAGAACTAGTTGAATTGAGTTCAAGCTTAGCCCGAACAGCACAATGAGTCCGCATAGGCACTCTATGTCACTGTATTAACGGTAAGATGCAACTGATCCCTGATGTGCACGTAATGGCTTATTTCGACACCTTTTAACGGCAAAAAATGAAGTTCATCGCAATGTGCCGTACTGGCAAGTCTTGTCTAACTTTCGAAGATTCGTTTTCCATTACGCTGTTCTAGTAACGAAGCTTAGTATCAGTATCAGTGTATTTAGCGGGAGAAGTTGAAAAGGGTTGGTTTGTAGGACAAAACTCCTCGTTTTGCAAAATAATGCAATTATGAGCATCAACAAAAAACGTGAACGGCTCCTTATCATACCAATATCAATACAAAGATCCTCAAAGCATTCCGTTATGCCAATATAAAATTGAAACAAGATACCATCAGACTAATGTCATTTAGTACACGTGTCGTCTCAAAAAAATGTCATTTAATTCAATTTATTGTAATTTTACATTTGTATTCCCAAATTTCATCAGAAAAAAAAACTAAGCAAATAATGCAAAAAGGTAAATGTCAATTCCATTTATCATTTGAAACATCATTCATATTTGTTTTTTTTTCTTCATTTTGATCCGTTCATGTATCAAATTTCAAAATAAACACCACAAAAAAATATGCCAAATTTGAGAAGATCAAGCTTGTCATGAAACCTGAAAAAGCTGAAAATTGGATGATTTTTGAGTTCATTGAATTTTCACGACTTAGAAAATAAAGGAAATATTTCTCTCAAAAGTCAGACAGATATTGTCAGAAATGTTGAAGAAATGACTGCTGAAAAAGTTCAAAGTTCACAGGTGAGGTATTACTGATGTTGCAGACGATTATAGTAATATGATGCTTGTTATACTTGTTGTTCGGAAATGTTACATGATTGATTGAATTAGACTTTTTTTGACATGAAAGTTTGAATAGTTTTGGAATGGCTTGATATAACCATCTATTGTAATTGATAGTTAATGTTCAGATAGCTTCAGATTAGTGGTCTATGGCTCAGGTGCATTCACAATTAAGTTCTGAGGCTCAATGTCCTTTACATTTGATTTTTGAAGTTCAGATCCCTTTATGTGTAAGTTATGAGGTTCAGGTGCCTTCAAACTTGAATTCTAAGGCTCAGATGTCTTCAAACTTGAATTATAAGGCTCAGGTGCCTTCAAACTTGAGATCTTAGGTTCAGGTGCATTCACATTAGAGTTCTAAGATTCAAGTACCTTCACACTTTAGTAAAGATATTCAGATGTCATCAATCTAGTGTTCTTAGGTCCAGGTGCAACCAAACTAGAATTTTGAAGTGCAGATGCCTTCACACTTGAGTTCAACGGATCAAGTAACTCCAGACTTGCGTTCTAAGCTTCAAATTCCTCTGAATTATTGTTCAACATTCGCATATCTTCACAACCAGAGTCAAACAAACAACATCAATCACCACGAGTCCCAATAACCTCAATATTTTCCAATCGAATGCTTATTTACCATCTTTGTTCAATTTTAATTGCCATGTTTTTCATCCACTCCTCCCCCATAATCATCTCCATTCATTAAAATAATGCTTATTTCCTTGATGATTAAATTAATTTTTACCGAGAAACTGGTGTTATATTGCAATGAATTGTCTACATGAGTTGCCACTTGGGAATTTATGTACATTATGTCATGTATTCAATGTAGGTGTTTTGAACACAAAATGGTAATGCTATTACATATTCTATGAACTGGGTTGGAAATTTTTATTTTTGTATTGTTTTGGTTGTGAAGTTTTTATGACTCAAGAGAATAAACTTGGACATTTATGAAATTCCATAGAAATTAATTTTGAAAATGACAAAATTTTTTCATTCGCATGTGTAGTTTTTTGGGACAATAACTAGGGTTATGACTAAACTTACTCGTCCCACTGCAAAATATATCCATAAAGTCCTTGATTCCTCAACCCGCACACAACAGAACCAAAATCATTGCACATAAAATTTTCCTATTTTTCACAATTTTCACGCCGATGACGTCATCAGCATCCAGTGTTTTTTTTCATTTGAAATTTTCATGCTGACATCATCGTAGACGCTAAACAGTCGTCATAGCATCTTTATAGGATTTACGGGATAGAATATAAATCTACAGAAATATTCCATTTCTAACTCTTAATCTTCAATTTCTATGACCGTAATACGGCGATTCTGCGCGCAATCGAATTGAAAATTTTTATTTTGTGGGTGAATTTTCTTCAACTTTTTTTTTATTATTTTCTATCTTGACTTTTTTTATAGCTCTTATGATGAATATTTAATCATATTCCTATTCAAAGAGCTTTGAGCTTTTAAAATCAAATTGATGATATTATTAGGCATTTTATTGTATGTATGATTTGATGAAATCTATGAATAGATAAGCAGGTGTGAGGATATCGAGGTCATTAACTGGGGATTTTTATTTGTTGAATATATTTTATGTGTACAGTCTATGCTAGAGCGTATTCAGGTGAGGGGGGACTATGTCCTTAGGGACTAAGTCCCTTCTGTATGCTATAGTCCTTTATATACTTGAAAACTTGACTAACATTTATGTTTAGTACAAAATTCCAATCAAATGTTACCCAATCCATGACAGAAACTCTTAAAAAAACCAAATTATATCCAAATCACATGTCAATCAATACCCTTCAATCTCACATCATACAGTCAAATCACAGACAATTTTCCCTCATCAGTGCCGAGATTTCACTTTACATATTTTTTTTTTTCTCCTCACTAAATTTCTGATGATCCTTTCCTTAAATCCTCTATTTAGCATACAATTGCACTTGATATCGACCATGGCTGTGGAGAATCAGTATCATTCATAATATGTTAATCTGTGAATAATTTATTCAGTAGATAGCTTTTGAACTTTTTTTTTTTTTGTGTGTGAATAAAATGGCAGAACATTATGTTCTGTATATGCGGTGAGTGATATTGAAATTGTATACTATTATGTGCGTTAAAGTAGATTAAATTTTGTATAGTGTCATGAACTTTTGCAAGTATGGATGGAAATTGGGATATAGAGGCAATAAGGGGCATTGAATTTGACTATATGGGTCTGTTTGGTGTTTTAAGAGATCCGAAGGGTTGGGGTTGGTATCTTAAGAAGAACTAGATTCCTTGATGCTCTTCTTGTACCAGGAACGAAATTAGATCAACCAATCTCCTCTTTTAACGAAAATTCTTCAACTTGGTAGGGGTTTTCATGAAAATAATCACAAAAACGAGGTAACTCCACTCACTGGCTACACCCCTGTTCCTGTATCTACCCCAAACTCCCTCAAAACATCACACCAAATTTAGTCTTAACTGATTCTATTTCAATTTCCACACTACTATTTTTTAATTCCTAATCTTTTGACATGTGGTGCAAAAAATAACATAAATGTGTTATGGCATGTGATTTATACTGTAAAATGTTGTACATTTTTATATAACAGAGTATTAAATGAACCTCAGTTGTGAATAAAATAAATATGTGAACTACATTTAAACTCATTTAATTTATTATAGTGCGGTGCTGTGTATATTATGTGAAATGTGTATGCTGGTGAGATTTATGTTGTGTATTTTGAACTTTTGAGGGGTTATAAAAGCTTGATTTAGGAATTTTAAAGACATTTTGAAAACTATGAAGTTAGTTAGAGCTTAATTGGTGAAAAATTCTAAAAATTTTGACTTCCTGGTCTCTCTTGTTGTCCTGGTCACTATCCCTGGTCTCGTTCCCAATCCCGGACTCGATATTGGTTCCGTTCCCAATCCCGGTCTGTGTCTGAATCTCTTTACAGTCAAAATATATCAAAAACAGCCATCATGGTGTTGCCAGGACACTTTGATTCCATTTTGATATTTTGCCATCAACTTATCAGTAAACTAGTTGCTATGCTGTGTTACTTCTGTACAGAAATTGTCAATTTTCAAAGTTACAACAACTTTTCATCAAATAAATTTTCCAAGAAATCCCTCACAAACGCTTGGTATTTCATTCCTCAACCACACAAGATTAATTTCATAAAACTTATACATTTGCAGTCACCCACAGTCTCTTAACTTCCTAACATTTTATTTAATTTACTTTTCATCCCGCACAACCTTTGACATATGTTAACCTCTTCAGTCTTTTTTTTTCTTACCTTTTTCAATACTTTAGGGATTGTTTGGAAGTTACGGAACGGCGTGAAGATGGGGAGCTTAAACAAAAGACAAATGTTGGTTCGTTATTTTGTCGGAAGCCTTACTGTGAGCAGAATTGGATCTTAAAAAGTTACGTAATTTCCGAACATTCCCTTACCTTAATTTTATATTTTTTTTTTCTTTAAAAGTACATAAAACAATTTTTTTTCTCTTTTTTTATATCCAACTGTTGCGCAGTGGATGTTCCATACATGCCACAAGTGTTAATGACTAAACAGTTCCCAGGGAAAGAAAAACGAGGCAAGAAAGGAGAAAAGTGAGTGGAAAATATGAGTGGAAATGTGTAAAGTTTTACTTGTGCACGGATGAGCTTTTATATCGGGAAAATGTCGGATGATTTAGATAATCCGGTATCAGGCTGGCGTTATGGGATTTTAATCGAATCCGGCACCAAGTTAGAGTCACGCCGGTCTCAAATCGATCTACCAATTTGTACTATTCGAGTAAAAGCACAACCCAACTCGAACCCCTGAGAAATTCCTCAAAACTCCATAAATTAACACAAAAATTCCAGAACAGCAAAATCAACCCAACCTCCTCATTATCGCAACTACAAAAACTTTGCTGACCTTTTCAAGCTCATATGCTATTTATTTTTATTTTTATGCCAAACTTTAATGGTAGTTGTAGTAAATTAAAAACATTTTTTTTATTGTTTATGTGAATTCTGCCTTGCGTTGTGCCTTTTTTTGCCTCCTCATTTATTGCTATTATTATTCACATTTTTTTCATGCTACCTCACACATGTTGAACTTGACTTGTGGTGAGAAATTTTTTTAATTAAATTTTTTTTTATTTAGTTTGAAAGGTAAAATGAGTGGGTATGATAAGCTAAGGGTTTAGGCAGTGGTGGACATCCTTTTTTGTGTTACGGTACACATCTTAGTGGTAAGTCTCGACACATGTCATTCGATTAATAGCATTTCCGAGACTGCACACTAATGTGCCGTGGCACACAGCTTGATCAAGACTAGTTTAAGGTATTTAAATTGAGTTTTAATTAGTTGGAACTAAATAGAGCTTGTTAACAACAGATGGTTGACAACTAGACACACTTTGAGCCTTTTTTTGGATCTTTAATATTAAAATTTGAGTTAGTAACTTTTTGGATAATTTTCAGACATTTTTAAAAATTCTAAATCACGTGTAGCAATTCTATTGTTTGTAACTTTTTATATAATAACTTTTTTCTATGATTTCTTATTTTTTAACAATTTTTTTAAGTAAATTTTTAAACCATTTAAAAGATTAACTTTTGATGAAACCTCAAAAATGAATTTACTAACTTTTGTCACCGTTCAAATCTTGCATAACACCTGACCATTTGACATTATCTGTACAGCATACAACGTAGGTCGACATTATAAAGTCAGCATTAAAACTCTTCATAAATCTCATTAAAATATTAACCTTAAATAAGTTTTTCACACTCATATTAATTAAATTTCGCAATTTTTTAATTAAAAATCTGTTTAAAAATGTGAGTCGGGTCATAAATGCTGATGTTCTGCAATTCCTCGATTGAAAATGTGACTGGAAAAATTCACAATATCATTAAAAATTTATCAGGAAAAAAGTAGGAAAATCACAAAAGTTAATCAAATGTCGAGGGTCATGCTGTGTTGTGACATGGATTTTCCAGCATATGTATATGAGGTGCTGAGTCACTTGATGGACAACAAAGTGCATTATAATGCCGAAATGTCAAGTTCTTTTGGGATTTTCCTGATGATTTTGATTTTATAAACAATAATTTCATAGTTTTACTAGTAATATGTAAATTGTGCTGTATTTTCCCATAGTAAAATTGCTGATTTATCATTTACATGTATTTTCATGTAAATTTTAGTGATTAATCGACAATTAGAGTGACATTTACATTCAAAGCCTTCAAAAGATGATTGCAAAGTTACTGGATCTTTTGTAGCATTTGAAGACTACGTACGACACCTGTCCTTAAGAGCGTAAGTGAACGAACTAAGGTTTTCCACCAAAATTACCCAGGTTTTTCCCAAAAATCATAAAAAGTCATGAATATTTAATAAAAAAAAAATCTACTTCAAGTTTATCATAACATGCACGAAACTCAATAAACAATAAAAAGACTTTACCGCAAGTACGTCTTATCTCTGACATAATTTTCATCTGCTTTCTTTTCACCATCAAAAAAAAAAAACAGAATTACTTTCTCAATGTGCATATATACAAAGTTTTTAATGCACAACATCATCAGAGCAGGAATGAATGAAACCTTAATATTCTCACGTACTAACATTTGGTGTGTCTCATATATGGTATGAGCTGTAGCTGAATGGTAAAATTTTACATAAAATCTTTTGACATGGAATTTTTGATAAGACTTTAATTTTTTAATTAAATTAATTTAAAATGAGTTTTGTGACTTTTTTATGAGTTTAGTGAAGGTTTTGTGGATGATGGGTAGGGGTAAATGCATATGTGACTGACTGGGGGGGTACAAAGGGATGTTATGTACTCCATTTTGTCAGGATACTGGTTTAATTTTTCTCTAAAGCACAAATTGGTTAATCGATTCTAAATCTGGTTCCAGACTGGTGTGACTTTGACTTGGAGTCGGATTCGGATTAGACCAAACAAATGACATGAGTCACACTGACCTGGTGCCGGATTTTGAATCGATTAACCGATTTGTGCTATTTAAGAGATTTATGCGATTCAGGACACCTAGCAGCTTTCAATATCAAAACAAAACCCTCAACAACACCAGTAAAACTCATACTACCCCACATTTCAGTTCACCTCAATCCAGTTACTCAACCTCAGTACGTTTTTCAGTAATAAAATCTGAACATCAACTAATAATAATAAAATCCGTAGACAATATAATAAAAGAATCACGAAAACAAAAGAAAAATCCGTTCCTCTTACCTGAGAGATGAAAAATATTCAATGTTGCTCTATTTGTTGAACTATCGAAAAATTTAATTTGCTTTACTTCGTCTCGCTTGCTCTGTCATCTACTTATTGTTTGCTAGTTCAGCACAGATAGATAAAGTTGAAAACTTTTAAGGTTATTTTCAATGTTTTGTACGTGCTGCAAGTGTTATATTTGTGATATACATGCACAGCTCATTGCTAGTCGCTCGCTTTTCTTCAGATTATAAATTTTCTGTTTTTTTGAGGTTAGAATTCTCAAAAAAATTTTAGTTTTGCCCACAAAATTCTTAAACGACTAAAATTGTTAATTTTTTATTAAACATTTAAGTTATTTTTTTTTTTTGGGTTGATTAGAGGGCAGAAAATATTTAGAAATTGCAAACACACGAAAGGATATAAGTTAAACTTTATATTGCACTTATTTATGGTTTTTTTGTGACTATAATAATACTTTATGTAGATTATTTTAATTTCACTTTGTGTGTATATTTAAGTATGTATAACTATAGTTAAATTTATAATTTAGAGATTATTTTACTTATTGTAAAATTAGCTGCCATTAAAAGTCTCTTGGTTGTCTACTTTTGACTTCTTATTTTCTAAATTTTGTTAAATTTTCACTTTTGACACTTAACTTTTAATTATGCCTGAAATCCTTGTTTATTTTACTTTATTTGGGGTCTGTTTAATTTGAATTTCTTTTTTTGAAGAATTTTTATATCTGGAAGTAAAAGAAAATTGGAAAGTTGATTAAAATATTGAATTTTTTAAGTATCATGACCCTCCCCAACACCCTCAGTAGACGTAATAAATGAATGATCCCTTAATTTAACAATAAAAAAAGCATCTCGCAACCAATCAAATTTGTTATCTGATCCATACAATCTCCTAATTAAATAGTCAAACAAAATAATCTTGATTACATCTCAATTTATGTAATTACGCATTATTTGCGAATATAATTGAGAAATATAGCTGAATTAAAGTTGAACAATATAGAATGTTGAATTAAATTTCCCCAAATCAGCTCCACATTTTATGTATTAAATGTAATTTACAAATTACAAGTTTCACATACAACGCACACAGCATCATAATGAACGTAACATCAAATTAAGGAATAAAATTTTTTGAAAGAAATCGAAGACATTCAATGAATCTCATTTTACAGATTATAGATTGTAATTTTGTTGACAAATAAAGATAATTTTGAAAGAAATTCGGTGGAAAATGAGAGGCAAGAGATGATTTAATTGAATTAATTAATTTTGATACATTCCTGATTTGTAATTAGTCTTGATTTCATGATAAGTGTGTATGTCTATTTTTAGTGCAATTAACTGGAAATTAATGACATTTTGATATGTTTACATCAATTGCTTTGTCTCTGCATGGTGATGAGAAGAGCGATTGGTAATTAGAAAATTATCCCGAATCAGCTAATTAATGAAAAATTTGTCCCCAGGCTGGCGTGACTCTGACTTGATGTCAGATTTAAATTAAATCCGGTACCATGCATGAGTCACGTTTTCCGATTAACTGACTGGCATTTCTCGAGTTTATTGTTAGGGTTGATTAGGATGAATTGTAAATTTGGAAACAGTCACAAATATTGAGCAACATAACCTCAAATATTGAGCAACACAACCTCAAATATTGAGCAACATAACCTCAAATATTGAGCAACATAACCTCAAATATTGAGCAACATAACCTTAAATTGGGGAAAAACCCAACAGCAACAACAAAATGCATCAAAACTTTCCATTTAATCATCAAATAATTCCAAAAAAACTTCTTCAGACACAGCTGCAAATACCCACAATTTAAGTAACAACAATTGAAATAAAATTACAGAAAATCCCATTTGTATGATGAAAATGGTAAAGTTTTTGCAAATAAATTATTCACAATGATCCGCTTACAAGCATCATTCACAGTTAATATTCTGGTATCGATTCATTTTGAGGATTTTAATATCAAATTTTCCACTCTTTTGAGCTCGACAAAAAGCCACAATCTGGGTGGGTTTGGAAATGGATACATGGATCAAGGATTAGACACTAATCTGAATATTAAGTAGTCAAATTTTGAGGTTAAGTTGATAATTTTTTGGAGATTAAATTTTAAATTTCTTTTAAAAACCTCAAAAAATGCGCTAAAAATTCTTTAATTATTACACAGTTAATTCACATAATTCTCTTTAATATTTTATGATCGGTAAACCTTTCCAATTTCATCACAAAGAATTAAGGAATTTCTCGGAGAGAGGAAGCCGAGATAATGAATGCTGTTTGTGAAATGAAACTGTTTGTGAGCTTAGAACTTAATTAGATAAATTAACATCGGATGAGCTTCTGTGCGATTTTTGGTGGATTTGTTGTGAGTTTTTGACGCTCCAGTTAATTGCTTTTGTAAGTTGAGGTGTGTAGAATTATTTAGAATGTTGGTTAAATTTGGATTATGAGGTTTTGGAGCGTTTTGGCTTCTGTATGGGAATTTTGTGCAAATTCCGGATGTAGAGTCAGACTGAAATTTGAACTGAGGCATACAAAACCACAAGAGCGTATTAAGGGGAGGTATGGGCCATTCTCATGCTGAACCCCTGCAAACCCATATCAAATTCATATTTATATTCTGACAAAATCATTCGAAGGATCAAGCTCTGATTTCTATAATTTACATTCACATAAATGCACTGCAATTTCCAATTACACTTTATAACTGCATAAAATAACCAACTTTTATACTTTCATGATTAGTTCATTTGAACATGACATATGATTTTTTGCATCCAATTCAGTAACATTTCTAATACATATATCGAAAACACAGCATAGCTTTCAATCAGCAATTTCATTGATTTTTTTTTTTTTCATATTTTACTTTTGAAAACTGTTCTGTAATCTTCTGCACAGTAATGACATGGAACTTGATTTTTATTTCATATAAAATATTCAAGATTGAACTTTTATCAGATATTTTTAGATTTTTTTTTGCTGTAGCTAAACTGACAAGGATTTTTTTGAAATTGTTGAAAAGAAAAAATGAAGGAATTTAATGCACGTGATTTGAGTTTGAAGGTTTATTATAATGCTGTGGTGTTTATAAAGTTAAGAATTTGATTTGTTTTTAATTGAGATTAATTACTAAAATTATATAAAAATGCTTTTAAATTGTTCTCAACAAAATAATTTGAAATTCTTCCAATTTTTTAAAAAATTTAAATTTTAAAACTTTTTAAATTTAAAAAAAATTTGTTTAATATTCAATTACAAAAATTGCTTTAATTTTTAAACATTTGAATGTAATTTTTCAAATTTTAATTTAAATTTTTTAAATTTCGTAAGTTAAATTTTTAAATTTTTTTAAAATTTTTGAATAAATTTTTTAAAATTTTTAAATCATGCCCTTGAAATTTTTAACTTTTTTAAAATTAACAAAATTAAATTGTAGCTAAATAATTTAAAATTACCTTTTTATTAATTTAAAATATCCTTCAAATGGTTACAAATTTAAAAAAAATTATTATTTGTTTTTCAAAACTCTAATTCAATAGTCTTTTATTCCACTTTTATTTCTACTTTAAATAACAAATAATTGTTTCATGTTTTAAATCTTTCCGCTCCATATTTTCACAAAACACTTCCATCAACCGTTTAGTCACAACTGTAAATGAATGAATGAAACCGAGGTTCTTCGAGTTTTTATTTTAGTTCAAAAATTTCCTTCTTTTTCTTGTCTGCTTTGTCGATGCTTCACTCATTAACTTTGTCCTCATGCACAAATACAGTCATACATTTTAAGGGCTATTTGACTCTTGGTGTGCAAAATAGTGTCTTATTGGTTTCTTATTGTTGGGGAATTTGATGGTTTTGGAATGAAATTCTTATTGGAATTTTAGTGTGGGGAAATTTGAAATTTGAGTTGGAAAAACTTTTGAGAAGTTGGGGAATTTCATGAAATTTCAAGAAATTATTTTTCATGTTTTTATTAAAATAAAGACTTTTGTTACTAAGAGGGTGAAGTTGGGGTAAAAAGACGATTTTACACGCTGCGTAATAACTGAATGGTCTCCAAAGGATATCTCTCGATATCTAGTCTATCTCAGAAGCGTACTCAGAAGACGGAATTGTGGTTTAAAGCCCCTATAAGCCAAAACCTTAACCAAATCGTTCTTTTTCATTTAAAATTTCTGGCTACATCCTTGACTAATCCAAAGGTAATGTTGTAGTCTCCTTGAATTCCTCTGATTACTCTATCCCTACCCCCCACTCCCAACATATCAAGGTTACACAGTTCATCAAAAATAATATTTGAATAAGTCAGAATCAAAAATTTTCATAATTATGACATAAAATCAATGAACATATCACAACATACCAGCAAAAATAAATAAATATGAAAGCTTTCGGACAGCAAAATTCAAAATCAAACAGGAATAATTTGTAATGAAAAAGGGAGGGGGCACCTGTTGAACCAGCCATACCGGAATTTTTTAATACAAAATGTTCATATAATTTTTTATTGATTTTCTCGGAAAATTTTCCAACATTTGTGTTTTTTAATCATCAAAACTTCAATTTAATGGAATTACAGCTCAGTGCTGATGACAAATGTGTCGAAAATCCCTCAAAAAAAACCAATTTAATAATTTTATGCTACAACAAAAACAATGAAAAATCCCATTACACCGATGGTATTTCCCCCCCAGCCCGACCACAGCCATTAAGAAAAGAGGAACAAAAAAATTATAAAAATTAAAAATTTATAATTCCCAGTCTTTCCATTTCACTCACTCAAAAACTTTAATTTTTTTTTATTCTCTTCAACTGTTAATTGCTTGGGAAAATTTTCTGATTAAAAATTCATCGCAAAAGTTCACATTTCTCTTATTTTCATGAAATTTTTTCTTTCATATGTGAAAATAAAATAAAAATTGAGAGAAATTTCTTTTATTTATAAAAAAAAAATCGATTTCGTCTTGATTTTTTGTCGTCGCCCGCTTTATGCCACCCCATTTCGAGTGTAGATCCCATGAATATATGTGCTTTTTCCTCTTCGTATCCACCATAACCCCACACCTCCCCAACACAGAAAAAAAAATTATTTTTCTCATTTTCTGATGACGTCAAACGAAAATACAAAAATATTTTTCATCTCACTCGCACTTGTGACTGTTGATTGGAATCGTTTTGTTGTTTTGTAGCCGATATGAGAGAGAAAAGTGAGAGAGAAAATATAAAAGAACCGAAAGAAAATCCAACAAGTAGAAGAAAGAAAAGCTTTTGAATAATTTTATTTGAGACACACTTACGGGGTAGAAATTTTGCTCTTTCTCTCTCACTCTCTCTCATATGGGTGATGTGGAAAATTTCTTGTTCTGTTCTATTTTTAGACAAAAAAAATTATTTTTTTTTATTTCATTGTTTTTTACTCTCTTTGGTGTGTGTGAAATTCTTTCTTGTTTTTTTCTGTTCTGAGAACAAAAATTATGAAAGGAAGTTCATGTTTGGTTTTTTTCTTTTTTTTGTGAGATGTATGAAAGTTTGAGAAATTTGGGGCGGAATTTGTGACATTATAGATTGGCTTTGAATGTTTAAAGAAGCTTTTAGAAAGTTTTATTGGAATTATTAACTTAAAATGCTATTGAGTAAGGTATATGAGATATATCTTGACATCTAAGTGGTTGGACTTGAGACAGTGATGTATCCTCTCTCTTTATCCCTACCCCTTGAATATTTGAGAGTCAAAAACCCCAACTTTTTGGACAAAATACTTCATGCTGCTTCGGAAATAATATTGGAACAAGCGGCAAATAATCGACCTTATGTCTAGTAATAAACTTGACTTACCATGGTTAGTTCCATAAATAACATGCTCATTACTAGACATAAGGTCGACTAATGACAGCTTGATCCACTTTATGAAGCTTTCATTCATTGGAAGTCATGAAAGATACACATTCATTTTTTGGGGAATTAAATCCGAAACTTCCCGTCACCTCTTCCTGAATACTCCCCATCTGCTATTTTTATGAACTAAATATCCAAAAGTCACCGGTAAATTTCATTATTTGCCATTTAAATTGAGCCATATTCAGCCAAATTCACGCATAACAAGACGATGTAGCGACGCCCTAGCAACAACATTGTATATCTCGATTACCATAATTCCGATCACTTTAATAAGCTAATAGCTATTATCAAAAGAATTTACACTAATTACAATAATATTTCACATAAACGATGTTCATGTCATGGAATCACCAATAATTGTGAAATCACAAGAACTAAAGCTCAATTTCACCATAAACATCCAATTCACAATTTACAATTATTTTCATTCGATTCAAAATGTCACTTGAAGTGCTTTTTGATGGATTCTTTAGAGATTTACACGATGCAATTTGTGTTTTGTGTCTGTTCTATGTCTGTACTGTATTGTTTCTATATCATGTTGAGCTTGACGCTCGATTTCATCAAATAGTGAAATACAATGAATGATGGTTGTGCTTTTATGTTCAATAGGAAATAATCGAAAGCTATTGTGAAATTGAGATGTAAAAAAAGTTGAATTGACGTTTAGAAAATTGGTTGGTGATTGAGCTTGCTACGAATGAAACAACGAAGGAGTCTCGAGAGTGAGACCAAGAACAAGACTTTCCAGTTTTGGTAACAAGATTGAGACTTTGTAGAATTCCCTAATGGTCTCTGGCTCGTTTCCGGTCTCGGTGTCATTTTCAAAAATTCGTAGAAACTTTGGCTTTGGAAATTTTTGAGACAGCTTGTTCACTAAGGCATCGCTACATTATCGTATTAACGGTTAGACATAAAATTGCCTTGACAGCACTGTAACGGATGATTTTGACCCTGATTGTTCCGCGAGTTGGGGTTTATATTTTGATATATTTTAGGTATGCTCACATTTTTTGTAGAATTTTACTAGCAATTTTGAGGTTATTGTGAAATCATTAAAAATACAGTATTAATACCATTAAAATACCGAACTAAATAACAACAATTTTCAGCAACATAATAATCCATAAAATATTGACAACGACACGAGCATTTAATACTAAAAATGAACAAAAAAATGTCACATTTAACATTTTTTTTTTGAAAGCGACTCGACTTTAATGAAATATTCAAATGCTATTTCTGAATATTTCCCACAATTATTGTGTATTTTTAATATGTTTTTCATATGAATTTCCACATTCGTGGACAGTGGGACTTAATGCAGACATCCTTGAGTCGGTTCTTGTTGATGTTTTAGATTTTAAAAAATTTAAATCATTTTTTTAAAAAATTATTTCCGGAATTTTTGAGGAGCAATTTCAAAATTAGGGTTAAGAACTTGAAAAAAAGTAAAATTTATTTAATATTTTAATTCCAAAATGTGAAGCTTCATATTGCATCACATTCCACAACATTCCATCATATCAGCTCAAAAAGAAAAAAAAAAAGTTTATTCAGTCGCCCACAGCGGAACTTAATTCCGACAAAAGCACTTCTTTCATAATTTTTATTCGCATGCCATTTAAATATTCATGGCAACTACGCCGAACCGTCTTATCCGATGACTCAAAGACTTATCCTCTTATCTAATTTTTTTCTTTGGAAATTAAAAACTTTATGTCTTGATGATCTTAATGATTTTGACATTGTAATATGATTATTTTTTTAACATTTAACAATATTTCGATTTTTTCTTAAGATGAAAATTGAGATGAAATTTTTGGCAACTTATTATTTGAGAATGTCAACGATTTTGACATTTGACATTTAAATGCTTTTGAATGTATTGAAAATTTGTTAGAAATTGAATTTTTGAGATATTTTTGATGAAATTTGAAGAGGTTTTGACTCTTTTTTAAAATTATATTTTGAGAATTGCCTATTTTTATCTTTCTTAACTTAGCATCCTCTTAATCGAAATTAAATCCACTTAATATCAGAACCACGCCGGTCAAGAACCGGGTTTGAGATCGATTAACCGACTTGCGCTATTCGGGTAAGGACTCAATTTTAAGATTAGAAAAACTAATTGAATATGCAAGCTAGATTTGAATTTAACGTAACTTCAAGGATGAGGATTCAATCTACGTAATACTACTTTTTTGTTGCCATATAGAAGCGGCTTCTCTTTAGTGATAATAAAACAGCTTTGGTGGACCGTTATGCGCTCAATGACGGAGCTTTCTTCATTTGTCTCACTCGTATTTCATCATTTTTGAATTAATTTTTGATTTTTTGATCCATTTATTTAATTTTGAGGAATTGATTAAATTTTACATTACATATTGCTTCAGACGAAAAATCATCAATTTTTCCTGCAATAACATTCGGCCTGTTTCACTAAAGTTTCACTAAAGTGTAAGTGTACTCTAAAAGTATCACATAGTAAATGTTTGTCTAAAAAACTGAAGTGGATAAGAAATAAATACCACAATAAATGCTAAGAAGTGTACCTAAAATATGTCTAAAATAGATATCAAATTCAATGAGTAAACTTAATTAATTATTCATCGAAAAACTGTAAGAATTTGAAATTTTCTTTTTGTTCTCAATTTTTTCTTAATCAACGAGTTATAATTTACAGAAAACGAGTGGATTTATTTTCTAATTATCGTAAATTTTGTTACAATTATTGAATATGAATAATTCTTATTTCATAATTAAACATGTCTTTTTCAGAGCTCGAAGTCAACTCGGATTTTGTATCTAAAAACCGACTCGACTTCGTAAAAAATTCAAGCCAAATTCCACTTTTCTTCAGGCTTTTTCATTCGTATTTTGTCTGAATTTTTAAAACCAAATCCTTCAAATTTTTCATCAATTGTTCCAAAATTCTCCATTTTCAACATTAATTTCACCGTCTAGTTTGGTCTATTTATAGAATTTTTTCAACACAAACTACAGAAATACCCGGGAGTTCTTTTATTTGTAATACAATTTGCCAACATAAATATTTTCTTGATTAGAGCTTAGCCGTGCGGAAATTGGGAAATGATGGAAAAGTTTTTCTTTTGGGGAAACATGTTTTTATGTTGAAAATTGAAAGATTTGCAGAATTTTAATAAATATTTGAGAATCAACGAAAATTCTGAAAGACCCCACACCCCCACAACCCCCCCGAGGAAAAATTCAATTATCGTCACAAAAATAGAAAAAATGACAGAAAATCCCATTTGAAATTAATTCATTAATCCACTTACTTTTACATCAGTTCATCCAAGTCTCTTAAATCCTCCTGGATAAATTTTTTTTGTCTATTTTTGTATCCACAAAAAACTTTTTTTTTCTTCTTTTTCAAGCACAAAACTTTTTTTTATATTCTTTTCTCAATTTGAACCGAGAAAAACCGGAATAATTTTTCATTCACTAAATATTTTATGTCCATACACAGAAAATACACAGATATAATGACTATATGTATATATATATATATATAGAGTTAGTTAGGATTGTGTCTCACTGGCTTCACAAAGTTCAATTGTTCTTTATTTTTTGTGTCTTTTTTATTAATTTTATTATTTCAAAAATGAAAAATCAAAAAATTAAAATTATTTTCAATTAAAAATTTTTTTTTTATTCCTTTTTTTTGCACTCGCGAAACACAAAACTTGAACTGCTTTCGCTCATGGCTCGAGTTTGAATGAATCGAATTTGTTGACGTTCGGAGCTTTTTTACTCACATCACAAATTCATGTCGAGTCGGCGCACGACTTGTAAGCTTTTTTTTTTATTTGTGGATTGTGTGCTGAATCGTCAATCGTAACGCGACGAAGAAAGTCGTCAATGAAACGATGAGGTCACGATAAGACTTCACGTCGCCTGATGAAACTGCTTCATGCAACATTCTTTTTCCCACATATTCCCGATTTTTTTTCTTCTTTTTATGTTTATGCTGACTTAATATCTCTTTTTTTTTGTTAGTTTGACACCTACGCAAAATATTGCAATTCCTACAATTTTTCTAGCTTTTATGATTCAATCTTTAGTCATATCCCGAAACTTGGTCTTCCTTAAATCGACAACTTGCATCTTTTTCGGTCTTGTTCGCATGCCATCTCTCTTTCTCTCTCACTCATAATTTTTTTTTTCGTATTTTCTCACTCACTAACTTAATGGACGAGTCGAACAGGCACAATACAGAAGCAGTTATGACGTCAATTAGATTCCTTTGTGTGTCGTAATTTTTTTCATCGGGTTTTAACAAACTTTTGGGGTGTTTAGAGGAGCAGTTTGTTGGTTGATGGATGAATTATGGTTGAAATAAGCTGGATATATCGAATATTTACTGGTAAAATGGATTTTTTAGGTATAATTCAGAGCAATGGTGGACAACTTAGATGTCATGAGTTGGATGAATCCTATTTACAGGACGCAAGACAAGACCGAGACTGGATAGGATAAAATTGAGCAATTTGTTTAATAAAATACCACGAATTATCCGATGTGTGTTGCGGGGGTCTTGTTTAATATTATCCGGTACTAGGATTGCCAAACTCAGTATTGAATGGTCCTAATTCTCGGTGGGAATTACACTGTAAGAATCGAAAGAATTTAGAAGGATGTTTTGGGATTTATGTCTCAAAAACTCTTAGAAAATTGAAGAATTTTGTCCAAACAAGGGGTTGCATCCTAAATTTCCTCCTCCTGAATACATCTCAGAGCAGAGAGCATCAACAGATTAATGCATAACATTAATACTAAATTTCTGAATATATAGCGAAAAGTTTTCATACCTTAGAGTTCAAATCTGAATACAACTGTTCTGAATAAATCGAAATCAGCCTAATTACACTAAATTTACCAAAAATGCGCCTCATGACCTACCAACACTCATTTATGACTTGGTAGTATCACATCTACATTTCCATTTGGCCTTCACTTCCTCATACTTCTTACTTTACTTGTTTTCACTGGTTAAGGTATGTGAATGCATAAAAATATGTAAATAACACACACACACACACTCACACATTACACATACACACACACATATGATCCTTGTGTATTATTATCTGAAAATTCTTTTTTTCCTGTAAGTGTCGTGCATCACAAATATTTACAGTTGAAATTATTACGATAATGTGAGGTAGATGGTATGGAGTGAAAAAAAATGAGAATTAGCAAAGAGGATTGGAGATACCTAAGGAGCACAAGGTGAAGCATCATGAATGAAAAATGTTCTGGAAATGACAAAAAAAAATTCGTGGTGTGAATTTCAAGTAATATGAAATAATGTATATCCTAAACAAAGAAAACAGCGTGAATGGTCCTGGGGGATTCGGATGAAAACCAATCGTATTTTTCATTTATTTCCGTAAATAAAGTTGTGGATTAATTTTTGTGTGAAGAGTTGGGGTATGTGTTTACTATTTTAATGTTTGTTGCTTAACGTTTCATTTTTCAGCTAAATTTCAGCCGAAATATTTTGTAAATTATTATACTTAAATTTGGGTTGCAAATAGGGGTCCGAATGACGGATATCCATACCGTCCGTTAACGTTACCATTCATTTATTTGGATTATCCAAAGGTAACGGATTTTTAACGTATTTTTTAAAAATTCAAATATTGGAATATCCAGATATTACCGGTAATCACCGGTAATTACCGCTAAATATCCGTTATCGTCAAATCCCGATTACCGGTAATTTTCGGAAGTCTAGTTGCAATTCACAAAAATGTTTATGATAAAGATGAAAGCACAATTCAAATTCTGGAGGATAATTGACTAAGATGGTGAAATACAGGACCGCATTGACCCTTATCCTCCCTTTTTGAGCAGAATTATACAAAACAAATATTCCAAATCCTCTCCTGAATTTTAGGATACCATACGCCCCCTCTTTGCATGCTTGTTTTTGGATCGATTAATCGAATTGTGTTATTTGAGATAAACATTAAACTGTTTTATTAACACTAGCGGCACAACATAGTTGCTAAGGCACCTATGTTGATGTATTAACGTCAACATTTCAGAATGAAAGTAACGTAAAGAAACGCTTATGGAGGTTGAGAGGGGGGTGGGCTTTACCTATTTACTAAGGAGTTCATAATTTTGTTACCAAGCATTACATTAGGGGGAAAGGGGTGGTTCCTTAAAATGATATTTCCAACATTATGTAATTTCCGAACGTTCCCTAAAAATAAAGTAAATCCCCATTTTGACTCCAAAAACTAAAGTTTACCACATCTTGGCATTCGGGCAAGTCAATGAAACATTTTAGTCTTATTTTATTAAAAGGATCAAAACTTAATCTATGTTGTATGAAGAAAAAAAGGTACGATTTATGTTAGGAAATTTAATTTTGAGGAGGAAGTAGTTTTGACTTTGGCAACATAAAATTGGATTAGTCATTCACTGATTCAGATGAAATTATCTGCGACAGCTGATCCATTATTCGTCATGTTATGGGGGATTAATTTCATAATTTCATTAGTTGGAACGACGATGAATATTTGGAAAATTTATTGAACATTTTCTCATCTCAATTTTTTTTTTTTATCATTTCATAATCTTTCATTTTTCAGGGATCAAAATGAACTTGCGTCATATCGAATATACAAATCGAATTTTTCTTCTTGCTTCCTTCTTTTTGGGTGTTCCTTTTTATTATCATTGAAAAATTAATTTTCATGCATAGATGAATTTTCTCAGCTGGAGCTTAACCTTTTATGTTTTCACACATCACTTCATCCCTTGTGGAAATAGCTGTGATGATTAGATTTTAAAATTGGCAGAGAGAAATTTTACGATGCAACTTGCATTCAGGCATTATGTGAGATGTTGAAGAATTATGGGAAAATTTGAAAAACAATATAAAATGCTACAAAATTTTAATGGTAAAATTAAAATGAAATGTTTAACTTAAGCTTCTATATTGGATAGGATGAGCCTGAGGCAGAAGCGTAACCAGACAAAAGGCTACAATAGAGCCAGCTAAAGGCTTCATCCTAACGATGCGATGGATAACAATTGATTTTGAGTGTATAGTCCTTCATATTCCGATTAAAGGAATTCGAACTCAACTCTAATTTTAAAAGAAATCGAGTCGTTCCATTCAAATTTTAGTGCATCCGTTCACCTCATCCTATTCAGCTAAGGCTTCTCGAAGCCTCTGTTTCGAGAACAAGTCCGAGACCGAGACAACAAGGAAATTCTTCGAAGTCTCGTTCCCGTAAAATCTCGAGATCGAGAGTCTGAGAAGTACTGGCGTCGGTCTCAAGAACCCTCACTTCCTACATGCATCTTTATAAACATTTTCATTTATTTTCTTATCAAACACATTATAAAGACACATGAGTCACGTTAAGTCATCAAGCAGTGTGCTTTTATCAATTTCACATGAGCTTACAAAATTTTTTGTTCTTTTTCTTTTTGTTTTGTTTTTTCATTTCTCGCATAGAAAAAGCGTGGGTGGACTTTAACATCTCAATGAAAAGATTTCTTCTTTTTTTTTTGTACGAATTTTGTGTCATTCTTGTGTTGCCTTTATGATTTTATTATATTTTTGTGTAATAATAATGAGAAATGAGGTTTACGATTTGCTATTTTTAGAGAAAATAGAAAAAATTATTTTCAGAAAACTCCACATTTTTATTTTTGTTGTTGCTATTTCTTCTCTAGATTAAGTCTCAATGGTTTTGATCATTGATACGAGATAATATTGTAAATTACAAGATGAATGAAATTCGAATTATTTTTCGTAATTTGATTGTAATGAAGAATGAATGGAAATTTTGGAAGATCATTGTGTCAGAGAGGTAGTTCTGTATATAAGGAAGGGAGGCAGAGATGTAGAGTGCGTTAAGTGGTAGATTGAATTATATGAGACGTGAAATTTTGGCTGGTTTTGGGCTTATTGTTTAAAAAATCCCTAGCAAATTGAAGATTTTTTTTTCAGAAAGCAGGAAGTAGAGGAGGAAGAGGGATACTAAATCATCTCTTTTGGTAATTCACCTGGCTTATGTTATGCTCTTATCCTTCTTCAATTATTGGCTTTCGAACAGCAAACAGTCCAGAGTAATAAATTGTTGATGATAATTTTGGAAATTTACCCCAGGCGCCAAGAGGCCTAACTATGTCACTGAAGCTGTATCCAAAGTCTGACCAATAAATCAAATCGCAACAGGATCAAAATGTATTAAATTCCAGAACTAACCTGATGAATGCAATTATCTTAATTCCAAGATTTAAACCTCTACGTATGGGATTATTAACTTCTGAGGATAGACATACTAAATAAGAAGAAGCATACTCATCTCATTCACACATTCATTCAATTTAAATCCATTTCCTCCAACGCATCAAAATTGTTATTAAAAGAAGGAAAAAAATTTAGCCAAAAGATATTTTGAATTCAACCATAATAAAATCAGATTACAGCTCAAAAATCATTCAACCTTATCAGCAATTTGATTATTTTTTTTTAAGCACTAAGCAACATTCCAAAAACATTTCATTCTTATCCACCTTTGCAGCATAAGCAAAATACATTTGCGAGGTAAATAAAGCCATACATTCAAACATCTTTATTGTAGAAAATAAAGACATTGCCGTACACAGATACACAGATCCACAGACAAGAAGAAATGTAATCCAATCCATACAGACATCTAAGCTACATCGCATTTATTTCCACCACCCAACCATCTCACCCATCACCCAATTTCTCTAAAAGAATGACACAACACAAGTTCGCGAAGGAAATAGCTTGAAGCTAAAAATACAGAATAAAAATGATATGCGAGTACAAGCCACCCATTTGTAAAGGCAAAAGCTTCTCTCTCTCCCTTACTTCTTTTTTTGGTGGAATGAAATCGCAAAATAATAAAATTTTGTGTGCTCGCATGGTGTGAGTGAGATGGAAATAGAACACAAAAGAAGATACTGATATGGAATATATCGTAATGGAAAATAGATGCGAAATAAGTTTGCTTTTGTTGCTGGTTTTTAGCTTTCTCTCTCTCCATCTCACTCACTCACCCATTCTCTCCATCCATCTCACATTCTGTTTTATGAATGAAAATGGAAATTGTTTGTGATTGTAATGCAAAGTGAGGAATGAAAACGCAAGAATAAAAAGGAAAAAGATGTATTTTTGGCGAAAGTTGGATGATGAATCATTAGGATTGTCGGTTTGTGAAGCGCATGGGGAAGTGTTTCATTGCTTAGGATCAAGGGCATATTTGAGGGTTGGGGGTCATTTATTGAAAAAAATCTCAACTTCGTCATTCCTTCCACTGTCTTCCTTAAGAGCATTACGTCATGAATGAACGACATAAGTATAACGACACTGCATTAATAAAGGCCAAATTTGCTGTCTATCCATAGCATACTACCTAAATCCACCTATCAGACAACTCTGTCCTGTATCCTGAAGCTGTCAGATGCTGTCTCACAGTTCAGTCTAATGTTGTCCGGTTTGAATCGACATAAAAATCATTCCGAATTACACAAATCGGTTAATCGATCTAAATCTGGCACTAAGCTGGCTTGACTCTAACTTGATACTGGATTCGACTTCAATCCGACTCCAAATCAGAGTTACCTGCCTGAAACATAATTTTTGATCGATGAACCTATTTGTGCTATGCCTTGTAATAATCAATACACAAAATTAATAATAATTACATCTAAATTCACCCACAATGGAATAACTGACAGCTTAATCCAACCACATAATTCCAAAAATTAAGCTAAAAATGCGTTGGCGAGCCATGAATAAACGCTAGAATCATAAATATATTTTTGCGCCCTTTTTAACGCCTCTTTCTCCAATATCATTGTACAACAATTGTTTGATTTTTTGTCGGAGTCAGAACGACTGCGGATCTTTTTTTTCCAGTTTTCATCACAAAAGTTTCTCATTCAATAATGCGTTTAATTTACTCTCTTTGAGATCTCTTAACTTATTTATGCCATCTTCTCGTGAATTATTTTATTTTTTTTTGTTGCTTCATTCCTTCCTTCCGTTTAATTCTGATGATGACGAGCGCGATGAGAACGTCAACTTGTAAAGGTTAACTTATGAGAGGGCTGACAAAAGCATTCAATTAAATTTTCGATTTGCTGAAAAACGCCTTCGAGTAAGTTCCTTTGTGGGATTTTTGAGTGAAAAATTTTTCAACATTTTATCGGTTTGGATCTGTTGGTTTTTGAACTCATGGGACGAATGACTCTGATTAGACTCAAACTTGATTCTGAATTAACTATGAGTTGACTCTGGCTTGAAATTGACTTGAGTCTGGCTTGACATTGACTTGACTCTGACTTGACTCTGACTTGGCTCTGACTTGACTCTGACTTGACTCTGACTTGACTCTGACTTGACTCTGACTTGACTCTGACTTGACTCTGACTTGACTCTGACTTGACTCTGACTTGACTCTGACTTGACTCTGACTTGACTCTGACTTGATTCTGACTTGACTCTGACTTGACTCTGACTTGACTCTGACTTGACTCTGACTTGACTCTGACTTGACTCTGACTTGACTCTGACTTGACTCTGACTTGACTCTGACTTGACTCTGACTTGACTCTGACTTGACTCTGACTTGACTCTGACTTGACTCTGACTTGACTCTGACTTGACTCTGACTTGACTCTGACTTGACTCTGACTTGACTCTGACTTGACTCTGACTTGACTCTGACTTGACTCTGACTTGACTCTGACTTGACTCTGACTTGACTCTGACTTGACTCTGACATGACTCTGACTTGATCTGAATTAACTCTGACTTGACTCTGACTTGACTCTGACTTGACTCTGACTTGACTCTGACTTGACTCTGACTTGACTCTGACTTGACTCTGACTTGACTCTGACTTGACTCTGACTTGACTCTGACTTGACTCTGACTTGACTCTGACTTGACTCTGACTTGAATCTGACTTGACTCTGATTTGACTCTGACTTGACTCTGACTTGACTCTGACTTGACTCTGACTTGACTCTGACTTGACTCTGACTTGACTCTGACTTGACTCTGACTTAAATCTGACTTGACTTCGGCTGAGGCGGGATTTCCTTGATTCAAGACTGAAAACAGAGTCAAGTCGACCTAAAACCAGATTTTTGGACATAACTATTCCGTATCTTCCAGTCAGAAGGTTTAAATGATTCTCAAAAGGTCATCAACCAATAAACACCATTAAATCTTCCAGAATTCTCCCAAAATCATCATAATACTACCCATCCCACTATGAATAATAAACCATGAAGTATTATTCCTTTTTTTAAGGGATGCATAATGGAAATTACTGACTTGAAATGTCATTACAATCCGGTAAATTTATTCGCAACATATCATTACACAGTAAATGCGTCGAAAACATAATTATAGATCATATCCAGGAGGAGTTGAGGAGGTGCCGAAAAATATGAATGAGATATCTGAGCATTTAAAAAATTATTGAAAAAAAGATGTTGACGTCATTCGTTGATGATTCTAATATTACATAGAAAATATTTGTGGAATAAACTTTGGCAGTTTCGTATGATTTTTTTCTTTTTATTTTTATCTGCGGATAATGCTTTTTTATAGACTTTTTCTAATTTGATGTCTATTTTGAGATAATTTTGAAGGATTTGGACGACTGGATTTTTGTTAAAGTTGTCAATTATTTTGGTATTAAGGTCAGAATTTGTGGAAAATGATGTGTAGTTATGGCGAAATTTGTAAATCATTGAACTTCATTCAGCTTGGTCTGTAGCGTAGTAATGGGTTAGAGACGAATCAGAAGCAATATAATAATCAAGACACAATTGTGAGCACGACTTACTTACTCCGCTGGTCGTACATATCAATTGTGTCGCCTAAAACTAGATCTATCGCAAGGTACTGCTTGCCAATTCCCGATTGCAAGTGAAATACTGTTTCTATCGACAGCTTCCTTCCATTAGTTCTTTGGACGCCCACGTTACCTCCCCTCTCAGTCAATCAAACAAAAATCATTCCTTTTCATCTCAAACCACTAAAATCTTTACTAAAATCTTAATAACCCTTATCGATTTCATCATATTATATCCACATCCTCCACATTTGACCCTGAATCATCTAGCAAGTGCACTCGCACGTACATAAAAGAAAGCTTTAGTTTTTGAGCTAAATTTAATCAGCTTTCCATTCCAGTCGAGTTTGTTTTGTCAATTAAAGGATCTAAATTTAGTTGATTTTTTTGGTCCGTAATGTTGTGAGATACTTCTACGATGTTCTTGCAATTGCTTTACTTTTCATATCCATTTTATCCAATTATTTTTTTTTTTTCTTAGATCTAAATTTAGGCGACTTTCTTACTTCATCGTACGTGTTTTGGAAAATAATAGACACTAATTGATAGTAAGTGAACAGTATGTTGCTACATATGGAATATATGAGTACTTTGGGAATTTTAGTTTTCTTTTTGGATGGTACAAGGACTGATTGGTAATCAGGGATTAATTTTTTTGAATGCAATATTAAACAATTGGATGGGGTTTGGAATATTTGACTGGAAAACGCTAGAAAATTGAAGAATTTAGTCGAAAATAGGAGATTTACGCCCATAAATCCTGTACAGTAATATGCAATTTCTCAGTTAATTTGAGGTGATGTTAAGCCTTTTTTTTGGCTTGGATGCGTTCACTTATTTCATTACAGGATACCAAAAATGGGAGAGGGGATGACTCCAATTGAATTCTCGGATGTTAAACTGTTTGAATAAGGTTTAATCCACTCATTGATAATTGTATCAATATTTTTTCAAGAACGTATCCAGGAGGAGGATTTGAAGATCAAATATACAAAATTCCTCAATTCCACAATCAAATTCTTCAATACTCCAAATGTCATCTCCTAAATTTTGTTTGGTTACTAACCAAAAACTTCCTACCGAACACCCCTTCCCCCCATTGTTTTAGTTACTCTGACCTTCCATTGTATCTATATGGGTCAAAATTTTCACATCAAAAAACTTTTCACTTCCAATTTTTGTCGACCAAAAAGAAAGCAATTTTTGCACTTCCATCAAGAATTAAAAAGTAGCAGGAGGCATCAAAATAGACAGGAAGAAAGCATAAAGTAAATTTTTATGTTGACATGTCACGTAAGGATAAAAATCTTAATGAATAAATAAAGTCGAAAGTGGAAGCCGAAAGGGAAGCCGAGAAAATGAAAAGAGATGAGAAAAAAGTGTCGTGCATGACCGAAAATAAATTTCCATTTGTTTTAGTCTACCTTTATTTTTAACAATGTGGGCTGTCTGAGTGAAAAGTTTGGCTACATATGAGGAGCTTTTGGATCGTGCGTTATATTTCGGGAAACAATTTAAAGTCTCTTTCGAATGTGACGCATAGAATTTTAATAATTTTTGGATTTTAAGCAGCAAATTCATTAAAATTGTAAACATCTGTGCTTCATTTTGCATCAACTTGAACTCGCGTGCCAGCATACACACACAATCTAGAACAAAATTTATTCAATGCGCATTAAATGTGAAATTGATTTAACGAAAGCGAATCAACATGTGCATGAATGCTACTCAATTGATTTTTGATTGACAATAATTTTTTATTTAGCTTTCATTGAGCACAAAAGGAAGTGCCAACAACAAAAGGATGGAATTTTGAAACGTATTTAAATCATTTGTTGGTGTTAATTTGATTTGAGGTATTTTGTTAGAGCTTTGGATAAGACACGTTTGTACCTAGACGGCACATGGCGTTGAAATGGTGATTTTGCTAAGTCTAGCATAAAGTCAGAGTCATGAAGATTATACCCGAATAGTACAAGTCGGTTAATCGATCCAAAATCCAGCACTAAGCCGGCGTGAGTCAAAAATGGTATCCTTACTTACTTTCGTTTCTTCGCTGTCCGTACAGATCTAGTGAGATCCAAGACCTCCCTCAGTCGGTTCCTGAAGCTGGCTCTATCGCTAGGCTACCGTTTATTGTATCAATTTCTGCAATTCCAAGTGTGACACTATCTCTATCGACAGCTTTTCCATGAGTTCTTTGGCCTGCCAAAGATGGTATCCGACTTGATTTAACTGCGGAATCTTGTTATTCGAAGTATTTTAGGAGTTGCAACTACAAGGGCGTATTCAGGAAATCTCCCACCTCCTAATCAAGCTACACCTTGCACATAACTATTTAGAAATATGTACTTAAAATACCCAAAACTAATTTAAGATTGCCAAGAAATATTTCTTTATATTTAAGTGATCTAAAAATACTCAAAGACAAAACTTCTTCTATATTCTTAAACTATTCTTGTTTATGACATTTACTCATAAATTTTTTAATTCACTTCTATTAAAAGGGCTAAAAAGTTATGTCGATTTTATTTTCAGACTCTCACCTTTTATCGATGAAAAAATAATATATAAATTCATTCTAAGGCAAAGTTAAATCAAAGTCGAGAGCCAAGTCAAATGTCATGATATTTTTGAAATATTAACAATAATCGAAGTAGTGTAATTGAGGTTATGATAGTCATCATAATAAAAAAAAATATTTTTAGTTGGTTGTTACGAGATGATGAAGCATGCACAAAGTAATCGACACGATTTTGAATTTAGTCATTATTTTCGTAAGCGCGTAAGGATGTTGAGGTAGATTGTTGAATAATTTTGAGGATTTTTTAGAATTATTGACAAATTTATTGAATTATTTTGACTACAATTTCAGACATTCAGTCAACATTTGGAAGATTTAGACAAGAAACTTGGATTTAGAATGTCAATGAATGACCCGAACAGCACAACGTATTTGCAAGGACACCACTATGTAGTTGTATTAACGGTACGAAGTGGTCCTGACGGCACCGTGACAGCTGATTTCAATCCATTCTTATAGCATCTGGTGTACCTGTGAGTCATGAGAAAATAAAGCAAATTGAAGAATTCTATTCAAAAAAGGGGTGGCAGTTGGCTTGATCCCATAGTTCCTGAATACTCCCTCTCCTGAATACGCCCAAGCAGCTGTTAGCTCACAGACATAAGCCTTGTTTGTGGAAACTCCGGAATAATTTAAACTCTTAAAGAAACGTTCGCTTAATTTCATAAGCGATCATATCCAATAGCAAACTCATTAAACAACCCAATAATCATAATTTGAAGCAAAAAGGAAACTCAGAAATGTTCCTACAATTTAAATAGCACAATTAGGCAGACAAGTGGTGTCAGCATGTAAGCAAGCAAAACAAAAGTCGACGATAATATTCATACATAAAACAAAAAGTGACATACGCGGAACAGACAGCACTGAATACGTTGTGTAAGCGGAAATGAGTTTGAGGCTAGAGGAGGGAGGGAAGGGTTAGGGAAGATAAGAAACATACACGAAAATAAAAATATCCGCAGTATGAAAAAAGACAAAAAAAAACTCAGCGTAGGACATAACTGTGATAAACTACGCAATAAAAATCATAATTTACTGTCTGGTGGAATGAATGAATGGAAGAAAAATGGAAATTGATGAAATAAAAAGAAAGCAAATAGCGGACATAGCGGATGAGCGAATAAAAATAAAAATCCGAATAAGAAATAGACAAGCCTTAAGTTGTATGCGAACGCGGATCTCAGTTCCATGTGTTGATTATATTCACATGTGATTTTGGTTCTTTTGAATGTTTCAGACATGATTTAGGCAGGAAAAATGTTGCATAATTTTAAGGATGAATCAAGTTATATTGATAATATTCTGGTTTCTGATGGGAAAGGAGGTATGGAATATATACAAAAAGTCCTATCAAATTGTGGAGTAGGATATATGCTCTCAACCACTTCTTACACCCAACCTTGGTATGCTATTGATTCATGATTCTGTGATTGTCCTAAATGTGGATGTCCTAAATTGTCTTTTCCTAAGTCCCGTGGTGTAGTCACTAGAGCACCGATATATTGCCTTTTTGACAGGAAGACTTGACTAAGAGATCTAATGGGTCATTTGTTTCCATGTGAATATGCTTACAGTCCATCACACACCCCAAATCACATCCACAACTATTTTCTTTGCAGTAATATTAACTTGGGTATGAGTAATGGAAAATAGGATATAAGAAAGCTTCTCTTTTGCGCCTTTTTTTCATTCGTTCTGTTTTATGTGTTTCTTTTCTATTTTTAGAATATATTTTGCTGCCTTTTTTTTTTCGTCCATCTATAAATGACTCTGGTTGTATGTGGATTTAATGAGGCAATCATATCAACACGGCGGATAGTTAGCGAGACTAATTAAATATTTAATGATATTTTTCATGAAAAAAAAATATTTTTTTGGTTGGGGGCTGTACGTCACTTATTACGTCACTATCTTAAGAGGGAGAAGGAGAGGTTTGATTTAGTTATGGTTCAGGAAGCCATGAAGGAAAAGAGGGAATCACAACGTCAATTTTCAGGTTACTGAATAAGTGAACGGCCCCTTGATGCATTTTGGGATACTTGTGTGTGATAAATAGCTGATTTGTGATTAATAGGTGATGGGAGGTCATGGATCACAATAGATCTGTACGACCAGCAAAGGAGGTAATTAGGGTGATCATTGGTCACTTTTAATAGTTCATTTGGAATTAAATTCATCAATTATTCCTTACATATAGTTTATAACAGTGATGTACAAGCTATGTACCACGGGAAATTCCATGAATTGCAATAATTTAAGATGCTTTTGGATTTAACCTCTAAAACCTCCACCATCCATCCACCTAAACATGCTACTGCAAGAGACTCAACAAGTATACAACACAACATGATTAAAATAAAATTAACAAATTTTCTAGAATTGCTTGATTCTTGGAATTTTTCCCACACGATTCATGCATTTTTGTGCCTATTAAATCTCATGTATAAAAACCAAAAAAGATGAAGAACACAAAAGAAATCCACGTGCATATTAAAAGTCACGATATTAAATATGACGCAAAGTATAAATTATGATGCACAGGTGGATTTCTATAACAATAAATGAAAATTTATTACCTGAAAAAAATAATATTTTCGCACTTTTTTCAAACATTTTTCTAAGAAAATGAATAATTTTTTTTTTTTTGTGTAATAAAAGGAAATGTTGTGCATTGGGATTCATGAAGACGTGATCGTATTAAGTGTGCGAATGACTTTTGTGCTTTGTCTGCTGTAATTCATATTTTCTTAGCTTATTTTTAGCTTTTTGTAGATGAAAATTTTATGCTTTATGATTTGAGCTTTTATTCAATGACAATAATCTGAAAGTTTATTTTCATATTCATTTTAGATCCAATTGTTTACGGTCAATGACATAATAAGTGAATAAAATGCAAAATATGTCAAAATAATTCAAGAGATAATCAATAAATTTCGACATAATCTTTTCAATTTGATCAAGTACGTCTGAATTGGACATAAAATTCTTGTGTGGAACGAGGATGTGGAAGGATGATCCATTATATTTTCTGAACAACACACAACACCACATGGTTACTGGGGGACCGGCATGTTGCTCTATTAATGATAAGACATGAAGTTGCTAAGAAGTCCCCAAAACATCTGATTTCGACATATTTTTTACAGCGAAAAAATGTGGTTCACTGCAATGTGCTGCTCGGATTTTGCCAGTTTTGATCACTTTCACTCTAGGAGATAATGAGGATACTCACCTAAATGAGCATGCTCATAAGTATACTCAATCAATATACTTAAGTATGATCAATTTTGTGGGCATTCTCATAAGCTAGCCTAGCTCCTTGCCTATTCGAGTCACATTATTGAAGAGAAAAGTTAGATAGAGTTATTGTCAGAGGCGTATTCGAAGGAGGGGTGTTGGTTCGGGAGTCAAAATTATAACTTCAACCTCACCACCAATTATGGCTACAGAAAATTTATGACAATTCATTCAAATTTTTGATATTTTCGATATAAAAGGATAAAAGAACTGAAATAAAGTGGAAAATGAAACATTTATGAAACATTTGAATGTTTTTAGCCTTTGTAGCGCTCCAGAGCATCTAACAATCACTTCCTTGATATTTTCTTAATTTTTTATTTCTATGAGCTGCGCAGAAGTCAGAAATGATCTTACATTTGCAACAAAGTAAATAACAATATTGCTGCATCTTGTGGATCATCAAATTAAGTTGAAAATTCATGTAATTTAAATTTGTAGAAAAATACACAACAAATGCAGCTTTGTCATGCAATGCACAAAAAACATGTAATTTATGTTTCCAAATAGCTAGCATCCAAATCATTTTTGCGGTCGGTTACGATCAATAAAAACAAATTTTTGTTTATCACTGATAACACACCCATAAATTATAAACTGCAACATACTCTGCCCTGCGGTGATGTGAACATGCAACATATACGCTGCGATCGTAAATTCTTTTTTAGTTCTGCTTCTTATTATGCCATTTGATTACATTAAAAGGAAATTCTTTAAATTCTTCAAGAGACACACACAAAATATTTCTTAAGAATGTTTGGAAATTTTTTGGAGATTTTTTTAAAAATTTAATTTTTCTTCTTAATTTTTCTTATTATGGTTCAGAAAGAGAGTTTGAAGGAATTTATATTACTATCAATTGGATCGACTAGAATACGGAATCGGACATATTCACACTATATCAAGAAAATGTAAATTCGAGAATAAACTGGATATTTTTTTAATTTGAGTGATTACAAATAAATATATCAATAATTACATTTTCACATCTAGCCCAATTCTTTTATTGAGGAATTTGGGTACGTTTCAGGAATTAAGTTTGACACTTCTAATGTGTCCTCTGTAAGAGCTAATGATGAAGTGAACTCTGACCCTCGTGACTCTATTTTCTTTGCTGAATTTAGATTAATTAACCGACTTGTGCTATTTGGCTATTCGGGATTGAAATTTTATTATTTTCAGAGCAAATGTTGATGCAACGAGAGAAAGAGGATAAAAATGCCAATCTTCTGCATTAAAAAATAAACAAACGACTCCTTTTCCTTCCTTAACAAAGCATAAATCAAGAAAAAGTATGAAAATGTTGAATCAATTCCTAAAAAATAATAAAATCAATTTCTGAATTTTTATAGGTACAAAAAAATTTAAATAATTTCAAATGCCTTAAAAAAGAGCGCCGAAAAGCTCCGTCCAACTTCAATCAGCAACTCTCACTCTCATTCTCCCCTAAGACTATCCATAAACCACAACAAAACTCCACTAAAAAAAAATTCTCTCATTCTCACGAAAGTTCCTCATTTAAACTCCATAAAAAAAAGGCAGAAGTATAAAAAAGTAAAAAAGAAATAAAAAAAATTTGAAGAAAAAAAACCAGTTCCCCACCAGTGCATAACAAAGAGCTCTCTCGATCGCATTTCAATGTGCGATAAGTAAAGCAATATTGAAATAATAAAAAAAAAAAATTCTCCCGATGCACGGCATACAAAAGTGCGAGAAGAAATTCGATTCATTTTAAATTATTCCGTTGATGTGATCGGATACGTCCGAAAGTCGGATCGCGAATTTTTTTCAATAAAACAAAAAAAAAATATAATTTTTTGTGTGCTGTTCAAAAAAAAAAAAGAAGATTATTTTTGCAACTTCAATTTAATAAAAAAGATATAAAAAAACAAAAGAAGAAGCTGTTGCATTCTTCTTATTTTTCGCGTGTGCATGGACGTACTCTTGTGTATTTCATGCATTTCATAAAGTAAACATTTTTTTTTTTTCGTAATCTTTTGAGGTCAAAGTAACGATAAAAAAAAATTAAATAAAAATATCGCCAGAAGTGCTCCAAGTACAAACGACTTCTCCCGTCTTTTTTTTTTTTGTTATACTTTAATTCATGCACTTTTTTGAGTCCGAAAATAAAAAGCATAAATGCAGCGGTATTTCTCGTGTATTGTGCACGGAAAGCAACATTTTCCGTAATTACTCTCATGTGTGTGGCGTGAACATCGTTTTTGAGACCTCAACTTAAGGAGATATGTAAAATAAAAGTGGAATAAAGTAATTGTGCAATTATCGACAAATTTTTACAAATTATCATTTGCGTTTATTATGCAAAAAAATTCTTTAAATATTTAAATTAAAAAAATATTTGGCTTCGAGGTGAAAATAAGGAAATCCATTGTGGGGTGCAATAGCTTAAAAATTGATAAGTTTTGTTGATATTGACAAATGATTTGAGCTGCAATGTGCTTATTATGATGCAATATTGTGAATAATTGCAATTAAATATTGAATTAAAAATTCAAAAGTGACCAAATTATTTAAATTTTGGACAATCTTCAATAACTAGACACATAAGATCCCCAATAAATCCACAAGACACAAATCAAGTTAAAAGTACCTAAAAATACAACATTTATGCAAAAAAGATGTGTGAAGAGACGCAGATACCAATGAAAAAATTATAAAATAAAATTCAAAACAAACAGAAAAAGCCAAAAGAATTAAAAAGTGCAAGAACTGAAGTTGTACGTGCAATTTAGAACATAATTTAATGGGAGATAACAAGTTGAATAATTATTACAGATTGTTGCAATTTTGTGAGTGTTGATTTGATGTCCTGTAGAGAATTTAGCCTATAAGGACTTACAAATTCTGTGAAATTTAAGAGATTTGTTGAAGCATATAGACAAAAACTGACAAAACGCGTAAATTAAGTGTAAAAATAGCTAAAATAAACTGCTAAAAATTAATAAAAATCGCAAAATAAACCAAAAAATTTCTAGAAAATTTACAAAAAAATTCAAATTAAAATACAAGTGCAGTGAAAATAGAATTTTGTGTAAAATATAAAAATCTACATTTAAAAAATAAAAGCGTCAATTACGTTGTCAAGTACAAATTCAAAAAATTCCAGAGAAATTTCTTTGATAGTAAAAGTAATAAAAATTTTAAATAAAAAAGTAAAAATAATAAAGAGAATAATTTAAGAGCAAAAAATAATAATTTTTAGCTATAAGTGTAAAGTTAATAAATTTTCCATGAAAAGAAATAAGGAATTGATTTTGTGGAGCTAATTAAACACAATAATCATCGTCGTTGCTTCATATTTACATTTAAAAAGGAATTAAGTTATTTAAATAAAAATTGCAACATTTTTTGATGCTGTGTTGCGAGGTGAAAAAAATATACAAATTGAGTTCCTCTCAGCGTAGAATTTTTGAAATAAGAAAACTACAAAATTACTTTCATTGAAACTAAGTTAAATTTTAGGTAAGTTTTGATCATAATTTGAAGGATTTTACTGAAATTTTGTTAGTGAATTTTGATTTTTATTAAACTTAAAAAGTGAATGTCTCTTAAATATGCATACATTGTGAAAATCTTAGTCATTTGCTCTGAACCGGCATTTTTATATGTTAAGGTTTCGGTAAAAAGTGCTAAAATATTTTGGAATTAAAATAATTTTTTTAAAAAAATTTTAAAATTACTTTTTTGAACTGGTTCATCAAAAAAAATATTTATGGGTGCATACTTATCTATAACACTTCTTTATTTACTCAAACTAAGCTTTGATATGAAGCCTTGCTTACTGTACAATGCTTTTCAAATCTATTGCTGGTCTTATTACAAAGTTTAAACGATTATTGAATTATTTTTTACAAATTTTGTGACTTGTCCATTAAAGAAGCATTAAATTCTAGTTTAAAATTGACAAACAAAATTTCAGTATTTAATTGAAACTTCAAATAAATGTCGGTTTAGTTAAATTTTAATTCATTTCCATCTCTTCTCATTCCAGTGACACAAATAAATAATAAAAAAAATCCTCCAGGACTTCAATTAGAATCGAGAATTTCAAGAACTTTCATTTTGAAAAACTTCTTGAATTCTCGTCTCTACAAAGAAAATCGAAACTTATTCTAACCTTAAAAAAATATCAATTAAAAGGCACAACCAAGTCATCATCAGTCAGAAGTCCTCAAAAAGTAGTGCAAAAAGAATTTTAATAGCTTTGTTGATTATCTGACTATAAATAATCAAAGTGTGAGAATGATTGAAGTAAACATGACCCACAGTTATATACAAAAAGTCAATACAGATGTAAGTGTGCAGTGTGAGGATACTCAGCTCAGTTCATGTCATTGTAAAAGGAGAAAAATGAAAATAAATCGAAAAAATTCAACAAAATTTTTCAGTCACAAATTACTCCTCATTTTACTCATTGGATTTGTATCCTGCGTACATAGTTTGTCACATGCTGAGACATCGTCAGTGAGTAGTATTCAAATGAAGAAATTTGTTGACGATTCGCATGATTTATCGACACCGAGTGATGATGATGAGAGTGAAGAATTTGATGATTATGGGACGCCGCATCATCAAGAGGAAATAGCGAGGAAATATCAGGAACAGTCAATAAAATATAATCCTAAAAAGTCACAAACTAGCCATGAAATTGTTCATCATGAGATTCATGAGCTTCCAACACCAACAACAAGTTCACCATCAAAATGCGCTGGATCATGTCTAGACAGACAAGCTAAAGAAACTGAGGCACTTGATGCCTTTAAAAAGACACTCCTCATGAAACTTGGGATTGAAAGGCCACCAAATGTGACTAAGACACACTCAGTGCCTGAACATATTCTCGAGACACTTTGTAAAAAGATGAATATGCCAATTGAATACTGCACGAATAAACAACCAAATTATAGGAATTATGAGTATCAATCAGATGATCCCAACAGTTTTGGACATGATCAAATTATTGAACAAACTGAGGATGTGCAGTACAATGCTGTTGAGAATAGAATTTATGCGTTTCCAAAATGTGAGTACGAAAGTGTTTCTTTATTTTTGGGATTAATTATACAATAGGATGCAAGGAGTTAGGAATATGACTAGGGTATTCAGTGCTGACTTTTAAATCTTTAAGAATTAGATGATCTCATATTAATTGGATGTTCTAAACAGTCATTTAATCATTTATTAAAACTGGGACGAAATCAATCTTCACGTGATCGCTAAGGTAGCTTCATGTCTTGTTGTCGATGCAGTGAAGTACCCTTGAACGAAACAATGCAACAAACTGCATTTTTTGCTACAAAAATGGGTCATAATCAGCTATCAGGTATCATCAATGCAACTTTGAATACTTTTTGACCATTTTTGATAGCTACGACTCTCTTCAGAGTATACGATCGTTAACGTACCAGGTGGCTATTGTACAAGTGAGTTAGTGTACCATTGGGGTAAAGAACCAAAGGGCAATTGTCCATGGGTAATCTGTTTACCTCACATCACTACCTAAACCACAAGAAATTCCATCATTAAATTCCCAAATATTTGTAAATAAACAACATCATTTGCATGTGGCAATCTATAAAATGCAAACGTATGATTGAATGTAAAACTGAGTCAGTTGCTGTCGCAATTTAATCTTATCGCTAAAATAGGAATGAAGGAAATTTCTTCTTTTTCCTTACTTTGTTGTGTAATCTCTTGTTTGTTTGCAATTTTTTTTTTTCTTAACGCGTCAATGTAACTGAAGTGATCTTGATGGTCCAAAGATTGACTTTATTAACATGACGAGATGGAAGGGGGAGTTTTTGTGATGATTAGTGAGTGATGAAACCTAACAGGTTGATTGACATATGTGACAATTTTTGAGGGAGATTTTGAACTACACCCGAAAAGCACATCTCTGTTAATCGGTCTAAAATACAACCCCAGACAGGTGTGACTCTGACTTGGTGTCGGATTCGGCTTAAATTCTTATATAGCTGTACTTTAGTAAGATTTTGGATTATTTAACGGATTTGTGCACTTGGAGATGAATCTTTTGATGACATTAAGTGATTCAGGAAGGTGTAGAAAAGGTAGTTAATTACTATCTCAAGGCAAATGTGACTTTGATGTTGAGTCAGATTCGGTAAAATCTAGTATCGATTCCAATAATATTTTGGCAGAAGTAGAGACTTTAAGCAATTAAAGATTGATGAAAATTGTCTTACTTATTGAACGAATTCTTAACAGGATCCTCAGTATATTCAGTCTTATCCTTCATATGCTACTCACCATATTCCCATAAAAGTTCATAATAGTATCTAAATTTCACCAGACGACCACCAGAATAAATAAACAAAAAAAAAGTTAATTCGTGTACGGAATCGATTGGAAATAGCAAAAAACTTTCTTTTCATTTTTCCCTGTTTTCTCAAAAAAAAAAAAAACTCTAATTTCTCCCCTTTTTTTTTATCAAATTTCACTTCTTATTTTTGCATAAATATCTACTCGAACTACGTACGTGTACACAAAAAAAAAATACTCAAAAGTGCGGATAATGACATGCAAAATCAATAAAATGTGAAATATAGTCGTACGGCAGTAGTTTTTTATATTCAATTTTTTTTTTAAATTACACTTTTGCGAACTCTAGTTCAAAGGTGCAATTTTCAATGTTTCATGCCTTTTTTTGTGTTTTTGAATTTTTTTTTTTGCATCGAAAGTGCACTGTACGCAGTAGTTGTGGTATTGTTGTTGCCGTATGGTTATGCCGTATGCGAATAATATGGATAAATATATAAGCATAAAGCTGAATAAAAAGGGGGGAAAGGAGCGATAAATTGATACGTGCGCGTAAATTTCTCTTTTATTGTTGTTTTTAAAGTCCCTTATGGGGACTCTGATTGGGTTTTTGGACAACATTGAGATTTGGTAGAAATGAATTTTGGGAAAATTCTGATAAAAATTGCAAATTTTTAACAAAATTTGGTAAATTTTTGAATATTTCTTGACGACATCCTCTGAAAAATTCTGACAAATTTCATCACAACTTAATACTTTCCTTAAATCACCTTTGCTTGCTCTGGTTTAAGTTTCCATGGTCAGCGACTGTAAAACGATAAGTTACACAAAATGCAATGAATTTTAAAGGCAGCAGAAGCAAAAAAAATGTTGAAAGGAATTGGAAAAATAAGAAAATATTGAATTATTTCATGTAATTATGTGTAAAAGGTGATGAGAAAGGTTTATTTTCATGTTTTTTGGCATTTACAATGTAATGACATTGTGTGGGGTTGAATGGATGTTATGTAATGTTTGATGGGAAATGAGTGATGCTGATGAGTACTTTTGGTTGGTTGCTTTTTGGCAATTCATGGGGACATCCCTAACAGACAAAGATACCGCTTTTACGTACCGTAGTGATCTTTCTGTACCATTAGAGCATGTTCTTTGTCTGTTAGGGTAATCAAAATTTGGCTGAATTTTGGATGCATTCCTGAAATTATTGTTTGATAATTCATTGCAGTAAAAATAAGATTTAAATTTGAGTAGATTTTTGACCAGAAATCTAGAATTTTTCGATCAATTTTTTAGATGCATTCAAGTTAAAACTCGTCTAAATTCGCATTCTTAAGTCAATGTAAGTCCAAACACCATCAAATTTCACTAGGATCACACCAAACTTGAGTTTAATGTTTCAATAACAGTTGTCAGGACTTGATTGTGAAGGAGTTTACATACTGATCGAAGATCAGATTTTGTGTAGACGCCTTTATGAGTCCGGACTCCTTGACAATCCTTTTACTTAAAAAATAAACTTGAACATTATTTTTGTTAGAATCTCTTCCACCCCTGCACATAATAGCTTAACGACTTCTATTACAATTTGCGTAATTTTACCTTTTGTTTATTTATTTATTTTCCATTTCATTAAAAATGCAAATTGTAGTGTTTCTTTTGTGAATTTAATTCACATAATGTGGAAGTTTGAGGAAAAAATTCCGAGTAATTCTTACTATTTTAAAATAGTTTATAGACTTTTGGAATAGACGTTTAATTTGACTGTATGAAGGATAGATTGATGATATGGATCTTGGTTTTGGGAATCAAGAAAGGGTCAGAAGGTAAAATTAAGGCAAAAAACTCAATAATTCCACAAAATTTCAATCAAACCTTAACACGCTGCCAATATTCAAATTAATCCTCAAATGTCGTCATATCCAATCACATTAATTTTCCATTGTAATTGTAAACCCAAAATAAAATTACTCCAAACAATAATTTTACAATAAAAAAATGCTTTAAGTAAACAAAAAATTTATGTTCGCATCAAATTTCCGCTCACTTCTGTTCATGCGCCACAAGCCTTACCATAAATACAATCACGATCGTAACATGATCATCATTTGTAGTGACATTCACATTAACCGATGATGTAAGGAGGATCCGATAAAAAAATAATGTTTTTGCCACATGACTCATGTATTCCTGAGTTGGGTTACAAAGTTGTCGTGCAAATATTTATTTTTTGATGATTTTGGAATTTTTTTGAAATAAAATTTGATAAATTTTGCAATTTGAATTTCAATAAGCCTGCAACATTTTATGGGACTTTAAAAATTTCATTGAATTTCACCATCAAATATGTCATTAAGTCCTTAAGTCCGTTCATTGAAAATGAATAATTTTTTTTTGATTTCATCACCTTGACCAGTACAAAAATCAACGGCAAAATGCATCGAGAATGGGAAATCCGATTAAATGTACAACATTGTAGCCACAATATCGTATTAAATATGCAATCATTAACCTATAATGGACCTTTTGCAATTAATCGCATTTTAAAAAATTTATAACACATATTTGTGGGTGTGGAAATGGAGTGTGTTGGCATTTATTGGTATATTTGAGGGTCAGGTATGAGTCTGCAACAATTTCATATTTTTAAATGGCACAGAATTCATGAAAATCCTAGAATGCAGCTTCAATAGCAGATTTGGCAGAAATTGGTTAGTTTGGGCTCTTAATCACTTATTTCTCTGGTCGTACAGATAGCATGTGATCCAAGGCTCATCTCAGGTCGCACCTAAAGCTGAGTCTATCGTTGTCGTCTGTCTGCCGATTTCCAATGCCATTGTAAGACAAAGTATATCTGTACAGTACATTTTCACCACCAGAGATATTAGCCCTAGAATCCAGTGAAGACGCTTGCCATTAAAGTCCTACCAACTCTGGTCTATGACCGTGGATATCTCCAAAATTAATAACATCAATGTTTTCACGAACCAAAACCTTTAAATTGACTTTTAGCATCAAAATTTCAACGTCTTTTCATTCTCAACTATTGCAGCAAGTTGAAGGATTAAAGCAGGTTAAGAAGGAAAAAATCAAAAGCAGACTAAAAGATCCAATATCTCATGCACATTGTTTTGCTATTATATTCTCACACATTCTTCATTCCTCTCGTTTCAATCTTCCTTTATTCTTTTATTTTATTTTAAAAAAACCAGTTTTGTTCCTCTCAAATCGAACACAATAAATCGCGCTAGAAACTGCATTTTGCCTTTTTTTTTCATCATCATCATTTAGCTCCCAATCTGCAGCAACACCTGCCACTGAATCAATTTGACCTTTTTAATCCTTCTCAACACGATTTTTTTTTTACTCTTTTCTTGGTTCTATTCACTTCTTTTAACATCATTTGATTGCTATTATTATGCGCTATTGTGTAACAATTTGAAGAAAAAAAACGATGTGAATAGACTAAAAGACGTGTGATGAATGGAAGCGAAGGAGAAGAAGAAGGAAGAAATTAGTTTCATTGCATTACTGAATAGAAATACAAATTAGGAGTGTAAAATTAATTTCAAATGTCCTAGTTTTTATGGAGTGTCCTAAGCGCATTTTCAGTTCTCAAAACTGTATCCGAGTGGCACAATGCAGCAAACTTCATTCTTTGTCGTAAATATGGGTCGAAATCCATCGTCATGGCTACTTCGCGTCTTACCATTAAAATGTCGATTTAGCATTGTCCAAGACAACACTGTGTACTATTTGGGATAATCTTTGACTATTTTGTGTGGTTCTTGTCAAAATTGACAGGACTTAATTGTTGAGGCGTCTGGAGTCCGCCAGACAATGGAGTCCGGACTCCGTGGAGGCTTCTTTTTTTGAGTTCTAACTCCAAAAGTCCTGGCATCTATAGTAAAAAACTTCTTTTTTTGATGCCGACCATCCGAACAATTTATTATACACATTTATACAAAAATGTGCTAAAAGGATATGAAGACATATTGAGGATTACATTTTGATGAATGAAACATTTTCTATTATTTATTTTCATGACTTAAAAAAGTAAAAAATTAAGGATGTAGAATTAGTTGTATGATTAATAAGGTGTGATGTATCTTTTGATAATTGTGGTACATGAGGTTAAAAATTGAAATTCTTGGAATCTTGACTCTTGATCTATGCTATAAAATGAGTTCTTATCCGCATGCATACTCTAAAATTGCGTCCACAATTAACAAACTATCATCAAAAATCATCAGCTCAAAAAATCCACAAAATTAAAGTGCGTCCATGCAAATTCATATAAATATTCATTACCCATTCATCTTTTCATACTTTATTTACACACTTATGCTTAATACTCAATTTACTGTGCGTGCGATGCGTGGCATATTATGACATCTTCAATTTATTAGACTCAAATTGAATTACATAATAATATAAAGTGATGAAATGTGAGATTGTAGATTCTTGATGTATTTCCTGTGCAGCACGTGTATGGAATGCTAAAATTTGAGGGTTTTGGGAAAACACTGGCAAATTGGATAGTCTTGTCACCCTCAAAAGGGTGGATTGATTAGACAGGTTGTCCTTGGGATTGTAAATTCAAATAAGAACTGAGACTGAGGCTGAGACTTACACCTAAGCCGACCAGTACTCGAAATTCGGAAGTCATGGTCTCGATCTACAGAGCCTATAATACTAAGCTGACGTCAACTCTCTATGTACATTCAATAGCTATTTCCGTTAAGAGGCACAAAATTTGCTCTAATTTCTCAATTCTCAATGATTCAAACTAAATTGTGTTCCTCACTGCTGATCATTGCTCAGTTTCGTATATGAAAAAAAAAAGCAAAAACAAAAGAGTTCAGCATCCAATGTCAAATTGTTTGACATTTCTTTCTTCTTTTTTTCATTTGTATCACGAAAGAGAAAAGTCATTAAAAATTTATTCAGATCAGATTCATCTTCAATAATTTTGATGCGCCCAAAAAACAAAAAGTATCAATTAAATTCAATTAATTGCCATTTTTGCATCCTCGTGCGATCAGCATGAAAACGAAAAAAAAAAATATTTTATCGCGTACGTTTTGTTGCCAGTTTTCGTTTATTTCGGCCCCAATGTCAAAAACCTCATTCAATGGCGAAGAACTTTTTTTTTCTCATTCTCCCGTACAACTGCAATGTTCTGCTTTTATTTTAGTCATTTTTTTTGTGTATTTCTCATTCCTCTTCGTCTACGATACGAAATATATATAAATTTAGTAAGTCGTCTGGATAAAGTCTGGAAATTTTTTTGGGAATTGAGAGAAAGAGATGGAATGAGTGAGAAAGATCAAGAGAAAAAAATCTGCATTTTGGATGAAATCTTAATGGGTACCGTGGATAATGAAGGAATTAAAATCACTGTTGATCTCATTTTTTCTGCATTTTTTAGAGGATGTAGAGATTTCTAGATGGATTGGGGCTATGATGCAGATATGGCGAGTGGGTTTTGGAGTATTATAGGGTGATGATTCAATTGTTAAGACCTAGAATTGTCAGCAATGGACCAAAACTTACAGTAATGTGACCTTCAGATATGACAGACAATTGTCTGAATTGACATCAGTTGACCTAGTACTGATAGCAATTGACCGGAACTGACAGCAAATAGTCTAAACTGACAGGAATTGAACGTAACTGACAGCAAACGATCAGAACTGACAGCAAAGTACCAGAACTGACAGCAAACGATCAGAACTGACAGCAAAGGACCAGAACTGACAGAAAATGATCAGAACTGACAGCAATGAAGACTGACTGCAGAACTGACAGCAAAGTACCAGAACTGACAGAAAATGATCGGAACTGACAGCAATTGATCGGAACTGACAGCAAACGACCAGAACTGACAGCAAAAGACCAGAACTGACACTAAATTTTGAAATTTGATAGAAAATGATCAAAAACTAGCTGAAAATCACAATTAAGCATATTCACAACCCAATGCGCTCTAAAACATCAAATCCAGTCTAAATTTATTCCTTATCTAATTTTTCTTAATTATTTAACATCCATTCTCTTTTTATTACCACCATTCTTGATGCAAAAAGTATCGAGTTACAAAGTCTCCCTTGCTCAATATTTTTTAGAGGTCACTGGTCTTAGAATTTATTTTTTTTTTTCTTCTCATTTCTTAAAAAAAAGTTTTTTTTTCCTTAGATTTAAGTGGGAATTAAATAAGAAGATGAGATACAAAAATAAATCAAAATGCAGTTGATGAATAATTTTTTATGAAGCTCCTACTGAGCTCCAAAATTGAAAGTAATTTTTCGTTATTTATTTAGATGAGATCAAAGGGACAATGATATGATGGGAATGAACGTGAACGTGGACTTTTGGCGGGAATCTTGTGGAAATTTGGCAAGCAATCATTTGAGGTTATAAGGAAACTTACAGATTGTATTTTAGATTTTTGAGGTTATACTTGAGAATTTGGAGGATATGTTTGGGGTTTTAGGGTTATGATGGAGATTTTTGAGGTTATTTCTAAAATTTTTGAGGTTATGATTGAGGATTTTAGGTAAGGTTTGAAACTTCAGAAGTTATTTTTGAGATTTTTGAGGTTATGTTTGACCAAATATCATCAAAAACTCCCAAAAACCAAAACTAAATTCCAAAATTCTTTAAAAAATTCACTTCAAGAACAAATTCATCATCAATTTGCTTATCACATGCGGCAAATAGTAGTGAATAAAAAGAAATAATCACGGAAATTTCAGATTAAATGGAGCGATGAATGAAGAATAAGATTCTTTTTTTCATATGTTCATTTGCAATCTAATCTGCAAGTCTTATCTCATTCATAAATGTATTTGCGAGATGCTGCCAAGGACGAGCATTTTAGGTGAATTTGTGAGTATCAAAAAATTGAGAGTTGAGAATTTTGGACTGTTTGGAGGCTTGAATGAGTACTTGAATATACTATGTGCACATGATCTGTATATGGGTCGATAATTCATCACAATGTTGCTAAATGAATAAACTAGTATTGAAGTGATCAATCTGGACTAAAGCGCATTTTGTGTCATATTGAGTCAAAACTAGTCAAAAAATTATTGTCAAATTTTTATAAGTGTCTCCTTGTTAAGGACAATGTTAATCTAATTACCAGATACTATAATCTAGTATCCAGTCCCTAAACCTATCCCAAAAAATCATAATTTCCAAGCATTCATCTTCAAATTTCTCTCAAAACTGTCCATATAAAAAAAACTTTTTAACCGCAATTAAATCAAACAAAAATTTGCATCACAAATATTCAATCAAATTTAATAAAAGCAACTGATATCAAGTCAAAGACATTTGATGTCTGTGAGGTCGTCTAGCCGCTCATTCTCTTTCTGCTCTTCATTTTATTGTAGGATTGAAATTTAATTTACATATTCTTTTCGTGAGTAACGGGTGATCATCAATGAGTAAGAATTTTTATTCGAAAAGAGTTGAGTTTATCAGTATATTTTTTGGGGGTATTGTGTATTTTGATGAAATATTTACGTATTATTCAGTAAAATTTGAATTTAAATCTGTTTCGCTAAAAAGCACATGGCATAAAAATGACCCAAAATCCTGTTTTAGGGTGCAATGACTCTAGCGTCTCAGGCCGGATTTCATCAAATCTTGCTTGGAGCCAGAGCCACGATTCAATTAGAGGCCTTCGTAATGTGCCTCTACCTAATGTACCTTCCAAGCTTATTGGTTCCGAATCGACTAAAAACCATTGAACAACTACTGACTAATCCAATTTTACCGGCTCTTTTAAAATTCTTCATAAAATCTTAAAATCCACTATAGTGAATCACATCGATTCCTTTTCAAAATTAAAAATAAGCTTTACAGCTAACACGTGTACTACCCACTAAAGATCTCTCATTTTTTCAAAACACAATATACTTAAAATTTCAATCATCAACATTAAAACAAAACAAACATTTTCTAACTATTTTTTTTCCGCTCAGTTTTAAAAGGCTACAAAATATGAAAAATTAAAGAGTAACAAGAAATATGTACAAAAATTCTCACATGGAACTGCTTCATGAGTTGGGTGACTATTAAGGATTTCAATCCTAGGATTGAAATGAATAACCGAGTTTAATTTCGGAACTCAGTACAATTTAATTTCAGAATTGAAAACATAATACAATTTTGCCATACAAAATTCCGTATGGCCAAGTAAACTCTATCATGAACCAAACAATAATTGATCAAACATCCTACGTCAGGCCTAATGGTTGTTTTAATGGTCATCCTAACAAATGGTTATCCTATTTATGTGTTAAAGATACAAAATACAAAAAATGCAAGCATGTTTTCTTGTATTAATTTCAATTTGATTCCTATTGCTGTTTATGAAGTTTTTTTGAATTTTGATATTAAATTGTTGGTTCGTGACTAAGGATAGAGATGTATATTAAAATGTTTAGATTAGATTTAGTAGATAGACATCTCTATCTCTAGTCCCTAAATGCAAAAAGGATTTAACTGGAATTTTGAAATAATTAAAGTCACTGGGAAGACTTATAAAGGAAGAATCCTTAATTGAAGTCCTTAACACTTGAGTTCTTAACATTCCGGATTCACTAAGGAATTCTCTATACATGACAATGAACCCATTTGTATCTCAATCCAGGGGTTTGAAACTGATCAATCTAAATTTGACAATATTTGATATTTTCGATCATTTCTGAATTCATTGTGATCAGTTCCATATCTTCAAATGGAGTCTGTAAACGCAATTATGATATGGTAGGCAGGGGCAGCCCCCTGATAACCTGTCACCTATTATGTTCAAGAAAGACAAATCATGCTGCATACTAAATTTAGAAATTAGAAACATTTCATTCAAATACCTAAGTTTGTCGAAATCCTTAGCACCAAACCCCTTCATACCCCCAGAATTATAATTCTCTCCATTCCATAATTCTTTCTTTTCTTTTCTTTATTAACCAACAAAAAAAAATCTTACTTTTATTATATTTTTCGTGAAATCTTTCATCATCATCAATCAGAAGCATCAACGCGGCATTTTATTAATAATGCATGAGATGCGAAAGAGATCATTATGTGCAATATTAATGAGGCGCAACAGTTTTTCTTTCTTTCCTTCTTTTCTCTTTCTTTGCGTTTTGCTTCGCTCTTCTTCACGTTGTAGTTTTTTTTGTCGGCATTATTGCATTATGTGATCGAGAATCGAGTGAGTGAGTTAGAGATTTTTTGTTCGAGCAACAGAGGCGTAGTGGCGGGATTTGGCATGGTATTCTGAGGGTAAATTTAGAACTTAAATATTTTTTTCAATGACCCCTCATAACCCACCTTATCATAGCATCAAAAGGTCTTTGAAGTCAAAATTATTTAAATTTCAACATAAATTATTAGTCGTTGCTTATCCACTTTAAAGAATTACGGATTTTGAAGTGTTTTGTGTACATCGAGCACGTCTTGACATGATGTAATAAGGAATGATATTAAATGACAAATTTTGTAAAATGCGTAGTATGAAGCATGACTTTAATTTGAAGAAAGTGCATCTGGAATGATCTTTAAGCGATTTAGATTAGATGATGACTTGCTTCTGATTGTGGTGCTGCCATCGTTCGGATGAGGATGTTTGGATGGTCTTTTAATTTATTCTTTAACCCGGCATATTTCTCGGACGCCAACTATGTATTTAGTGACATCACGGTATACCGCTAGAAGATACACTAGACATTTTGTCAGCTAATGAGTCAAACTTAAGTCTGACTCAAAGTCTGTCTTCCAAGAGTTCACTGGTTACCATCGTGATTCATCATACTGAAGCAGTGGTGGGCCACCAATGTGCTGCGGCACACTTACGTGGTACTGAAATATTTTGAAAATGTCAAGTGGTTTTGGTCATGGCTTCCAGTCGAGGTGGATCGTGTCACAAAAAAGGTTGTCCACCACTGCATTGAAGTCTCGGAAACTTCCCATAAAACCAATAATAAACGACTCATAAAGTCCAATAAAACTGCAAATCGCAAGCCTTAAACCTATCACATTACAATAATTTTTATTGGATTTGCATCTCACAATATTGTTTATTGCACTCATCAAGTTGAATTAAATTTTTTTTATGGCACTTCATCTTTCATCGCATTTTGCTACTAGCTTTATTAGTTTGCATCATTTTACTATTCATGTATACAACAATGAAATATGTACGCGATTCTATTTTTATTAATAAAAAAGTGTGGCTGAAAGTGCGCTATACATTAGATAAGTACTTGACTGAGTTTGATTATCAAAGGTTCACTGGGCTCTCAAGTAGCTCAAATGACCACCAAACCTAACGATCTGCACACTTAGCTTTCTACTTCATTAATTCAACAATTAAATTACATACAAATTATTCAATTAGGTCTCAATTTCAAGATAATAATTTTAATATTAAATTAAATGTATTTATTGATAAAATGATTAACATAATGTGAGTTACAAGATATAATAATTTATTGTAATTTCATAAATTTACAACAATTATGTACATTAATTTAATTTGCAATATTTTTTCTCAGTAAGAAATTTCTCTAAATTATCATTTTATGTGCATTTTATTATGAAGGAGTAAAGGGCAAGTAATGATGGGATTTGGTGATATGGATAAAACGCAGTTTTTACATTTATTTGACATACATTTGGTGCGTTTTTGAGACGCTGTCTTGCCGATTTGACTTTTGCCTTCTAGAAGACGATGGGTTTTGGTCGTGGTGACGGTTTTGTCCTAATGGACATTTTGTTTTCCCAACTATGTATGCTGCTTGTCCCAGGATATATCAATTCAACGTACTTAACCACAATTTGTGCAGTTAATCACATAATTCGAGTTGGAGTGACTAGAACAACAGAAAATCACCCAAATTCAACTAGACTTTCTCTGAGATCGAATCTGGGACCTTTGAGTTGACTGCTCGACTTCCCAATCAACTAGACCATCGCCGCTTTTTCGCTGATTTTTACAGTTGCCCAGCCATTCCAAATTAGCATCTCAAAATCTCAAATTAAGTTTCACTAATTGCATAACATGGAAATTTATGAAAATTGATTCAATATCCGATTTTTCCCTACATTGTCTCTCTCGCATTTCATTTATCTTCACATCGCGTTGCACTTCTTTTTCTTTTCCGCGATTAAAAAATTTAAAAGCGAGAAAATCAATAAAAATTTACGATGTAAATTAAATGTAAAAGGTGCTTATTTATCAATCTCAGTCGATATATGTCATTTGAAATGAATTATTCATTCATCGATTGATTTACTTGCGTGAAGTGTATGCATAATGAGTGAGTATGAAGGATGGAATAAAGAATGTGTGTGGATGCTCTAGAAAAATTAATTTTTTTTTTGTGTGGATTTTTATGAGATTTTTTTTCTTTTCTGTCTTTTAAATGCAAGGTGAGCCTTTGCATGCAACAAAGTAAATTTCATTGCTTATTGTGCAATATTTAAGATGGTAATGTCTTAATAAAAATCGACAGAAATAATTTTATACATTCTGAGGAGGCAATTTGCATGTACGATTAAGTCATTTGGATTCACAATTTAAATAAGACATAAATTTACTTCTGAATGTGCATTTGATGACCAATAAAATTGACTTAATGGACTTTATAATAAAACTGTTCAATTTCTCAAGAGAATGTTCTGCATGACTTTATATATTTAAGGTTGGACATGTTCGAAAACTGTTAGTAGCCACGCTTCTTGTTTTTAGAATTTCAGTCTCTTGGTGAAATACAAATTAGGATAGATTTGGTCTCATGTCCCTTATAAATACAAATTTTAGGATTTTAAGCCTCTAAGTATCTAGTGTAAGGGCACCTGAACCTCTGAACTCTAGTATGGAGACACCTCAACATCAAATCCCTAATGTGAAGACACCTAAATCTTAAAACTGAAATGTGGATACACCTGAACCTTAAAACTCTAGTGTTGAGACACCTGAACCTCAAAATTCAAGTATGAAGGCACTTTAGCCTCAGGACACTAGTGTGAAGATACCTGAATCTCGAATTTTTACCTTAAAACTCAAGCTGACCGAATGTATTAAAATTAGAATATTTGCAACCAAGCAAATCCAAACAAGTATACAAAAATGCACTAAAATATGATCTAATAATGAGCACAATAATCTATTCTCCAATTTTGAAGTCATTCTTCCTCGTTTGATTTATGCCGCATCAAAAAAATATAAAAGCCTTCATCATCATGACGATCACATGAGAATAAAAAAAAAGCAGAGTCAGTTCAATACAAATCCACAAATACAGAATTGCATTTGTGTGAATTTTTGAGTGTGTTCTTATTTTTTTTTTTTCGTGTGCATTTGTGTATTTTGTACAAGAAAATCAGAAAGAATAAGGCATAAAGTGAAAGAAATGAAGATTGCATGATGATGATGATAATAATGTTGGGAATAAGAAGGAAAATAAAGAAGAAGTATCGCGATTAATGGGTGAACTGGAAATAGAGTTCAAGGTTAAATCTTTTTCGCATCCTTTAAAAAAAATATCAAATTTTATTTTTTTTTCTCGTTCTCAATTTACTTATTTGTATTTATTTTTTTCTTACTCTCTTTATAGCCGCATCGAAAGCTCGCCATAAAAATTATTTAAAATTCACGTTCGATGAGAGTCAAGAGAATAATAATGCAGTCGTGCATGCATCATTAAACATTTTTCTAAACAGCCGAAAATTTCTGAATTCCAAGAACATTCCCAATGACTTGACGGCAATTGACATTGAGATTCATCAGACATTAGAGACTGGACGACATACGGCATTATTTGAAGTATTTCCAAATTATACGATACCAGAGACGGGCGATGGACAATATTTGCAACTTAATGTGACCACATTGGTGTCTAAATGGTTTCATTCACACAATACAACTCATGGGATTGTGATTAAAGTTAAATCATCAGTGGATGGGTCAGCGCTATCGCATAATTTTGTATCACTTGATGGTGGAAATAATCTTAAGGTAAGTTTTACTAGATTTTACTCTCAATTACTTCAACTGCAATCTCTGAGATGAGTTAAGATTAGCACTTCATTAGTCAGCATAAAATAATTTTTACATCATTCTGTAGACTAATTGAAGTAGCTATTAATAATTCCTTGTTTGCCCTTAGTGACTGAATTCTTAACTCAAACTACGTTCAGCTATCAAACTGGATTTTTTGTTGAATCTCAAAAATTTACTCACAAATTTGTTTTCTACGTTTGTATTTTCTTCCTGGAAATTGAATACTAGTTGCACATGAGTGTAGACCTTTTGGATAAGGTACATCTTTGGGTATGCTTACTTACCTAATTTGCTGGTCATGTGGAATCTACGATTTTCTATTTAAGAGTCAAACTTGAGTGCATAGTCTTGGCTGTGGCCTAGCCAGTAACTATAAGTTTTGATGACATCATTTCAGTGTTGGGCTACCCCATAACTACCATTTAAATAATGAAATCAGAAGATGTCCATACATAGTATGATTTATACAAAATATGCAACTAAGCTCATTGTTATCATATAATAGGTGCCAGTTATAGTCCTTAAAGAATGATAATCAATATTTTCAAAACAACATGTAATCCTAATACTCAATGCAACACCTGTTTACTCCTACATAACATGCACACTTATTAATTTGCTTCAATACAGCCTCACATCTGACAACATTCTAGTTAAATCACTGATAAGAAACCTAAAATAACAGTACATCCAAAGTCGTGTGCCAAAACGTTAAATAATGATATATTTATGATGACTATTGCAATCCTGACCTACCCAAAAAAAATATAAGATGTCACAAAAATATCATATACAAGACCAAATCATCATCAAAATCAATATTCAAAATAGGAATGAATCTCACATATGACGGAAAAATCCACATCAGCACAGTCAGTCATTAACATATACAAATGAAAGTAGTCGGCGACAATAAATAAAAAAATACTTGAAGTGTAATCAAAAGTCTTACATGCGCCAAGTGCTCTTAATTGCTCTCATTAGATCAATGGGCATTGCCAGCAACATTGTTGCATCCAGCCATTCGACATTATTTGACTTGAGTACATGACTGGCGGAATGTAAATATTGACTGATATTGTACATAATAAATCACAACGATATGTCAGATCACTACGTGTTTGTTGTAAAAAGTTGCTATCTCTTTAAAGTTGATGTGAGTTTCTAGATTGAGAAAATGAGTCTTAAGGTAGAAAAGAAGAAAAAGCACCATGAGACTGTTGTCAAGACTATTTGTAGCCTTTAGAACATTTCACAATGAAAGATTCAGTATTCAGAGGTTCTGGAATAATAGATTCAGTATCCAGAGGTTCTGGAATAATAGATTCAGTATCCAGAGGCTTTGGAATAATTGATTCAAGTCTAAATGATCAGATATAATAGGCACTAATTCCAAAATTTATAAATGATGGTTTTGATTTCAAAACAATTTAAAATTAATAATTTCCCTTTTTTCATTACAGCGTCCATACCTCGACATTCTTCCACGAGATCAGCGCAAAAGGCGAACAAAACGCAGTCACTTGATTTGTCCAAAAGACAGCACGGAGCATCGCTGTTGTCGACATCCATTAACAGTGGATTTTGAAAAGTTTGGATGGGATTGGATTATCGCACCAAAACGATACGATGCAAATTATTGTGCCGGCGAGTGTCAAATTGCATTTATGCAAAAGTATGCACATACGCATGTCGTGCAGTTAAGTACAGCAGCGAATCCCTGCTGTTCACCTCGAAAAATGTCATCAATGCAACTACTGTATTTTGATGCAAATTTAAACATAATACTTGGTACAATTCCACATATGATTGTTGAGGATTGTTTTTGCTCGTAAAGATTTTTGTGTACAAATTGAAATTTTTTTTTTTTCATTAATTTTATTATATTTGTGTGTTTGTCTCTCTTATAAGAAAAAATTTCATTTCCAATTTCATTGTCATTTTTATGTAAATAATTTCTCTCACGATGAAATTCTTCCTCTACTTTTGTCCATGGATATCTATCAGTATTTAAATAATCATCAGTGAACAGTAGGACCTTATCTTTATTTTAGGATTTTCTATGAAAATTTAAACTATTTTATCAACTATCTTAGAGATATTATATGATAATTTGATGTAGTTTTAGTAGGATTTATGAAATTTAAATTTTCTGAATGTTCATTCAATAGAAATTGAGATATGATTGGTTGTGGAGTGGTTATACTGAAAGTTAGCATTTAATTTTGAGGTTAAGACACTTCAACATTAGATGTGAGGATGCATACCTCCAACTGAACAGCTCAATTCGGTTAATTGATCAAAAATCCAACTTTAGTCTGCCGTAACTCAAACTCTAATGGCAGAATCATGTTGGCCTGATGCTGGATCTTAGATCAATTAACCGACAAGTGCTATTCGATCCATAGTATAGACACGTGCTTCAAAAACCAATCCCAAATTCTTTTTTTTACATTTTCTATGTGTAAAGCTATCAATGCAATGTCAAATCATGAAAGAATGAATATAAAACAAATGTATCAGTGTGTAATACAGAACAAATAGTAATAACCTTAGTAGCAAGTAAATTATCAAAGTATGTAGAATCAATAAATTATAATAATAGTCTTCTCAGATGTTAATTAGTTTCAAATTACTAAGTAGTTTAAAACTAAAGTGGTATTAAAGGATGAGATTTTTTTTGGATGTTTTTGGGAATTAAGTGTAAGGAACAGTGATTATATCATTCATCCAAGTGGATATTATGCTCCACTCATACACAAAGTTCTCAAATTTACTAAACAAAATTTACAAAAAAATCTGATATTTTTAAAAATCTCACAAAGAGAATTGCAAAGGAAAGTTTCTAGTTTTTAATATAAAAACAACTCAATGTAAGTTTTTGAATATAAATTAGGTCAAGCAAGATTTGAAAATTCAGTAACTTTAAGCTTATCCTCAGACAAAACTGGATCACATCCTCGTTCGCTTCTGTTTAGAAATGAGGGTTTTGCGATACCGAGACCAAGAGCAAGACTTTCCAGTCTCGTTCCCGGTTTCAGTTTCGAAAATCCATCAAAACCGAGATTTTATAAAACCTTAGTTAAACTGCAGGGTGTGATCTAAATCAGTCTTGAGTCATAATGATCATCAATTTATTTTCAAAATAAAGAATTAAAAGATATAATAAACGATACATGTATACAAAAAATACAAAATAAATTTAATTCAATTTTAATTTTAAGTAAAAATAATAATAAAATTTTAATTATATAAGTTACTTTAAATAGAATAAATTCAAACTTCCATAATATTTTTGATTTGTGGAAGCTTAAAACCTAAAGATAGTAAGGAAAATAAACAAAAAAAAAAAAATACATGAAAAATTTACCAATAGTTGTGAGATTTTTCGCAAAAATCCTTTAACTAATTACAATCTTCAGGCCCACATTTTCTTATGAAATTTTTTTTTACAAAACTATCTTACTTAGTCTTTTTATATAGTCATTTTTAAATTAACAATAGTGCTGTACTTTACTGTAGGGTGTGGGTTTAGGTGGGGAGTGGGTAAGGATGACTGTCAGTGAAGTGTTTTTTCATGATTTGTTGAGAACCAGACTTCGAATAATTCTGTTGTAATCTTGTTCTCGATCACAGGCTCGTTTTGGGTCCCAGTCTCGGTCTCGATCCTAGTCTAGCTCTAAGTCCGAGCCCAGTCTGGGTCTTGGTCTTGAAAATTGACTACAACCAAGATTTTGGGTCTCCTTACTAAATCCTTGAATCACAATCTAACCTAAACTACCCATCAAAATCCCACATTTTACATACATAAATAATATATTTATCTACCAGACTAACATCGTCTTATTTCGAAAAACTCCAAAATTAATGCAAAAGTATTTCAAAATGAGATGATGCCAGTCTGTTATCTACAAGAAAAACCAATTTTTTCCTTAATAGAAACCAGTAAAGTTACGAATTACATAAATAAAAATTTGATGATATTCGTTCATAAAGAAATATAAATGAAATAGCTCGATACATGAAAAGAAATGATAGCATAGTTAATAATATATTCAAACAAAGTATAGTGTAAAAATCTAATCACAATTGAATTGAATGTCATTAATTTTAATACAATACGATTGTCACAAACAAATTGATTAATAAAAATGTCAAAATATTATGATTGTTATTACTTAGTCGCTGTAATTTTTTGTATGCAAGATTTTTTTTATTATGTTTCAGACACAGGTGTGATGTTGATAAGGTTCACTTGAGGATACTCGATCCTCAACTCCGATAAGTAAGTTAATCGATCCAAAATACAAGACTAGGCTGGCATGTGTTCATATTTAAATTATATCCGGCATCATGTCAATGCCTAGGATCAGATATTTGATCGACTTTTCCAATTTATGCTTTTCGGGGTACTTGACCTGATTTTGAGGTCACTTTGAGTTTTTGACACCAAAATATGTTATTTTTAGATTCTAAACTACAACCGTATTAAGTTTAAAGCAATAAATCGCAATTTCAAAACCAATATTCGCCAAGAAATCCAATCGCACCCATTCTAAATCACAGTCATCATCAGAACTGCATCAACTTCCTCCCAAAAAAAAGCCTAAAAAAATTTAATTCACTTCAAAAAGAAATCATTTGAAATTCTCTAAAATTAAATTACATTCAAGTGATCCTCAACTCATTTTTGATTCTCACATTAATAAAGTGAATAAATTTTGATATGAAGAAGCAGCAAGCACACAAACGAGTGCAGTGAGAATGAACAAGACACAGAAGAAAATGAGACAAAAATATTTTGAGGGGAAAAAAAATACAAAATTTTTTAATTGAGAGAGGAATAAACATGAGAGAGAGTGAAAAAAGCTCAATAAGAATGAGAGATTTGAAGGAATTGAGAAAATGAATGTGAAAACTGATCTATGTGATAGAAATCATAGAAGATGTGAGCATAGAAAAAATGTTTGTCGTAGAAAAGCTTCTGTGTTTTGTTGGTATTGGGGAATTTAGTTTGAATTTTTATTGATTTTTGACAATTTTAGTGAATGTTTTGGAGCTCTATGCGGTATTATTGAACTTTGATATGCGACATACGACTGTGACGTAATAGAAACTCATACTTAATCAAAGTTTTTTTTTCGAAAAATCTTCAAGTTCACAAATGATGCGTCAAATTTCCTGTTTTTGCTGCAAAACAGTCATCAATCAGTCATCATGCGGTCTATAAGGCACTCTCACATTTTCCCATTACCGTGGCATCATAACAGCACAACATAGTGCTATTCGTACGTTATCAAGTCGTCTTCCACGATTTTATTCCTGAAAAAATGTATATGGAACCGAAACGATTCAAGAAATTCCCGAAAAATGTCCATTCCGTTCCTCGGTCACGAGGATTCTTGATAAGACTTGTTCATTAAACAGCATAAAGTTTGATTAGTGTCTTGGCCCTACCCCACCCAAATCACATTTCTTGCAACACTTTTGATAGATTTTAAATCAAAACTAAAAATTCTAATAAATTATTCTTAAGGAACCATGTCAAATTCAATTCTATCCAATTTGAAATTCATCAACCCCATTACAACCTCAAGTTGTATCTTATTCTATCAAAACAAAAACATCATCTTTTAAAAATAAAATACAAAACAAACTGATTCAATTATAGAAGCAGTAAAAAAGTGCGCAATTTCCTTTAATTTACACACACAGATTTCATAAAAAAATCTCATCATAAATTTATCAATCAGATCAGATCAGACCAGACCAAGCAGTAAGAGCAAAACAAAAAGTGACAAAAAAAAAGTTACTTGGAAGTGTCGAGAGAGGATCACGACATATTGAGGCCAGGGCAATTTCCATAAATTGCATAAAATTGCATAAGCTTTCACTGCGTTTTTTTTTTGTGTACGAATTGATTGATGCTCATCCTTGGACTTACTTAACACCATTTCTCTTTCAATAAATTCCATTCATCCACACACAATTTTTTTCTTCTCCTCTCATTTATTTCAATTGAAATTCACATCGCATTACATGTTTTTGTTGTAATTTGCAGATTTTGTTGTTGTGCTGCACTCTTCTCTGATCTTACTGACGTTCGATGTCATGTCATGTTGTTTATTTTTATTACTTATTCAGCAGTTTCATGTGGGGACTGTTGAAAAAAAGGCAAAACAGAGAACGAAAGGAACGCGGCTAAATGAGAGGACAGAGGCGTACCCGGAAATTTTTTGAGAAATTTGACATTCATTTTGCTGTAATTTGTGCAATTGTCTTAAAAAAGCTAATGTTCAGGGTGAGTACGACCCCAACTTCCCATCTAGATACGCCCCTGTGTGATAATGAATCGAAAATTACAAGAATTTATGCCAAAAGAATTGAACGATAAGGAAGAAGAAGTTGCAAAAAAATTGAAGGACTTTTTTCTCTCGAGTTGAGATTGCGCTGCCCTCAATAAGCCTGCATGAATGACATGTGGATTCATGGTTTTCACTTTCATGATTTTAACTTTTTTTCTTTTTTTGCATGTGAATATTGTGGGAAATATTTTATGATTGAGTGGATTGTAGGTCATGTTACAGTTTATTTAACAAAGATAATTTTCTCATTGGTTTGTGGTCAGCTTTTGGTAATGAGTATTGGGAGATGAATTTTGAATGTGGTCAGATTAACCCAGAAATCGAAGTCGACTCAAGCGTTGTATGCAGGGTTGTTAAAAGCTGAATCTGGTGTGTTTTGAAAATATGTCACATGTAAAAATGTGTGGATATGTGTGGAAAATGTGTGAATATCCACATATATCCACACATATCCACACATTTTTCCCTGTGCACACATGAAATATGTGACATATGTGTGCACATTCTGTAAAACAGAATATGCTGTAACAACCCTGGTTGTATGTTGTTGAGTCTTGACATTTGCATACAAAATATGAGTGGACTTCGGGCTCTGGATTAGTCTGATAATTCATATGACAATTTTGGGTATGAAAAAGGAGGGGTTGGAGTTAAAATTTTGTTACGGAGCACAATCGTTCCTTTAATTGAATTATTATGAGATAATCCTTTAAGGTTCTTGGTTATTCAGATTGTTTTAAGCGTTACGATGGAAATAGGGGGTATTTTGATTCTTATGTTCCCATACATAATTAGCAGAGCTAGAAGTTGACTCGAATTTTATGCCGAATAAGACCAAAGACTTTCTTGATTAGAAATGATGAAAAGGATGCTAATGTCTTTAATGTTCCGAACTGGTAGAAGTTCTCGAAGGATAGAGCCGGCTTTAGACGTTTCTCCGCGCGGCAATGGACGCACGTGCATCCCCGCTAAGGAATAAAAAAGGAAGTAATTAGAAAGTCATGTAAATCCTGTGAAAGAGGTTAAATCCATATTTTGGTGAAATTATGAGAGAAAATCCAAAATTTTGCATGTTTAATTGCACAGCGGAGCAAACAGAGAAATACTTTGTTGCAATGTGTTTGGCAAAATGATGCAGAGACAGGAGTGTATTAGGGATGAAAATCATTCAAACTTTTACAAAACTCTTAAATTTCCTAGGATTTTTCGATACAAAAAGCTTTAAAAAATTTTGATATTGAAGCTGTCCATTTTAGAACAGCAAATCATAGTCTAATTCCAAACATTTCCTTATAATCACGTTTAGAAAACATGATTGAGTAAAATCCAACATCTAACTTATCATAAGTGACTAAAAATAGCCATTAATCCAATCAACCTGATAAAAAAATATTCCAAAAATTACCACTAAAGAATCAATAAATTTCAATAAAATCTGCACTCAGTAACCCAAAAAAAGAGAAGAAAAAACTTCAATTACAGCTACAACAGCCCGAAAAAAAAAGAATCTCTCGACAAACTGCAATTGTCTTCTTTTTCGACGGGGTCATGATATCATTAAATTTACTCCTCCATTCATTCTCACTTGCAAAAAATTGTGAATTTAATTTGACAGCACACACAAAAAAAAATATATGAAGTTCGAGTAAATTTTTTGGGATGAATCAGCCTTTGACTTTCCATTCTCGCTCTCAAAAAATGTTCAACTTGATGCCTTTCATAATAAAATAAATGTGAATGCAGTTAAATGAAAATAAGACCTCAATTGAGTTCATTGATATCTTTATTCTCGTATCGCTGTTGCTGTTCCTTCTTCTTCTTACACTTCTTAATTTCGCATCTTTTTTTTTGTCTTCTTGATGAACGAGATCATCTTTGGAGTGAAGTGGAGTAAAGTAACAGAAAAAAAAAATTTTTTTTTTGAAGCACTCCGGAAACATTTAATGTTTTGTTTGACAATTTGCAATTTTAGTTCATTGAATTTCTTTTCTTTTTTTCTCTTTTTTTTTTGTGTGTGCAATGCTGACTTAATGCAATTTTGGGACTTTTTTTCAGATTGATTATGTGTTTTGGAAATTGTGATACTTTTTTAACATTCTAGGACATTATATTTAATCAATTGCTAAAATAATTTGAAAATTCGGCTCTGGTTCCACAATTAGTTCCGACTCTGACTCCGATTATTGCATCAACTCTACTTCCAATTCTATTTCCCACTCAGATTCGTACTCTGTCTAAGGCACTAGTTCATACTCTGGTTCCAATATTAATTCCGACTCTGACTCCGATTCTTATATCAACTCTAGTTCCAACTCTGTGTCCTACTCAATTTTCCACTCAGATTTCTACTCTGCCTAAGGCTCTAGTTCTGGCTCTGGTTTTGACCCTAATTTAAACCCTGATTCTGGTTCTGAATTTGGTTATAATTGAAGTTCTGATTCCGGTTATGAGGTATGCTCTAGGATACAAATTCCTCCATCCTTTAGAGTAAAGGATTGAAATCCTTGAATATGCCTGAATCCTCTGAATATGCCCTTGATAGAATATATCGAATCCGAATATCATCATCAGTCAGATACCAACTAAACTAATCCATATTAATTATCCTTCAGATGTAAAACATCAATAAGTTAGTAAAATTGAGAAGCTACAGGAGTTAATTGCGTGTAATTCAAAAACAAATTCTAAAAGTTTTTAATGCATGATGATTGGTTCCTATTGATCCACTGTGAATCGTAGGGTGTTAATAAAGCGATTGAACAGGTCTCTGTTCCGGGCATGTTCTTCCTGTTTTTAATGCATGATTTAAACTAATTCATCGATATCCAAAAAAACTCTAGAATATATGAATAACTAAAACAATTTTATTGGAATTATTTTGTAGCAGGATCAAAGCACAACTCAATTCTCTTATTTAATAAGATCCTTTAAGGTTGCTTAGCATACATATTGGATACAACAACAACAACTTCAACAACTCAGGAAATTAACAACAAATTTAATATAATTTTTTATACCCGAATAGCATTAATCGACTAATGGATAATAAATCAGGATCACCAGATCGGCGTGACTATGACTTGATGCAGGATTCGGTCAGAGTCAAGCCAACCAGGTTTCGGATTTTGTATCGATTAACCGACTTGATCCATTTGGGATAAATTTTCAATCAATTTTTCAACATAAATCTACAAAATATCAGTAAAATTGTTGAAGCTTTCATTGCACAATGAATTGATGACTTCCTGTCGACACTCTAGAAGCGATGACTCAAATTGGACCAATATGATCACATACATGGCAACTGCACTGAAAAACTATTTGAAAAATAAGTCAATAAATTTCAATTTTAAAATTTCGTGTTAACATTTTGAAATATTTAAAATTATTTTGAGAAATTTAAATTTTGAGAATATTAAGCACATTTTGGCATAAATCTTACATTGAATAAAAATTTCCAATTGAAGGTGAATAATCCACACGAAAAATCAGTTGACGTAAATTCGACTTGATGAATGAAACATTCAATCTGCACGGAAACAAAAAAAATATAGTGAATAAATCCAAAAGATTTGAATAGTAATCATAACGGCTTCCTGTCTATGTGTACTAAATTATCATTTTTAGCTAAGTTCCGTTCATGCAAATATTTTTGGCTGTTTTATGGATTCTGAGGATTTGAATTTTAGATTATTTCGTGGTTTTTTGAATGAAGATTGCAAATTTTCTAAATGCATTCAAGAGAAGCACACCTTTTGTACATTGGGTGCTAAATTCAGTCAACTTTGGTCAAATCAGACACTCAACCAAAATTGTAATTTTTTACAATTTTTACAATTTTTTCATACGAATTGTAAAAATTGTACAATTTTCACAATTTTTTGTTGAGTGTCTGAGCCTTGGGTCAAATAAAGTCAACTTGATTCAAATTTAATCAACTTGGGTCAATACCAGTTAACTTGAGTATGATTCAGTCAACTTGAGTCAAATCCAGTCAACTTTAGTCAAATTAAGTCAGCTTGGGTCAAACTTAGTCATCAATTGAGTCAACTTCGGTCAAATCCAGTCAACTTGATTCAAATTTAGCCAACTTGGGTCAAATCCAGTCAACTTGAGTACAATTCAGTCAACTTGAGTAAAATTCAGTCAATTTGGGTCAAATCCAGCCAACTTGAGTAAAATTCAGTCAACTTGAGTCAAATCCAGCCAACTTGAGTCAAATCCAGTCAACTTGAGTAAAATCCAGTCAACTTGTGAACAATTCAGTCAACTTGAGTCAAATTCAGTCAGCTTGAGTAAAACCCAGTCAACTTGAGTCAAATCCAGTCAACTTGAGTCATCTTCAACCAGCTTGCGACAAATTCAGTCAACTTGAGTAAAATCCAGCCAACTCAAATCCAGTTAACTTGAGAATTTCAGCCAACTTGAGTCAAGTTTAGTCAGCTCATTAAATGCAGCTATTTGAGATTTTTTTTGAACTTGTAAAGCTCAAACTATTCCGAATCCTGCATAAATCCATAGCAAAATAAATCATGACTTAACTCACCTCCCTAGCAACTTGCTCATCCCAGCACTCATTTCTCATCCTAAACAAATGCTCTTTTGTTCGTTTTCCTTCCCTTGCAGCATTATTCGAACTCCTAATAGCGGATATCATCAATCCATCCAATGTAAAATTCAATAAAATTCTTGAAAATCCCATTGTATAAAATTTACTTGCATTATTCATAAATCGAATTACTATGTAGAGAAACATGCAAAACCAACAGAAGAAGACGAAGAAGTACAATGTAAGGGAAACAGAAAATGTTCGATTGATGACTTTTATTGTATTTGAAATTTTGAAATGGATGCTTGCAAGCTTACGGATCCGCATGGTGAATAGTTCAGTATTGTGGATCTCAGATTGGGAAAATGAGCTGAAAGTAGATTAAAATGCGCTTTAGTCACTGTTGTGGTGTTACTGATGGCTAGAGGGTGGATTTGTGGGGTGACGAGGGATTATTGAATTAGGAAGGGTTTCTGTGCTTCAAATTGATTTAGGTAGTTAGAGTTATGCATTACGTAATACAAGTTGGAAAGTTTTAAAAATGCGCTTTAACCATCCCAACTCAACTATCAAGGACTTTCAATATTGTTGAATTTTAAAATGCCAAAAGTTACCTCAACAACTCATTAACTCTAACATATCTTCTTGATATTCCAATTGCAGAAAACTTAAAGCTCATCATAATAATCGCAGCAATTGACAGACACCAAAAGAAGAAGATGTGCTCCTCATGTCTCTCAATTCCGTCAATTTTAAAAGCGAGGATAGCACCTATAATGACTAATACAGTTATCCATGTCATGAGTTTTACTACAGATTTTCTGACAATTCCACCAATTTTTTCGTAGTCAATTCTGACATCAAAATATTCAAAAATTGTATCAACTTCCGTTAAATTTTTACAAATTTCTCCAAAATCAATGCGTTTGATGTTACTAAGCAGTATAATTGTTGAAAATAAGCAGTAATGTAAGGACATCATTAGTGGAATTCCTTTTTCAACAATCTTTGAGTTCATTTTAACATAAACGAAGGCATGAATCCATTGAATGTACGTCACAATTCCATAAAATATTAAAGCTATTAATCCACAAATGACATCGATGGCTTTAATCTCTGGAATAAAGGTTCTTGTATTTAAGGTAAATAGGTAAATTCCAAAGAATTTTGCTAAGTAATGAAGTGTTGAGATGATTCCATAAACTGATGATGCCATTTTTTAAGATTTTTCACTTTTTTTTGATAAACTTTCAACTTTTTCACACGAATATTGAACCGAAAATGATAATTTTTGTACACCTGTCCATAAATGTCACATGATGGATGTTTGTGAAACTTGAGACAAGAGCAAATACTTGACACACCTAAGCTATTTTTAGTTATGTAAAGAATTCATTGATTAGCCATTTATCTTGAACTTGTCAATTTGGTTTTTAGTGACAGTTGAGTGTGACTTCAGGAAAATGTGCAAGACAATTTAGTAGTTTAGGAACAGTTTGTGGCTATTCAATGATGATGCTGATTTCATATCGTTTCGCGTCTTCTATCCACTCACAGGTGACTCGTTCAGTAGGTAGCTTAAGTTGAGCAACACTTTTAAATGTTATAAAGCAGATTTGTCACCTATCGATTTGCTATAAAAGGCAAAAATCTATCACAGCCATTGCCTATTGAAAGGCAAACAAATTTGCCTTCTTGTAGGCTTACCTAGCCAAAGACAAAATCTAGACAAAGGCACTGCCTAGCTAAAGGCATTAGTTTTTGCTAGGTAAGCCTACAAGAAACAGATTTGTTTGTCTTTCAATAGGCAATGCCTAGACAAAGTCAAAAGCTTCCGCGATACAGCTAGGCACCTACCCACAGGCACCTATCTGACAACTCTCAGATTTCATAAATTAAGCCACATTATTGGAATCGTTTCATGTGGATTTCGATTGCCATTAAGATGAAGACACGATCAACATTTCCACTAACTGAAAATGAGCATACTCGCTTGAATTAGAGTACTCATGAGTAAACTCAATCAAAATAATTCATCAGGCTCAATTTTGTGAGCATATTTATGAGCATGCTTCTAATCTGACCTTGTTCTTGTACAAAATGAAGTGAAAATTTCATTAAATAACAACAATACCAATTCATTTAAGATTATTTAAATGTTTCTACATTAACTATCCATTATGTTAATGGCTTTCTAAGAAATCCTTTCATCTCCTTCATAACGCAACTTCAACATAGCATTTTCAAGCTTATCAAAATGATTTTATGTGAATATACCTCTAACGAACTTTTGAAATTCAAACTGATCTACAATTTTTTTCGTCTACCAATTTGTTTTGTTTACATACAAACTTGATACAAACATAAACACTTCATTGAGATTAAATATATTTTTGGTGAATTTTCTAGTTATTTAAATATAACGTGTCAGACAAATAGCCAGAGCTAAATCAAGTAGTGTATTGGAAGGTGAAAGACCGCATAATCGATCATAAAATTGAATTTAAAGCAGCAAATCAGGTAAATTAATTTTTTACATTTTTTTATTACAACGCTTTTATTGCAACCGCTCCAGTTGTTCCAATTGAGTTAAAATTCTTTCCACAAGTGTATTATCGATGACAAAACAATATTTAGGCATTTTTAAATCATAAAAATGCTCAATTGTGCTATAACTAGAGTATCGGGAGCGCCCGTGGTGCCCCATCTTCAGAATTTTCAGCTTCACATAGCTTCATGTGGCATCACATTACACCCACATTCTCCCTGATACCCCTCAATTTTCGGCTTCACATGGCTTCAAAAATAGGCTTCACATGGCTTCCGTTCTTGTATCAGGAAAGGAATTGGGTGTTTATTATGCTATAATTAATAAATTAAAGTTTAAAATTCAAAAAATTGTTGTAGTTTGAATCTCAAACAACCGTTAAATTAAAATGAAATTTGCATATAAATTTGTTTTGTACATCTTGAGTCTGAATGTCAAATGGATCTTGTTAATATGGACATTTTTGTCATAAATTTTGGCATGTCCGTCTTCGATTTTTATACACTGTAAATATGACTTATAATTTTATTTTTAATTTTAGATCTCAAGTTGAAACAATGTTACATGACCTCCCAAATGAAATTATCATCAAGATATTCAGCTTCATTGAATCTCCAAATTTTCTTAAACTCACCTTAGTATCTAAGAAGTTTAACCAATTGATCAGTAACAATAAGCAACTTATGAGGAAGTTGAGAATTGTCACCTCAAAGAAAATCAATAAAACCGATGAATGGAATGGAACTAGAAAGTATTCAAGTCTAAAAATTCGTAAAACACATAAGAAAATTCCAAAAATTCTTGAAGTCTTCAGAAATGACTTGACATCACTCAACTTCGATAATGTCACAATTAATGCAACAGAGATTAAGAAAATATTATTAAATTGTCCAAACTTGTTAAGTCTTGTATTTTTTATTATAAATATTACTTTTGACAATGGATGCTTTGATGAACCACTTCCAAAATTGGATCTAAGAGCATTAGACTGTACAATTGAAAAGAATATTTTAAAGATGTTCATGCACAGTCAGACAAAAGTTTTTGTAAGTTCTGGAAATAATTTAAAGCCTGGAGAAAAAGAAGCTTATCAAAATTTCCTGAAAATTCAGAAAAAATTAGAGGAAATTCAGTTTTACAGGTTTAAATATGACGCGCCTATATTTAAGGACGAGATTTTAAATGAAGTAGAATTTAGACTAAAGAAACTGACACTTGGTTACATGGCCAAAGTTCCAATTGAAAATTTCAAAAAATTCCTTAAAAATCATCAGAACAGCCTGCAGTGCCTTGTAATTCAACAACTGACAGGAACAAGACAAGAACATTTAATTTACGAGTCAGAAATCCTCGACTTTGTCTCAAACTTCCAGAATCTCAAGTCACTTCGTCTTTATAGAAATCAGTTCCCCACTAAACCAATGCCTTACATAGAAAAACTCGATATCTCGCAGATGGGCAAAGATGAGTCTGCCATCGATTGGGGTAACAAATTTCCAAATGTCAACCACCTGAACATTTGTAATTGCCAAAAAGTCAACGAAGCTCATAAATTAAAAAAATTAAATACTTTACAGTTTCATAGCCTCCCTCTTCCAGCATATAAACTTGACGAATTTTCAATTCCAAATACTGTCAAAAATCTTTTTCTCTTCAAACTCGGTCCAGAATATTCAAAATCATTTAATTTTGCTGATCATCAAATTGAGAATTTTATAGCTGAAGATATATCTGAAGCCGACTGGATTGGCGACTTTTTGAGAAATTTAAAAAAAAAATTAAAGTTTTTGAGAATTCGGCGCTGTTTTCTGTCCAGAAATAGAAGATTTTCAAGATTATTTGAAAAAGAACCGGAATTGATGAACAAGGCAGAACACTTTGTGTTTATTGATTGGAAGGATGAGAATGATGAGGAATCAATAGCCAGTGAAGAACCAGATGTGGACTGTTTTGAAGAATTTTATGATCATGGTTATGATCATGATCCACAAGATGAGATTGATTGGGAATGTTTGAAATATGAGGAACAACATGGTTCACATTCACAATCAGACAATAGTGCTGAAGAACCAAGTGAAAGTAAAAGGAGAAAGCATGAATGAGATTTCAAATTTATACTTTATAATCTTAAATTGTTGAGAATTTTAAATACATTTGCACAATATAATTCATGTTATATTATTAATAAAGTCATTTAATTTGCCAAATTGTTAAGGAAACATGCTGAATTTTAGTAAATAGTTATGTAATAAGTGAACCGACCCGGTTTATCTTGAATATAGAACCAATGCAAAATATCATAATTTTGTTAAAATTTGTACAGAGTTCGGCAATTGGCTCCATTCGGCCACTTGTTCCATCGACAACCAGCGGTAGTAGATGTCATCAGCAAGCCACCACCTGTCACCCGTGACTACCGATGGAAGATGACTCGAAGGATTAGGTTACAATTTCATAAATAAAGTCAAATTTATTGAAGATTTTAAAGAGTTCACTTATTACGTTACGCAAAAAAACGAATTTCTAAGCATTAATCGTTACGATGAATACAAAAAATTTTTGTTGAGGCTGTTACAAAATCCTAGTTCCTAAAAAGCGAACGTAATAAGTGAACTCCTTACTTATTACAAATTATAGACAATTCCTTGATTCATTAGCCTTAATCGCAATAATTCTAGTAAAATTATCCACAAATTTATCAAATTGAATATTAATGTTGTCATATTTATGAATCGATGATTCAAACTGCATTAGAATTACAAAATACATGACTGCTGCACTCAGGAACTAAAAAATAGAATTCAGTTAATTATTGAACATTCAGGATCAAGCTCGGAAAAATTTGCTCACCTTAAAAAGTAATTTCCAATCAAAAACGAACAAGCCACAGGAAAATTTTGTCGATGTAAATTTGATTTGGTCGATGAATGCTGTGATCTTTAAAGGAACAGGATGTCCATAAATTATATCAACATCCAATGGATCTACTCACCTTCTCAACAACCTCCTGATCATCAATTTCATTCTTTATTTTATACAAGATTATTGCAGCTTTTCGTCCTTCATTTTTAGCCTTTGCGGCACTCCAAATTACAGCAACCAAAAGTCCAAACATGAATGAATTTATTATAGCTTTAGATACCAAAAACATGTAGTATTTCTGCCATAAACTTCCAGGTGTTTTCATAAATATAAACAATAATATACAGCACCAATAGAAAGCAAGGGTAAAGTATGACAGCATCGCTATTGAATATGTCCTGTTGATTATGACTATTGTTTCGACTATTTGCATATGAATGTCAGCTAATTTTCGGAGATTCTTGATTATAATTGAGGGTGGTACTCTGGATGAGAAGTTAAGTGTGCTGAAATTGTAAGAAAATTAGATAAGATGTTACACTCGAGTTTTTGGGTTCAAGGGCCAGTTTTTAGGGTGCCCTTAGGAACCATAATCTTGATACCATAACCGTATAGTGCTGCTAGGGTTGGATATTCTAGGTTGCCCTAGAAATTTGTCTCAATATATCTTAATTTCATAACTTGAAGTCATATCGACTTCATCATGCAAAATTCGCATTGACTTCAAGTTCTTCTGAATACTTATTCCGATTAAGTCGTTTAATCGATTCAAAATTGGGTATTAGACCAACATGACAGTTTCAGGATCCAGATTTAAACCGAATCTAGCCCAAGCCACAGAGTCACGATAGCCTGATACTGCATTTTTGATCGATTAACCGAATTGTGCTATTCAAATATATTGTATATATTCACCTAATACACTCATTAACACTATCAAATCGATTCCTTATTCCAATAGCGACAGTACAGAATCCAAGTAGTAAAATGACTCCACAATTGAGAATCCAAAACAAATAAATGTCATATTTGAAATCAATATGGATGTCATAGAATTTCTCACTAATGTGTGTCAATGTCATCATTGTAATTATAAGGGATATAACAATAAAAATAATTTTCCGGATGTGACACATTTCACCATGGTAATCAAATCGAACTCGAAACTCTTCAAGATCAAAGTCAATTTTCTTAATTTTCACCAAAATCATGCAAAGTTCATGACGCTTAATTACACTAAGAATCATAATAGCTGTATATGCTAAATACTGACAGAACATGACTAAAGGTGTAGTAAGTGTCACTGTTGAATGAAATTTTACAGTCGATTGGATGAAATTTGGTTTTGTAAAGAACTTCCAATAGACACAAATGATGAATCCATTAAGGATGATGCTGATGAATACGAACAAATAATCCAGAATTTTGAACTTTGTTGTATAATTTTTTGGATTGACTGAGAATATTCCAAAGCCAAAGAACTTTCCATATATGTGGAGGGGTAGATAGGATGTGTAGGCAGACTGTGATGTTGACTTTATTTTTGGGATGAACTTTTGAATCAGTTTGTCCATTTTTTCAGATTTTCTTTAAAATTTTCACTTTTTCTTCTATACTTAAGCCTTCCTTTCTACTTCAATCAGACAACATCAACTGACACATCCACTGACAATGACTAGCAAGAGAAAAACAAGAAAATAGGAAAGGCAATGTTATTAAAAATTATCATTGTTATTAATGTGAATAAGGAAATAATTTTCCCATAAAAGTCAACATTGCAAACATACAAAGGCGTCAATTTGACGTAGTAAGGAAGTGAAATTACCCGAGATGATGTATGAATGTGAATCTGTAAACAGTTGAAGGATGTCTTTCTGTGGTAGGCATTATGGAATGTGAAGAGTTGTTGGGACGCTGGGAGTCTGGAATACAGTGGAATGGCTTGGATATCTGAGAATCCTGCCTACACTGAAAGAATGTCGGCTTTAACCAAAAGGTGGCATGAGGTGTTGACGGCTAATCCACCCTCAACCCTTGCAGTATAGAGGTAATATGAAGAAGAAGGAGAGGTGAGGAAATGCAGGACTTAAGAGGATTAATTACTTAATTATCTATCAATCTTAATTCATGAAAGAGAGGAACTCGAGCTTCAACTCAAATATCAAGTCAATTTAGGGGCCGTTCACTTATTACGTTCGCTTTTTAGGGGAGAGGGGGTCTAGGATTTTGTAACAGCCTCAACCAAAAAATTTTTTTGTAACGACATTTTGTAACGAGGGGGGAGGGGGTCTAGAAATTCGGTTTTTATCGTAACGTAATAAGTGAACGGCCCCTTATTGATACAAAATCCAATTCAAATTTAAGCAGTTGGAAGAGCAGATGACAAAATCAAAGTGCAATGTCCTGCAAAATAGATAAATACACTAAAATCTGCAATAAAAATTGTTCGCAAAAATCGACCGAAAAAACAAATTTTCAATTTATTTTTAGAATCAATAAATTTTTTATTCTATATTATTTCATTTTATTCAAAGAAATTTTTGTCATATCTTGTTTGTGTTTTTCATCATTTTTTGGCATTTTACAATTTTTCTTATTTTTTAATTTCAGTTAATTCGTCATTTTTTAAATTTACTTATCAACCATAAACCTCATTCAATAAATTGCTTAAATTTTCATTAATTTTTTTTTTTTTTTTGTTATTTTTCATTTTTGACTTTTGAATCATTAATTGTTTTATATAATATGAGATCAATTTATTTAATTTATGTTAGTTTAAATTCATGAGGAAATTTTATTTCCAATATTGCGAGACAAAAAAATAAAAATTTTCTAATTTTTTGTCGATTTTTTTTTAAATTTTAATTAAATTATTTGAAAAATTAGTTTTAAAAATTTGATTTAATAAAAGAATTTCAAAATATAAAAATATATTTTTTCTAAAAATTTTGAAATATTAAAATTAAATTTTATAATTAAATATTTTTATTTAATTTTTAAATAAATTGAATTAATGATATTAGAATTTAATTTCAAAATAAAAAACAATTTAAATTCTAAAAAGATATGAAAATTATTTAGATATGAAAAACAAAAATTTAGTTCTTTTCAATTGTTTTAAAAGTTTATTTTTTGAGTGTTTTTTTTTTATTGCATGCATAAATTTTTTCTTATTTTCAGCTTTTTTAAACTTCGGTGAATATTTTTTGTCAAATTTTTTTTTTGTTTTTTTTTTTCGATATATTTTTAAAATTCTTTATTTTATTTATTAAATATTTTACAATTTAATTTCATTATGTTTTTATTTACCAAATGTTTTGACGGCATTAAAATAAAAATCACATCAAACATGGAACGAAAAAGGAGATTTTTTTTTATTAATTTGAGAATTTTCTTTTTATTGATTTATTGTTTTTTGTGGAAAGGTTTTTATGGATTTTTAATTAAAAATTTAATTTTTTCAAAAGCTATAGCTTAATATTTTTTGAAGAAATTAAAATATTTTAAAAAAAAAATGTCAATCAAAACATTTAAAATTATTAATAATATAAAAAAATTTAAATTATAAAAACAAATTTTTTAAAAAAATTAAATTTTTCTAAATAAAATTAAATTTTTTTTAAATTTAATTAGAGAAGAAAATATTTTTTAATAAAGTTAAATTTTTTTTAAATTTAAAAAAAAACATTTTTTTGTGAAAATTTTATTAAAAAGATCAAGCTATAATTTTAAAAAAAATAATAATAATTTCCAATCAAACCCTCCCAAATTTTCATTTTATTATTTTTTACAAACATGTTTTTCATTCATTTTTCTTAATTTGTATTCTTATTTATTTTGTTACTTAATCTTTATGAGTTGAAAATTGTGAGGAATTTTTGGTGATTATTTAATACGTTTTTTTTTTGTTCTTTTTTTTAATATAGAGAAAAAGGGAGAGAGATAGAGAGAGAAAATTGAGAAGGGGAAAAAAGTTCTTTTCTTCATTTTTTTTTTTTTTTTGGTAATTTAATGGCATTTAATTGTTTTTCGATATTTTATTTAATATATAATACTTTAATTCTATTAGTTTATAATGCACTTTTTAATGGACCTTGTTTACAAAAATTCATTTTATTTAATTTTTTTTGGTGTGCTTTTGAAATTTTTTTACAATTTTTTAACTAAGTTTTTTAAGCATTTTTTTTTTATTTTACAGTTTTTAATTTTTGTTTAATTTTTTTTTTGACTCTCGTCTTGATTCAATCAAGGTAATTTATAATTTATTGAGTCATTTAACTGTCAGTAGATTTTTTCATAATTTTTTTTTGAATCAATATAGTAATTTGACTAAGGTCAGTATCCTTGATGTGAGCTGAACACATGAAAATTGATCAATTCTTTAATCTGGATAAATTTTTATGTGCGTTTTATCGACGAAATTTCAAGTTTTCATGACAATTTTATTTGTTTCAGGTTTATTAATTAAGCTCATCCTTAGCGCTACCCCATCCCTTGTCTCAGACCAACTCTGGCATTCTCCTGACCTACTCTGGCTTTGTCAAAATCTTAGCCCCAACCCCGTCATAGCTCTATCCCCACCCTAACCCAATCCCTATCTTCTTTCTCTATCTTAGTCCTTGCCTTAGATTAACTATAGTCTGACCCTGTCTTAGCCCTTTCCCTATACCCACTCCTTACCTTAGACCAACCCCAGCGTTTTATTATTGCACTCTTACCCTACCTTAGCCTCAGCCCTATCCCTACCCTAGCCCTTACCCTATATCTTCTCCTTTTAATTGCCCTTGTCTCAGACCTCACCTTAGACTTGTCAAAGCACTTGATTAGGACCAACCCTGACATTCTCTTGACCTACGCTGACCTTGTCCTAGTCTTATCCCTACCTCAGCTTAGTCCTTACAATATGCTATTTCAATTCTTCACTCTTTGTCCCTGCCAAGATCGACCCTGTCTCTCATACTCCACTCTGATCATGCCTTACCCCTAATCCTATCCTTACCCAAGCCCAATCCCTATCTCATTTCCAAAACCTAGCTCAATATCTATCTCCTTCCCCAACCCTAACCGGCTTTATTTTAGTTCATGAAAACATTTGATAATTGTCGTAATTTATATAGTAAAAATTCAGATCCTTTATAAGGACTTATACCATATTATTATCTCATTGTAACATGTGATAGACATACAGTTAAACTGCATTTTCATCTCTTTCTCCTTTATAACATTTTAATTCCTCCATAATATCCACAATCCGATGACAATTTAATGAATTTATTTATAATAATCCACACGAGCACAGCATAAAATCACGGACATCCGCACTCATCCACGACCATTTTAGGTAAATCACGTTTGATAATTTTTCCATCAGGATCAAAATAAATTAGTGACATGCTGGAGAATTTGAGTGGTGCACAGCATAGTTGATTACCATTTAATTTATTATATTTTCGTACCTCATGAAATACATGGGAATAATACGTAAGTAACGTATCCGGCGTTCGATGAATTCCATTACCACAATCACCACGACAATAATTAGCATAATAACCAGGTGGTGCAATAATCCAATCATCCCAACCTAATGTCTTAAAACTAACATAAAATCGTTGCTTACAGCACTGACTCTTGCCAGCCAGTGAACAGTCAATTGCTCGTCGTCGCGTTCGTCGAACAATATTTGGCTCTATATGTACCACAAGGAACGGTTTTGTCGATTCCATCTCATCGTTCTCTTGAAGTAAATGAATTTTCAAATTTTTACGAATGCAACCGGTACAGTCGATAAGCAGTTGCATGCTTGTCTCTGGACTTGTTCGACTTGAACTATCTTCGTAGAATTTTTGAACTAGTGACGTCACGTCAATCTTTTGCCAGCCTAACTTTGAGAGGGAAATCTCTTTTGATGTACTATACTCCATGCGATCACTTAATACCTAAAATTAGAGAATATTTCATTAGATTTTATTTATTAAAACTCAATTCTAGTCCAATTTATAATAATCTATCAGCATGCCGCTGCAGACCACCACTGACTTATCAAGATTCTGAGAAATCTAGTCCAAAACTATCAGAACTGTCAATATGAAATATGTTGTCGCATCAATAGAAATCTAATCGAGACATTTTTCCTAGAAAATATCATGAAAATTAAGGCTACAAAAATAACAATTTAATCTATCGATTTTTCCTGAGCATCCCAATAAAAATACCGAAAACATAAGAAAATCAATGAATTTCCCGAATAGCACAATTTGACAGCCAATCCCAAGGTCGGCATGACGCTGAGTTGGTGTAGGATTCGGTTTAAGTCTTGATCCATAAAAGTGTCAAGCAGACCTTGTTCCGGATTTTTGATCGATTAATCGACTTGTGTTCCTCGGGTTTGATTCTACATAACCCGAGCAGCTAGCAAACATGCCAGAAAAGTGCATGCAGTGCTCATCCAGGATATTATAAGCAACTATAGCAACTGTGCTGTGCCGCTCGGGAAATACATAAATTTTATAAAAATTAATATCATATTTTTTCTATTTTTCCTTACAAATATGAGTAGTGATAATTCTATTATTTATGGTTGAATCAAAAACACTTTTACATCTACATACACACGCGTGTAAACAGTAAGGAAAAGTGAGAAAGTAAACAAGAAAGAAGGAAATTCTTTACTTGATAACATTGAAATTATAATATTGTCATTAAATAATGGCACAGAAAGTTGGAGAATATGAAATTCATTATTATATTAACATATTGAATTGAAGGAGAAAAATAGATTACATATGTGGATGTCTTTGCATTCTAAAGTGACTTTATTAAATGTTTAATAGATTTGGATAAGGCTTTGAAAAAGGGAAGCTAAACTGAAGTTAAAATGAGCTAGTCTTCGATTAGATTCAGCTAGATTTGGACTAGATTCAACTAGATGTTGACTAAATTTAGCAAAATTTGAACTAGATTTTGTCATATTTGGACTAAATTCAGTCATATTTGGACTAGATTCGTCAGAATTTTGACTAAATTAAGTCAAATTTGGACTAGATTCAACCAGACTTGGACTAGATTCAATCAGATTTGAACTAGATCTAACCTGATTTGGACTAGATTCAACCAAATTTAGTGTAGATTTTGGCTAAATTTTGTCTAGATAAAACCAGATTTGGACTAGATTCAACCTAATTTTGTAAATTTGGCTAGATTTGGACTTGATTACACCAGATCAGAATTTGGTCTAAATTCAGTAAAATTTGGATTAGATTCAACCACCAGATTTGGACTAAATTGAACAAAATTTAGCAATATTTAGAAATATTTGGACTAGATTCAGCCTAATTTGAATCAAATTTAGTTAAACTAGATTCTTATAGATTTGGACTAGATTAATAACGATCAAGAGTCATATACTCACCTTATTATCACCCGCAGCACTATTTAGATTAGTTTGATTTGTGTCGCGTACTCGAAATATCCATAATGTAATGTTATTATGACTCTTATGCTTATGTCTATAATGATTATTATTGTTATTGGTGCTGATTTGTGTAAAATTGCCAAACATGTCTCCCACACTTCTTAAACTATCCCTCAATGATGGGTCATTATAATCTTTTGTGGGCTTTTGTTGTCCATCATGCCATTCAATATTGTCATAACTATTACTGTTAATGATATGATTATCATTATTATTATTCTTATTATTGTTCTTGCTCATAGTGTCTTGAATGTCGTTATAATTATTATAATTTTTATAACTGTTATTATTATTATTATTATTTTTATTATTATTATTATCATCATTATTGTTATTATTACTGATATGGCTGTTAAAATTAGGATTATCATATTGAAAATACAAATTTTTCTCATTTTTATCAAGACTGTCCTTTTTCCTCCTCTTTCGTCGCTTTGTGGGCGCTTGATTGTGTCGAAATGACTCATCAATTGGATTTACATTCATTCGGTCATTCCTCAATCTCTCGTCATGGACAGACTCACGTTTCATTTTATGTGATGATGGCTGCACTTCAACCATAATCCAAAGTGTTGCCATACGAATTTTAAGCTTTGCATTTGGTTGCGTTTGATTATCGTATGCCGTTGAGAACGTCAAGATGTGATGACTGTTGATGCGTTGACCTGATTTATTCATCAAGATATTTTTTGCGGGAAATGAGAAAATAAAAAAAGGAAAATTATTAATTTTTTTTTGAGGTTAAGTGGAATTTTTTTGAGCGAAAAACACAAAATTATGATCAATTGATTTTTATGGGAATTTGTTTGCATGTTTTATGTGATTTTTGAATTGTTTTATGTGGGAGAAAATTACGATTGGAAAAATATTAATTTTTTTTTCCTCGATAAATTGAATTGCAATAAAAAAATTTTTTAGTGTAGAGAAATAAAAAGTTTTTGAGGATTTTTTAAGGATGCAAAAATGCAAATTCAATAAAAATTTGTACAATAATTTGAAATGATTGAATTATGATTGTAGACTGAAAACAAGAGGAGCTTCAGAAGTTGAAGATCGATTTGAGTTAACTTTACCAAACAAAATTCGAGTCAACTGTGCACTGTCTCTTAACAATTCTCAATTGTTCTAATGATGTATGCTTTAAGGTTTAAGTCAAACTAAATAGAATGAGAGACACTGTCATGGATGAATGCTTTAAGGTTTAAGTCAAACTAATTAGATCTTCGTTCTTAGATTGACAGACAAAAATGTTTCTCGAAGTCTTGAAATCGACAAGACAATCAACTTCAAAACTCTTCCAGACTAAATTCGTGGACACTGTGACTCAACTCGTATAAAACCTACTGAATCATATCCTTTTACTACACTTAATAGTCGATCTTCGTACTTAGATCGACAACATGCTTTTGTTAAAACAGCACATAGGATTGAAAATAACGTTTCCCAAAGTCTCGATATCGACAAGACTCGATATCGAGTCTGGGAGGTCTCTTTCTCGACATTGAGAATCTTTTGCTGAAACTAAGAGCTTTGGTAAGTTACTCAAGCCATATAGTGTCTACTTTTTTTATTTGCATTTCTTCGGTTATTTTTGAAGACAAAATGAAATATTCGGTCAAAGAACTCTTAAAAGGAAGCTGTCGCTAGAGAAGGTATCTCATTTGGTATTAGTAATTGACAGACGTAAGTGAGTTCTAACTAACAACTAGACGATTGTCACGTTTTCGTTGCTGCTGCTGACTAAAGCTTGTTATTCTAGCTGAAAGTGTACTGGATCAGGCGCTATCTGAAAGAGGTCATGGATCACAATTTATATGTACGTCCATATTTATATGTGCGAACTTAGTAAGTAAGTGAATAATATTCTCAGAGAAATTTGAATTGATTACTCAAACGAGTAATACCAAACTCATTGCAATTTTAAAAATTTCAGGTTCCATTCCTCCCCATGCATTGAAGTAAAAACATCAAAAAAAAATTTATTACATATTTTACAATAATTTGTAGTCTAAAACAGAACGAAGACAAAACGAATAGACACACGAGGCACACGAAAGTCGCATGACAAACACTTTTTTTTTCTTCTTTTGTTCGTCATGCCTAGAAAAAGTCAAGACAATAATGAATTTTTGTGCTAAAAAAAAATAAAGAAAAAGCCACGAGGTTTACACACAAAAAAATGAGAGAGGAAAGAACTGTGAGAATCAAAATATTTCAGAGAACTACGGGGGAGGGGGAGGTGGGGTTTTCCATCGAAAATTAAGTCAAGCATCATACCATTGGCATTCTATTTGAAGTTACGGCGGATGTCGAATCATATTGTAAAACATTTCTTGTATATTTCCATCTTCCTTACTTGCCCACCCGCCCAACACCCTCAATAAAAAAAAGAATTTTTGAGGACATTTTCTATCGGTTAAAGCAGAAACTATACACAAAAAAAAAACTTATAGGTTATGTTCGCCATCCATGTTTGTGTGTGTATGTGTAAAAAAAATTTGTAAATGTGTGTGTAAAGGAGAAGAAAAAAAAAAGTTCTACAAAAGGAAATTTTCTTTGTGTAAGAGAGAAAAAGTCGACGTCGCCGTGGAGCCGAAAACAATCGATCACGTCTAGCGGCGAAAAGAAGTGTACACATTAATCCACTCCTCAATTGTTTCGTTTTCTTAACTCCTTTTTTATGCCTGCCCGATGTTTTGTGCTCTGTTGATGACTTTTGGTTCGGAATGATTCTGGGAAATGGATTTGGATGATGCCAGACATGGATCATGGGAAAGGTGGAAGGGGAAGATATAACATGATGTACTGTACTCAGGGACGTATTCAGGAAGGAGGGTGAACTAGATTCTCCCCAATTTAAACAAAATATTTCAATTTCTAAGGGTTTTCGAGACACAATTGCACCCCCAACCTCACTTAACCCCATACGACCCCTTAATCCATACCCCAATCTTTATATTAGGATGTATCAAAAAGTTCTCCATGCCGCATTCTTCTTCATTAATCTTTGACTCGTGCATTCACATCATATTTTCAATTTACTTCCAATAATAATCTTCTCAATAATAAAACGAAGACTGAAATACATGTAGAAATTTTTTTTTATTACTCTACAAACTATAGCTGAAGAGGAAAACAAGAGGGAACTTTTTTGTGGCTGTTTGTTTTTTCAACATTATTTACAGCATTTATTTGGAAATTTTAATTTTACAGAATCGATTAAAATTTGAATTTTTGAAAATGGGTAACAAATTTGAATTTTAAAAAACCGTTAAAAATTCAAATTTTTTGAAACTCTTGCAAAATTTGAATTTTTAAAAGTTGTTATGAAATTCAAATTTTTAAAAACCGTTATAAAATTCAAACTTTTGAAAATCTTTTCCTCATCCTTAAATCGAGTGACAACTTCTTTCTAGAACTCTTAAAGCACATCGAGAGCATTTGCTCATGTTAGTCTCAGTTGCCATGCCATAATCATGTCTTATAGCTTTAACTCTAATATTCTTATAGCCCTAGAAATTGCCTTGAAAAGCGAATCTGCGACTACAATATCGCTCATAAAATTCATCACTAAAAAAGCACAGAACTGAGAATTCCGAGAATTCCTTTATGCTTTTCATACGAATAAAGATAGTAGAATGATAGAGCAAAAAATGCCATGCTCTATTTGTTGTTGGATATATTTTTTTTTTGTGTACTGTTGTGTTGGTTGAAGATTCACAAGATGTAAAATGTAGCTTTGGAATGAGATATGAGGAGTGAATTGAGAATCATCTGGATAAGAAGTGTTAAAGCTTTTCTAGAAATTAGTTACAAAAACTAGATAAGTTATGCAATAAATATGAATATTGATTAATTTTTTTTGGTTGTATGGCATCAGTGTTGTAAAATTTGTGGCAAATTGTGCCTTTAGCGGCTATTATTGACTTCATTTAGATCTAGAAATTAAGGACAAAAGCCTTTGCCTTTTAAAGTCTACATTTTAACCTCTTTACCTAATCCAAACTGAACAATTTGCTCGCTAGGGCACCACTGCAGCACTATATTAACGACAAGACATAAAAGAGCCTTCACGGAAACGCAATGGCTGAATTTGACAATTTCCCGCAATTTGCCGCTCGGCTAAGTGTTCTGAAGACCAAGAACCTTCAATCTAGATTTTTTAAGAATGAGACTTCCAAGAGTTCTCTTGCAGTCCTGTTCTCAATCTCAAAAAATTCAACGATACCGAGACATCGAGAAATCACATTCATATCGCCATCCAATTCTCAGACAGACATATGAATCAGTCCTAAAGAATTCATCACAACAAATAAAATCTAACAAGCAGTAAAACTCATGTCTGGAAAATCCTAAATCAATAATCATGCATTGTCCATTGAGGCTTGTAAGTTGATCTAACTGTCGGTGTAAATATTGACATCCAGTTCATAGTTCAAAGATCATTTTATGTTGTTTGAAGTTGCTTACTGTGTGCATCATTTCTGTTAGCATTAAACTAAATGAGTTAGCGTATAATTTATTTTATTGAAGTAAGTTGAGGAAGTTTGTTAAGTTTTTGAGGGTTTTTGAGTTTCTTTTGAATATTTGATCTAGTCGGCGTGACTATAAGATGGTGTTGGATTTCATTCGAATCGGGAACCATATTTGAGTCACTTCAGATTCGCTTTGAATCGCGAAACACCGAATAAAACACAAACTAAGACTCACAATGGACTGAACTGGACAAAATCATTAATTTATAGACTCTATCCAAGTGTAGCTATCCTTGAAAAGCTTATGTCAATAGGCTGCATACAATAAATTACAACACAAATCAACAGATTGGTTCTTAGACAAAATCTTACTAATTATCAGCTTCAATCACTTTATACCGACTGGATATCTTAAAATCAATGACCCAATCTCATTCCAGCCCATCACAACAGACAACATCCAACACCCCAAGTGAAAAAAGAACTCAAATTATTTTTTTATAACTTCATAATTTTAAATATTCAAAATGTACGTCTATTACTCCTATATGATGTCAATAGTGGCAAGCATTAAGTCTTCAGAATCAAAATGAAGAAAAATAGCAAAAAAAAACTTTTTCACTTTTCATTTTTCTTCTTCCTCATCACATAAAACTCGCAAAAATACACACAAGCATGTCAAAGAAATGTCTCAAAAGTCTTTAAAATCGTCAATAAAAAAAACTCTGCGAGAAGTTTCAAATTTTTCTCATTTTTCCGATATTTGGGAAAAAAATAACAAAAACAAAATAGTTAGGAGCTATTAGAACAAGAAGAAGCTTGTCCATGACACAATATCTCAAGTGGAATCACGTCGGTGAACACATATACATGCATACACAAAGAATTTATTTTATTTTATTATATATTCATATCGATTACAAAAAAAAAGGAATCGAAAGAAGAATTTCGAAGATTTTTTTTTTGTTACCGAATAAAATCGTAAACTTGGCGTCCACGTGCTGTGTTCTAATGTGCTTGAGAAATTGAGAAGAATGAGCTTGTTTCAATGAGTTGATAGTTGGAGGATTGGAGGAGGAAATTGGGAATTTAGAAAGACATTTAGGATTGTTTTGAGGTTATGGGAAACTCTTATTGTTGGATTTGAATATCTGTACTTGGTATTGGAAATTGACAAACGGAAGTCAACGATAGAATCAACTTAAGACGTCTTGTGACGGTTCAATTCTGTCTATTATTCCAAAGAACAGACCTTACTTACTTACTTCGCTGGCCGTACAGATCAAGTGTGTTCCATGGCCTCCCTCAGTCGGTTCCTGAAGCTGGCTCTATCGCTGGCTACCGCTTGCCAATTTCCAATTCCAAGTGTGACACTATCTCTATCGACAGCTTCCTTCCATGAGTTCTTTGGTCTGCCGCGCGATCTCTTGCCATCCAAAAAGTTGGATTTAAATACCTTTACCAATGAAGCATCTACAGGCCTTCTGATAACGTGGCCAGCCCACCAAAGGACAGACCAAAAAGATGAATTTCCTCAAATTTATATCCTGTTTCTTAACTTATAAACTTCGCTGGCCATGGAAATCACCTGTAATCCATGGTCTCTCTCAGATGACGTCTAAAATTGACTTTATCGCTGGCTGCCCTCTACCAATTACGAATATCAAATGCTCTACTGTCTCGATCAACAGCCTCTTTCCAAGAGGTTCCGATTTTCAGCAATTTAAAATCCTACTCATGTATTCTTCAGCTTCATTCTCATTTATCCGAAAATTTCGTTCCTCTTGTTGTCTATAAACCTAACAAAATTTCCTAAATTAACCTTAAAATCACACAGCACTCTGCATCTCCTATCTACACAACAAATTCCATTCATTGTTTATCCATCCCTATGAATACATAATGACATCATCAACACAGTCAGATGAGCGAGAAGCACACAGAACAATCAGCAAACGATAGAAGGAAAATAAATGAAATAAAAAAAAAAGTCCAGCAACAAATATTAGATAAACGGAATAAAAATGCAATCACAATTAAAAGCTCTCTCATGCTCGTTTTGCTCCACTTGTGTCAGTCATAATTCATGTGAAGATTCTCGTTTGTTGCTACTGTTGCCATAGTTGGACGATAATTGAGTATGTTGGAAAATAGAAAATAAAATCAAAAAAAAGAAGAAAAATTTGCAATTTCAATTATTTACGCATTTCGGACATGGCCAATTGAGGCAATAGCCTTAAACCATACGTCGAGGGAATCGAGTTTCATATGGAATGATAAAAAGTAATAAAGACGATGCCAATCAATAAATCACAAATAAAATGATGACTTCAAACATCCGATTGATGCATGAATATGGCAATTAAGACATTCTGCATAAAGATTAATTGATGTTGTGTCTTGGTTTTGTCCATGCATGCGGATTCAGCATGGCATACGTTGTTTGTTTTGTTGGCAATTTTTCTTTATGGCATTGAATGGCGAATCGGATATATTTGATGTGATTCTGGCTTGTTATTGTGATTGATAGACATTGACTGATAATGATTGTGGTTTGGAAAGATTAGCAGCATGGGTAGGACATTTATGGTTTGAGAGGTCAAGGGTGGTGAATCTTATAAATTAGAGGAATACAAAATTTATGATCCAAAGTCTATAAAGTCATTTTAAAGAACAATATCGAACAACACATCGTGTTCGGTGCCGTTAAGGCAACTTCATGTCTTATCGTTAATATAGCAGAGGTAGTCGATACCCTTGCGAACTCGTTGTGCTGCTCAGATGACATTGCAACTGATCATTCAACAACAATCTCTCAAAATAATTCTCATGCTCTGCATGCACCCGATCAAATGCCAATTAGGTGAGCAATAGAAACAAATAGCATAAAAAATCGGAACAAAGCAACAAAAAAATGACAAAAGATAAAAATCGAGAATATTGAATTTCAATTGATGGTCATTTAAACGACAATTAAGGAGAACAATTGTGAATGCATCCAATAAAAATAAACTAAAAAAAATTAAAATAATTTAATCGACATCCGAGTCCTGTTCTAGATGATTTTTAAGTGAGTCTTTAGGATTTTTTAGAGCTTGAAAATGAATACAGAGTATTGAGCATTTTTCTTCGGACACAATTTGCTTGAAGGTCTCATTTGACTGGGTGGCTAGCTAGAAATACATTATGAGGAGGAGGCGCTTGAAGATTTTGTGTTTGTTTTAATTTTTAAGCTACTAATTTTTAGAAATTTTTGTGTGTCTTGGTGCCTGCCACTTTAGTGTCCATGCAAACCAACCACATCAATTTCTTCCAATTTAAAATTATAGTCTCCATATGACGAGTTACAAAATGTCACAAAACTGCCAAAAGTTGTCCACCCTCTATGTTGACCTGAGTCAGCTCCGTTGAATATTGCATTCTAAAGCAGAGCAGACGTATAAGTTCTTGGTTTTCTACGTGTTTTTATGATGATCCTTAGATGCAAGATGTGAAAACTACCGAATATCTCCGAATAATTATCCCAAGGACTTTTACTTCAAAAGATTACTTTAATCATAAGCAAATAGATTTAAAATATCATTTAAAGCAGTACTATGATGCTTTTGGAATGACTAGGAATATAATAAAGTTCCAACGATTTGCTTGGATGTGATAATCAAATATGTGTTACGATAATGCGCTTCATTCATCCATTCACATCTGTTTCAGCAACTTGTATACTCATTCATATATTCTCCAAGATGTTTCGAATATGCTAGAAATTTAAGGAGGAATTTTTGATGAGATAATTAAAAAAAATTGTGTCATTGAAATAAAGAAAAGCCAAAAAAAAGAATTTGACTATTTCTTTCTTAAACTACTCATAGTTTATAATCGGAAGCACAAAATTGCAACAAAATAAAATAAAGAAAATTACGAGGAATAGGAAATCGTTAAAAATTGCAATGAGAAAATCGTTAAAACCGTAATTGTTCATAATTTTTGAAGGACGTAAATTTTTTAAACCTTTTCCGTAAGTAGTTTTAGTAGAAATTTTATTAGACTTATGATCACGTCTATATTAGTTTTCATAAGCTTGGATTTTGAGTGTAAAATGAGAATTTAAACTCAATTTTTGGGGACAAATTTTGAATTTTTATGAATTTTACTTCCAATTTTTCAATTCTTTAATTTTTATAAAAGGAAATAAAATTCCAAACTTCAACACAAAAAAAGAAAAATTCTCAAAAGTCAACGATCACAACAAAAAAATTACTCATTCCTCACATATTCCCATCACTTCCTTCTTCGTTCTTTTTTTTCTATCCTCAACAACTTGGCAAGCGACAAACTCAAATTTCACTATACAATGTGTGTGCTGCACTCCATTTATTTATGCTATTTTATGATGCTGCCACTGTGCCTCCTTTTTAATGTCTTTTTTGTGCCATTCTGACTCAATTCACAATGACTCATACAGTAGGGATAGTTTTTATGCAACATTTCCATTGCACATTGTATTGCACATTTCTTGAATGTTCTATGCTCCTTTTTTATATATATTTCCACTTTCTTGTGTTGTATATTATGTTCTATGTTATGTCCTCGGCTATTAAAATGCACATACAATGTTGTATGAATTTTTTTTTTATTGCAAATTTCATTTTATTAAGTTTTTATAGATGATGAAAGGAAGTTCGTCACAAGTGTGCTGATTGAGTGATGAAGGTAGACACGGAAGACAATGGATCGTCACACTTTTAGTTTCTAACCTCAAAATGCAGACTTTTTTACCTCAGAATATTCAGATTCTAGCTTTAAAATTCATACTAAGTAAGTCAACCTTGGAATTTTAGTCCGAATATTAAAATTAAGATTCACAATGAGAATTCTAACCTCAAAATTCAAAACACAACCTCAAAATTCAAATTCTAACCTCAAAATTCCCAAACTAGTCTGATAAATACCAACAAAACAGACTAACTATCCATAAACTCCTCACATATCACACCACTAAACGATGCTCACATCTTCATCACCATTCAGTCATCCAATCCTCATCTTCAGACACACTTAACGTGCGTGGCATTAAAATCAATAAAATAAAACTTTCATCCTCACACCACATCTAAAAAAATTATCCAACTAATTTATTCCACTCAACACTTTTTTTTTTATCCACATTCGATGCGACATCGTCTCAATGAGACATCCTCAGACATTTTCAATTAGTTTTAAGTGCTCACATGTCAAATGAATAAAAGGAAAGTGAATGAATATAAAAATGCATGGATGATAATTGGAAGCATTTGAGTTAGAAAATAATTAGTTAATGATGACACGACAGTTGATAAGAAGCAATTGAGAGTTGGAACTTAATTTTCAATTTTTCCATTCATTTTTTTTTTTGCCATTCAAATTCAATTAATTTTTTTTTTTGCAAGTTTATTTATTCAATGCACAAGTTCCATGTTTTTTTGCTATCACAAACAAAACGTCAAAGCTGTTAAAACTCAAGCGAGGAATTTTTTCTGCCAATATATCAACGAAAAAAAATTAATTTTTTGGCTTTTGATCAAGAAAATAAAAGTGTTTGAAGCGAGCGCGACCTTTAAATTTCAAACTGTATTTAAAATCTTTTTTCGGTTTTATTACTTTATAAGAATATAAAAAAATCTAATAGAGATAGATAGATTTCTCTTGTTTTAAGTGGAGTGGAATACTTTTGGAGCCAAGAATCAGTTTTCTTCTCGTTTATAGACATGAGAAATATCTTCTTAGCTTCCTGCTAAGTCCAAATGTCTTTCGAATTTGTTAGCTTTTTGAATTTAGATGAAGAATTTTAGTTTTATGTTATATTTGGTTTTGAGGCGCATTATACACAGCTCAGATATGTTTAACCTCACACTCATGTCTAAATCCACATTTACGTGTTGAAAACTGTTATTCTGGAACACCATGCCTTTCAAGCCTAGAATAGTTTATAACTTGCTCCAATTTACAGTAATTGAGCCTGACTTGGTGTCATATTAAGTAAAAATCAGGTCAATTTTTTATTCAAATTTCAGACTCACTTTTTCATGCGTTCACTCCGGGTTTAAAACCCATGTGTTTTACTCCACCTTCTTGTGTTAGAAGCCGTTATTCTGGAACACCAGGCATAAAAAGCCCAGAAAGTACACGTTGTTCACTGAATAGACATGGTAAAAGATCTAACTTCAATAAAATCCGGTCGCAAACCAGACGCGGTCGGATTTTAACCAGGTGAAAATTTTTCATTGATTCTCTGCATTGTGCTTTCTAATACTGTAACCGTGTTCCTTGGATATGCTGACCAATATTTCCATTACGGACTCCAAAAAAGGGCAGTGTGACAAAGTTATGCTCCTCTCCCAACAATGACATCTCTGACATTAGTGTATGACTAATTCAGCCGTACTTCAGCATCGCCGGAGACTCGCGATCAAAGAGTCGATTCTATCATACCCTTTAGATCTGCAGTTCATAGTGGGAAGCAGGCTACTTTCAAGCTTTATCCTTTTTAATACACTTTTAAACACCTTTTTCTAGTTCATATTAGTTTAAATAATAAAAATCATGAATCAACACAATTAGAGCCAATCTCAGGCAATTTATGGCAATGCCAATCTTTATCATTTTTCAGTCATAAACGAATGAAAAAAAAAATCATGAAAAACTTTTTTTTTTGTGCATGTGTCGATGAAAAACTTCTAAATTTTTATTATATATTTTTTGAATTATTTATATTCATAAAAATATTTGAACAGAGTTCATCATCATTAGATCTTTTATTCTCCTAATCTTGAGATAAGTTTGTCTTCTATCCAATTGCACTTTCATCATAAATTTATGATTGTTTTGAGCTAATTTTTGCTCTTTTTTTGCCCCATAAATCTCTCATAATCTTAACTAGGGTAAAGAAATATAGTTTTTAAGGAAAAAAATAAGGAGATATCGATAAATTTGATTAAATTAACTGACCTGTTAAGATAAGAGAATGATAAATTGAAATGGGATTTTTAAGTTTTGAGGTAATTTGAAAATTTTGCACCATAATGCTTAATTCACATAATTGAATAAGTTTCGTTGTCGCTTAAGTTGATCTATATTAAAGCTAAACGTATTTAAGTCTGAGCTTCATTAAATCTGAGAGCCATTATAGATGGACATAACTGAGTTTGAGTATTGTTAAGGCCGAGCGTGACTGAGAGTTTAAAATATTTCGGCAAAGCGTTAACAAAACTGAACCAAAGCTAAGCTTAACTTTTTAGCCCAATGTTACTAAAACTGAGCATTATTAAAGTTGAGTGTAAATTGAGACTGGTAAGAGAGCTCGAGGTAGACCAAAAAACTCCTGGAAGGAAGCTGTCGATAGAGACAGCATTGCATTTGGTATTGGCAATTGACAGGCGGAAGCCGGCGATAGAACCAGTTATAGGCGACATCTGCGAGAGGCCATGGATCACAGTTGTCTAATCTGATCAAGACTGAAAATATTTAGACTGAGCGTTGATTAGGCTAAGCGTATTTAAGGATAAGAAATATCAAGTCTGAGCGTTTATAAGATTGAGACATATTACGGCTGAGTGCTTTTAAGGGTGATTGTAATTTAGGCTGAGACATATCACGAACAAACACGTTAGTAAGGCAAATACAGTAACCGATATTTATGGCTAAGCGTTATTAAGGAAAATTTTATTCAGGCTGAGCATTAATACGGCTGTACGTCACTAACTTTATTAAATAGCATTCCGAAAACAGTAAAATTTCTTCATAAATTCTCAACTGAAACTTACACAATAGCTTCAAAACTTCATAGTATACCATTAACATCCACAAAATCACTTACATCCGTAGAAGTGAAAGTGGAAACAAACAAACTTATCACATGTAACCGGTACGTCGAATCCGTTATCTCGTAAAATGTTGTAATACTACAGAAAACATGAAAATTACTTCATAACTTGACATCTGCTTAAAATGCAAAACTTTTTTTTTGTTAAAGTTCAACTCCGAAAGCAAAACCGCATGTAACTGTGCCATAAATTCATCCTCATTCTCATCCCCTTAAAACTGTTTGCATTCATGCACACATAATTTATGTAATATTGCAAAAAAAAATATAAAAATTAAAATGATAGAATAAGAGAGAAAGAAAATTCATGGCAACCGCTTCTTTACATTCATTTCGTTATCAGCTCAGTTACATTTATAGTGGGAAGTGACAATTGTCAGTCGCCAAGATGTAAGCAAGTCCACTTGTACAAACATTTTTTATGTCTTTATTTTCCTTTTATCTTTCTTTCTTTTTTTTTTGTTCGTTTTGTTCTTGATACATTTTGTATGAAAAAATGTGGAATTGTCTGTGGGTCTTAGGTCAGGAGTGCCTTGTCATCGTGTGACTTGTCTTCGTCTCTGCCCTGATCCGTATATACCGACACATCGGAAATCCTCATTTTCCACACAATATGTCCTTCAGGTAACTTGCTATTTCAACTTCTCTTACAGCTGAGCATCATCACAACTGAATGTCACTCAATCTCAGAAATGCGCTCAAGACACATGATCTCAGTCTTCAAGTGTTTCCATACTTTCTTTTATCCTTACAACTTTTTTTTTTATCCACACACAATGTAAATGTAATGGAATATGTAAAAGTAAAAAAGAGAATGTAATGAAACTATCCATACAGAGTAAGAAGCCAAGAGTCATGCCATAAATCAGATATGCTATGACTAATTGAGGATATGAGGATGTCCATAAAATATTATGAAAATTATGTACTTAGATACGGAGACGTTATGGATGTAATGAAGAAAAAGGAGGATGGTTGAATATGGGTGGGATATTGATGGTTGTTAAAGGGGTTAAATGGGTAGAAATGAAATTTTTTTTGGATGTTAACAGGGAATTGGAATGGATTGCGAGTGAATGCATATAAATCACAACTGGTTGATAGCAAATTTATGTCGATTTGTAGCTACAGTGAATTTTTGATGGATAAGTCTTGAAACTAGGTGTTTGGAGCTGTAGGACACCCATCGGTCCATAATAGACTAAAGCTCTTTTATTAACAGCACATGGAAGCTTCCCCGAAGTGCCATATGGATGTTGCAAAAGCGCTTTAGCGGAGCACTCTTCATTTGTGTTGCTCGGGATATCAAGCAAATGTTCATGAACTCGTGAGCTGAATTTGCTCGGTGGTGTAGTGTTTTTGGTGTCATGTTCCTGCATTAGACTAAGAGTACTATGGTGACACCGTGAAGACTAAGCCACATCGATTCACGCATCCATACAATATAATTAAAACAACATATTCAATTAATTAATAATGCTTCTATTCAAAATACGTCCTGTACATAATTAAAACTGTCCGTGTACATGGAGCCATAAGCAAGCAATAGTTCTCACATTTGACCATCCCTCACAGTAGTCGTCTCAATTTAGATTTTTTAAATACAAATGTTAGTCATCACACACAAAAAAAAAAGTTCCACATATGCATTCACATATTTTTTTCTCTCTCTCCGTCAAGTGACAAATTGCTGCAATCTTGGCGGCCACATTTGGCCATTTATTCTTTGCCATTCTTGTTCATTCTCGTTCCATTCCATTCCCACTCCGAATGCAATTCAAGTAAATTAAAATTTTCTGTAGTTGCTCATTTTTTTTTTCCTTCTCGTTCTTCATCCTCACACACAGTTCTTTACTCAACTTTTTCTCCTCATTCGGCACGCGAAATGTTTCATTTTTGAAGGAATTGCAGCCGTTTTTCTTTTTTTTTTCGGGAATGGATGGGAGGTTTGTGAGTTGTGTCATTCAACTCTGGACGCTTTTCAGTAACACATGCTCAGTAAAACATGCTGTTAGGAGGATTTTGACGATCAGTTTAGGAGATTCTAGAAAGGCGGGTCAGAGATGAGACAGGATAGTGATTTTGAGGTCGATATTAGTCTGATTAATTATTCTGATTTTAGTTCAGATTCTGACAATGATTCTGAATAGGACATTGACTCTGATCAGTGACTCTGAGATTAGTATTGACCCGATCAGTGTATTTAAGATTAGTAAGCAATTTTGAGAGGATAGACACCTTGATCGATAGCTGTGAAAGTAGTATTGACCAGTTCAGTGACTCTAAAGCTAACAAAGATATGACTAATGTTCCTAAGATAGTCATAATCCCAAATTAATGACTTCAAGTCCCACAAATACTCCAGTCAATAAATTCCAATTATTTTGCGCTTTAATCAATTACCAAAAATTCCACGTGACACTTTTCAACTTGTTTTATTATTGTATTCTTTCTTAATATCACAAATGTCCATTTTTACACAATTCTGGCAACTGCTAGTGCCAAAAAATGCGATTTCCCCCCATCCCTTCACATCTTTTATATCTCCATTCCATCCTCAAAGCTTTTCCTTCCCTTCTGTGCGACAATGCAAGAAGAAATAAAAATGAAAAAAAAAGCGGGCCAGCGACGTAAAATATGGTATGTTGTAATTCTGAGTGTTTATGATCTTTAAGCGACTGCTCACATATTATAGTAATAATTATGATTGTCGTGGACGAGACATAAATGATACATAGAGAGTGCATTACATGCCGAGTTCACATGAGATATGCGATAAATTACAACCAGTGTTGTATCAAGGGTGGTTTATTTCCTTATGATTAAGTTGGGTAGGGGATGCAAAAATGGAAGAAGGTTCAATTTTAAGAAATTTCCCGGGGCGGATTATTTGGTCGTAATTTGAGAATTTTGTCAGCTAATCCGAATTGCACAAATTGGTTAGTCGATCAAAAATCTAATCTAAGGACAGCGTGACTTGCATGGTGCTAGATTTAAGCTTGATCCAAATCTGGTACCAAGTTAGAGCTACGCCGTTCTGGTCCCGTATATTGGTTCAATAAACCAATTTATGCTATCCGGTTGACAGACAGTTAATGAACTCATCTAAGTGAAGGTTAGATCATGAGAAAATTCTTAGGGGTTTGTTAGGAGCTTTGGACAAGGATTAAGGACATTTCATTAGAATTTTGAGACTCAGACAATTTTAAAAAACTATTTTACGGTTCTAGTTGCCTTTACATTATATTTCTAATGTTCAAATTTCAGCGCACCGCACTTTTAATGTTCAGGTGCCTTCATACTTAACAGTTAAGCCTCACAATGTATTCCAAATCTCAAATTAACAAATTCCCTTCAGTTTCTCATTTTTCCATTCACTTCATCTTCAACATTTTTTTTTTGTATGTCTATGCAGACATGATGTGGGGTAGCAGTAGAGGAAAAAAAAGCATGTGGCGACCATGTGACGTTGTGCAGCCAAATGAATGAACGAGATATTTATGGAAATTCATTTTTCATTTCAAACTGAACTTTTTTTTTTCGCTCACAATGCTTCAAATGCTGCTGCTTTGAGTTTCTTGTTTCAATAGACTCATTTGTAGTTTCATTTCTTTCTTTTTTTTTCGGAGATGGAATATAGATTTTCAGGAGAAGAAGAACAGTTTTTTTTTATCATTGTTGTATGTGTCTTGTGCATGTCCAGCATGAGCTTAGAAATTTAAAACTTTGTCTGATTATTTTCTCTCTTTTTTTCTTTTTTGAATGACTAATAATTCATTGTATGTTAAAAGTTTTATATTTTAACTTAATAAGATGATATGAGTTCAATGTTAGAAGATTTTGATGAAATTGTAAGTAAATTGAGTCTGATTCTTGAATAGCACAAGTCGATCAATTGATCGGAATCATAAATACGGAGCCAGGAAGAATTGACTCTGTTATGGTGCCGGAATTAAATCGAATCTGAATACGGCACTTTTTGGGAAATTATACATCGAAGCTAATCAAATGTCAAGTGCATATATTCTCGTGATATTCCCTGTTATCATTAAATAAACCATTGGAGATCGAGCTTTTTGACAGAATATGCACTTTTGATTAATAACCTATTCAAACAGCACTGTCTGAAGGATAGCAGGCCCAAAATGAGGATACCAATGATAAGAATTAACCCCTACCATCATCGAACCAAGTATGTACAAAGAAAGTAACAGAATTCAAGCAGAACAAGACTTACAACGAATCTGTCACCAAGTTAGAGTCGCCCAAGCTATTTGAGACTAGTTGTACGATTTCGACAAATTCTCGAAACTGAGTTTGCAATGTCTTGGTCTCGATATCGAGAACTCTTAGTATGTATGTGATTGAGTATAATATGATTTAATATTAATGCAATGGTATCGAACTCATATAAAAATGGAAATTTGGTATCAATTGTTCGAAAAGTTGTTCAAATATGATGTCAGCTTATAAGCCAATACTAAGACATGGCATCACAATTCTGAGCATCACATCATGACGATGACATTGCAAATGCATTCAATATGACGTCTTGATTATATGAAGTCATCAATAAGATTCATGCATTTGCAATGTCATCGTCAAGATGAGTAGCTCGAGAATGAGAAAATCGCTCATTTGAAATCATTCAGGAACAGAAAGCATCAAAGAAAACTATTGAAATACTTACCGCGTTCAGCAAACGTGATAATTTCCCTCGTCTTTCCGTAAAAGTCATCAAATTCACTCTCATCATCCACAAAATCCTTTTCATCACTAAAACTATTCTCACTATTATTCCTCCTCAATTGCTGCAGCCTCTCAACAATTGGATCATCACTAGATGCCATCATTGACTGTGCACTTGACTGCATCATCATTGTCGTGTACTCAAAGTCACGCTCGCCTGCACGATGCAATGTGTCGAGTATAAATTGTTTGGGTATTGAATTTGTGATATTTGGCTTCTCACGAAGATTCAATTTAAGAAGAATTTGCTGTTTTATAGCTTCAAGTCGCTTATGATCACTCAATTGATTCAATTCATTTTCACTTTGTGCTGCTTTATTAGTGCCATCAACTTTCCGACTATACTCACTACTCAGTAAATTTTTATTCGTACTTTCGAATGTATCGCCAAGACAATTAGCACAATATGATGGATATTCATATCCAATATCATTTGTATCATCATTCGGTGACTCCAATCGATGCTGTTCTGCATATAAATTTTGTAATTGAACTTGAATTTCATGTTGCATTTGTAGAAGCATTTGTTCCTGCTGTTGTAATGAAATTTTTTGCTTCTTTCGCATCTCTTGGACATCATCCGATGCCTCAATTGCCTGCTGCATAAGAATGAGACAGAGCACGAGGGTTCGATACTTATACGACCCAAACATTGCAGTTTTCTTCTTTTGTGATTTGCAGTTCCAATTTATTGTATTTAATCTTATCTTTATTACTTTGTTGCTGATTTAGATTCGTGAATTTTGTTGTATTTTTTATTATTATTTTATATTTAACTATTGTAAATTTATTCATTATCCTATCTAATGTGCACTTTATATGAACTATTTTGTGATGTGAACTGGAAAGCTTTGTTACTTTTTTTTGACTTTTTTGTTCTTGATGTTACGGATGGACTGCTTGTTCACGAGTCGGTAAGCGATGATGTTGGTGCTTTTGATTGAATCACCGACATTTTTAAAGAGTTTTTTTTTAATATTTCTTGCTGCTGTTTATGACTTTAAAACGTTTTGTTCACATTCATAGATCCAACAAATCTGTCAAAAATCTAAATTTCAGGTCAAATTTTATTTTAAAATTTTTGATGTTGTTTTTTGTGTAAATTAATATAATATTTTATGTAAACTTTTTTTGTTGTTTAAGGTTATGTATATAGTTAAGGTAGTTAGAAGAGTAAAGCTTAAAATGTCAGCATAAGGATTAAAATTCTGAGATTTTTTTGAGGGTGGTGTCTTGAAGATGATTTAACAGATTATGAATTCACTGCACAAACTTAATGTACATCGGTTAATACTTCAGATGATGTCTATAAAAATAAAGTGGTTTTATAACCAAATTAATCAATAGTCTTTTTTGAATATTCTTCCACTAAATCCTAAGAACACAATATTTTATTAAATGCCTTTTGTGTTAGATTATTAAGAAATATCACTAAATCCATTAATTTGACTTTATTTCCTTGAATTTTTCACTTTTGAACTCAATTTTTGTTTCTGTTCATGAAAAGTTCTTTCAATATCCTCAAACTCCATTTTATTTAATATTTCTTATAATTATGTCCAAGTTTTTGATTTTCTCGAAAATTCTTTAAAATTGTCACTGTTTTTTTGACTCACTTAATTTCACTAAAGCACATGAGATAGCTCAACATGATCTCATGGCATATAAATCTCAGCTCTTTTGTTTCAAGTTTTGTATTGTCACTTTTGCATGCATTTTTGCAAATTTAAATTCACAACTATATAAATTTTTGTATTAATTTGGTAATTTTATTGCCATTAACTTTTCTGATAAATTCAGTCGATTCTGAAATAAATTGTAAAATTTTTCAATTTTTTTTAATTATAATAAAATTGAAATAAAATCAGATTTTAATTTAATATTTAAAAATTAAAAGAAATTATAATAAAATTAAATTTAACAATAGTTAAATCATTTAAAAAATTCAAATTTTTGTAGATTTTCAATCACATGTCATTGATACGATAGTTGAAAGTCAATCATGTGACTAAATAAAATTACATTTAAACAGTGAATTATTCAAAAAATCCAAAAATATTCAAAATTTATCATTTAATATTTTAATTTAAACTTTTGAATAATATAAAAAATTTCAAAAAAATAAAATTTTCTAATTTTTTTTTAAAATTAATTTTTTCAAAACCAGTCCTCACTTTGATCCACTTAAAACATCATAAATCTCATTACTTAATCCATTAAAAATTTAATTCAATTTTTTAAAATTATCCAAAAAATAATTTTTTCCATAAAAAAAAGTCCTCAAAAAATTTGTTCAACTTCTTCAACAAAAATCACAACACAAAATGCACTGCACTTTGTTTAACACTTTCTTTAATCCTTTTCATGTGCTATCATGTGAGAGGAACATGCTGTTGTGGCAAATGTCCGGCACACAGCACCTTTTACGCGCCGGTTTCTCTCGCAAATATTGCGAAATTCTCTCAATTTTTTTTTAAACTTTATTTTTTGAAAAATGAGAGAAATAAAAAAAAAATTGAAGGGGAGAGTACCCCAAGTGGGAGGGTAATCGTATGAGAAGAAAAAAAAAATCCTCATTTCGTGTACAAACACAGCCGGCACACGCACACATGTTTATCATGTGCTGGGTGGAAGAAAAACGCGACCGACTGGGTGGTCGATGGGGTGACTACAACAACAACAAAAACTAGAAAAAAATCCCACCAAATGTGTGTGTCAGCAGCAGAAATTTGAATTTTTGTTCTTTTCGATGTCGGCAGATTTTCTGGCAATTGAAAAAAAAGGCAAAATAATTTTTTTTAGCTTTTCTACGAGACTGCAATTGATTTTTTTTTTTTTGTGTTCTGTGCTGTTCATTTTTTTTTTCTTTATTTTTCTTCCCTAGTTTTAGGCAAATTAATTTTTTTTTTCCACTACTGGGTTATCGATTTGGAAATGCACACACGAATGGGAAATAAGAAAAAGTTTCAATTTTCTTTCTTTTTTTTTCTAAATGTTTTCAATGAAATTTTTAATTGATTTGAATGCTTGCTTAATTAAGTGATTTATTTTCTACTCTTTTGGGATAATTTTTGTCTTTTTATTATTTTATTATTTTGAGGAAATTGTTCTTGTGATTTTTTATTTCATATGACTTGACTTGAAGGATGATTTATTGCTCTATCCATTCCATCAATTGTTTGGGAAAGTAAAGATCTTTTTGATTATGAATTTAAGCGTATATTCTGATTTGTACCAATTTTTTTTGGCATAGGACAACCAGATATAAAGCAAGTTTTAAACCACAACTGAGAGAAGGCATGAATTACAGCTGATCTATATGACCAGCGAAGCATTTAAGTACTCGATTAGATCATCTATTATTCAGTACAGAATTCAAAGAAATAATTCTCTTACTCTGTGGATGTAAAACTGTCGTGTCTTTGAATGCTTCCCGAGTGACCAACTTGACATGATGTCCAGTTAATACTAGGCTAAATGACTCTCGAGGTAGACCCAAGAGCTCATATGAGCAACGATGTAAAAGTGCTGGGAATTGGAAACTGGCAAATGTTATCTAAAGACAGATCTAGCTTCGAAGATCTTTAAAAGCGAAAATGGGCTCTCGTGCGTCTTCGACAAGGAAGTAAGTGAGTATGATTCACTAGCGACATATTATAAGGAACTTTCCGGATATTAGACTACCAGGAAATCTTGCTAGTTTTGTGATACTTTATTGTTGTGGAAGATATAAGCAAACAGTGCTATTTGCATATGCATTCTTTAGAGAGGGTACAACAAATTATCTTGGAATTGATACATTAAAATTCAAAAGAAGCCCGAATAACCGATAATAAACTAGTATTTTCTCATCATGGTTGATGCGGTCTTATATGAGCGTAGAATAATTTGATGAATTTTAATGTGCATTTAATATTAATATATATGAAACTCATAAAAGATATTGCATCATTTTATAGTATCAGGTGCATATATTAAGCACTGATGCTTTACTAGCATCAACAACACTTCTTGTTAGACAGTATTGCATTTATTATTAGAAATTTGCAGACGGGAGACAGCGATAGATTTAGCTTTAGACGCTATCTGAAGAAAATACTATGATTCACAATTGATCAGTATAGCCAGCGAAGTAAGGAACTAAATCTAGCATTGTCCTGGATTATTTAGATCAAAACTTATACATTGTAGTTTATTAATCAACGTTTCAGTGCTTTTGAACCCCGATTATCTCTAATTTCTCTATCAACCAATGCTGTTAGAAAATATAAACTTATTTATCTTGATAAATAAAAATATTGCTATTTCCTCTATTCTGTTGTTTAACAATGAACAGTAGAAAATAAATATCAGTCTGTTTGACAATTTCAATCAATTCATTTGTGGTATTTTCCCTTGAATTTTATTATTTTTCAATTTTATTTGAACAAGTTTAAATTCAAGTTCAATGAACCTCTTTTTTATCTATTTTGAATGATTTCCGCGTGGCTTTTGATTTGCTATAAAATTTAAAATTTAAAATATTTTCGAATTTATTTTAAAATTTGAATTTTTAATGACCACAAATTGAAAGCTTTGTTAAAAACGTGCCTCAAATTGATACATGTGTCCGACTCACATCCATCCTTTTCAAGCATATAACAACATCTAAATCAAATCAATTTCATCAATCGATTCCATGCTCAATAATTAATATATCTTCAATTAACTTGATCAAAGATATCAAATGAGCTTCATATTCTGATTGAATTTTTTGGGTTTCTTTTCCTTTTTGGATAATTTTATTTTACATCCATCGATATTTCCTTAAGGTTTTAGTCATCACACTCATACAGTGACTCGCACTAACGCATGCATATTTATATGATTCTAATAATCGCTATATTTTTTTTTCTTTTCTTTTCTTTTACAGACATTGTCATCTATATTCATTTGATCGGAGAAAGTTGGATGTCTTATGAATATTCAATAAATTTTCTTGATGACATGAATTAGGATGAGATGCTTTAGATTTTGAGTTTGATGGAGATTCAGAATGAATGATTGAATTTTGCAAGATTTTTAGTTTTCCAGTTGATATGAAAGAATTTGAATTTGAAGAATTTCATGATTAAGTTAGCTTAATTCATACGTTAGCTTAATTCAAGTTGAGAGGATTTAGATTAATGTACTGAATTGAGAATAATTGACAAAATTCAGCATAATTGATTAAATTCAGCTTAATTGAAAGTTCAGGATGCCAAACTCAACATAATTAAGCATTCAATTCAACACAACGAATACTTTGTGACCTAGATAACTTTCAAAAAGATGTGCACATGGTCTGACTAAATCAAGGATGTTGAACTGGTCAAAATGATCAAAAGTGATCGAAAATGATCAAAAATTGGTTGTGGTTCATAAGATCGACAATAATTCTGCTAAAAAATCTCTGAAACTCGGCAGAGTTTTCATTTTACAGGAGTAAAAAGTTTATTAAAAATAATTAAAGTTTGCATAAAATTTGATTAGAATTTGACCAAGTTATGTAGAGATCTTCAAGAAATTTGTGAAATCCTGAAGAATTTTCTGTCGATCTCAAGAATCACAATCTCAAGATATGATCAAAGACTTGATCAAAATGTGATTTAACAGTTTCACACCCTTGGTAATACTATCAATCTATTTAATCTCAATTGTTTAACACAATCAATCTAGAAAATTCTGTGATTCATATTTGAATAATTCGTGAATTTTCACAGTTTCTTAATTGCAGTTTTAAGAATTATAAACATAAATTAACATGAAAATTGAAATGATTGAAGTTATTTTCAAAATGTTAATATTTTTCAATTTTTAAACTTAAATCAATTTTATTAATTTAGATTAACTTAAAAATCTTTTATTAATTTAGATTAATTTAAAACATTAAATTTTTAATTTTAAATAATTAAATAAAAGAAGAAATAAATTTACAAAATAATATTGAAAAGTAAATTTGAAAAGTCACAATACAAGTAAGTAAAAACGGTCAAATTACATTATTCCTATAAGGAGTATGTGCGATAGATTTCCCTACAAACTAAGTTAACACTTGAAAATGCTTATTTTGTTTAAATTCCATTAGTTATTATTTTTTTTCTAATAATTTAATAAGAAAAAAAATTATTTGAAGCTTTTTTTGTTTGAATATTTATTAAAAAGGCAATAAATCCTGAATTTTTATTATTAAATTTATTAACACTGAACAATTTTTCTTTTTCACATTTTATTAAAAATTAATTAATTATTTTTTTAATTGCCAAACCCGGCGCGCTACTTCGCGATTAAATTCTTCTTTTTCGATGATGCCGCGATGAGCTTTCAATTCGAACTGAAAGAAAAGCAGAAAGAAAATTTTTTCGCCCTTTTTTCGAAATATAGAAAAAAAAACTTTTTTTTTGCCCTCCTTCCTTCACAAAACTAGCACCCCATGTCACCCAACCCCCAATTCTGACTTTTTTTTTTATATTCTCGACATCTCCGTCTGGCAATTTTCCCACACTGCTCACTGTCTGCGAGCGAACAAAAAATTACTCTCGGAAAAATTTTGCTCTCTGAACTTTTTTTTTTTTTTGACTCACATGGCAATTTGTAGTACGTGTTTTATAGCATATAGGAGGAATAGAGATTTAAGCTGAGGATATTTTATGTTGTTACTTAAAGCTGCATGTACTGCACAGTGATCTTTGATCTTTGAGCTTTGTCAGTAATTATTTGCAAGAATATCTGACTATAGCTTTGAAATTAATCCTGTCTGAATATGAATTCTACAATATTCTGTCGACAAATGGAATTACAAAGCTATTAACTCAGTAGTAGTCAAATTAAGGACTCGGAAAGCACACTTCGGAGAGAAATAAAAAAGCTGGAATCATGCGATTTAATTTGAGATTACACTAGAGTCATGACAGTCTATATCCATGCACTGTATGTCTTCTGGTTAAGGAATCAGTCAGAAATTTATTAAGTGGCTTTTGGAAATTTTTTATCCTTAACAAATTAAAGAAATGTGTCCAAAAGTTATGATTTACTCCCTTTACTCTTCCAGAAATCCTTGAGAGCTGGAAGTAGTGGTCTCGGTATCGAAACCTTTACTCTTGAATACACTTTTGATTCTAGCTAATCAACGATAATCGTTAAAGGCAGTTGAGGGCAACCTGTGTACCACGGCGTATTTGATCCATAAACAATTAGAATTATCAAAAATTATTTATTTTTTACAATTTTAAAGCATAAAATTTACATTGCTTGAATAGGAAAAGAAATGGTTGAATTCTTGTAGATAATCACTGGTATATAACTGGTAAAGAAGTTGTTCATCTGATCACCATGCTAATATTGCTCCAATTTAATTCATCTTAATTTAAGAATTTTAATATAATTTTTTGAAATTCGATTAATGCTTAGATTTTAACGATAGTGTCTGATCCTAGAATCCGATAAAAAAATCCATAATTATATTCAAAATTCCCTTCAAAAAATCCATCAAATTCCCTCACAGTCCTCCTCAATAATTCCCAAAAAAAAACGAAAAATTTCCAATTTTATCCAATCCACAAAAAATAAAACTCAACGAGACACGAGAAAAGCGCGCGGTCACAATCAAACACGCGTTGTGGGAGACTTTATATCACTATCACAACATAATGTGGCTCATTATAGTATGGGCGATTCCATTACCACCCTTTTTTTACTCATCCATCCATACACCCCACACCATACCACATTACATCTCTCAACTCTCACAAATACAATCAAAAAAATAGTTTTTTTTTTCTCGAGCAATTTTTCTTCTTCATTCGAATATCGTAGAAGATGTGACATGTGGTAGAAGCAGGCTTTGTGGCGCCACAATGAAACGTCTTCAGAACGAACATTTATTGTATCACTGTGTGTGGACATTTTCATTTGTATTTGTGTTGTTCGTAGCCCAATTCTTCAATCTCTTTACTCTTCTTCATGTTCAACAACACAAAAGCGGCATTTTTTTGTTCTTCTTTAGTTGCCAAGAAGTAAATTTTAGGATGAGGACGGTGGGTGGGTGGAGTGGGCTCTGTTGGCCCCGAGATGATGATGATTTGGTGTGGGAATTGAGAATTGAGGAGAATTGAGTCGATGATAAATATTTTTTTTTCTGTGGGGGTTCATCAAGCCAGTGGCATCGTTTAATTAGGAAAATATATTTATTTTGTAGACTTACTTGTGATTGTGGATTGAAGGAAATGTTGTGGATTTTTGGGATAATTTTATGGACTTATGGGATTGAATTACAGATTTTATTGGATTAAAATATGAATTTTTGATTTTCTTTTTAAACAAATTGAAGAATTTAGTCCGGATAGGGTAAAAGGGGGAGGAGGTTGACCTACAAGACCATCAACCTCCCTCCAGGATGCACCTCTGCTTGAAAATGTTGTGATTTAAGTATATTAACAAAAACAGAATCTCTAACCTACTAATTCAGAGTTTTTTGAAGCTCCTCAATCTCTTCCTGAGTAAACAACTCCTTAGCCAAGTCCATTATCGGTTCAAGTTCATGTGAATAATAATCTCTAGTAAATGATCCCAAAACAGTCTCTTTTTGTGAATTTCTAATTCTGAAAAGTTCCTTCAACTTGTCTTCACGGCCTTTGAAAATTTCCTTAAGATAATTCACAACATCATCACGTTTCTTGTAGCTGGCTGATGTAACAGTCCAAAATAAAATTGTTGTATTATTTTCATCAGTGTGCATCAACATTTCTCGTATGTCATCATCTGTGTAGTATTCTGTCATTAAATGCATGCAAAATGTGAAAATTGCTTTATTTCCGGTGACTTTTTTGATAAACGAAACCGGATCTTTGCCAAAAAGCATGTCAAGGAGCTGTTCATGGTTAAAGTAATCCTTTGTAAAGTTGTAATTGATTTCAAAAATTCTCACATCATTAACGATGCTGATGTACTTGATTATGAATGATTCATTATCAATCGGGGATCTCTGGCTTAAAACTTCTCTAATTTCATCCTTACTAAGGTAAAATTTAGTCAAATTTAGGAAAGTTTCAACATAATTCTGATCACTGTGGCTTGGTAGCATGAAGAAATGTGTGTAGTTAAAGTCTTTGTCTTTTTCAATCAAAATTGACTTAAGCTCATTGACATTGAAATATTTCTGCAATCTACGCCAAATTAGTAACAAATTAGTTCCATTTCGAGCATTATTGATAAATGATTCAGAATTTTCTAGGTAAAATTCACGTTTTTCAGTTGTTGAGTAGCTTGATGAGTCTACAAAGTCAAGAAAATTCTTCTCCTGATTCATTTTTGCTAGAATTTCATCACTAACTTCATATTTTGTGATATTCAGGATGTCCTTTTTGAATTGTTCGTCTCGTTTCTCATTGATTCTGTAGAGGACCGTCAGAATTTGATTTTTGCCTCGGAAAATATTCTCAGCATGCAGCTTTGTCGAATTTGTCAAGTCAGGCTCAGTTGTGAAGTATTTCTCAGCTATTTCCTTCAATTTGTATACTTTGTCGGATGAGGTTGTAAATCTGAAAAAATTCAAGAAGTATGGCTGATTGTCGTCGACTCTCCAAAGATTCTTGAGAATTTCGGGATCTTTTGAGAAAACTTTTGAGAGTTTTTCAACTTTTTCCACCTCATAAGGCAGGATTCGATCAAACATATATTGAAATCTGTATTTCATGACCATCCTGACTTGGTCATTGAAAATTTCACCATTTTGATCCTCAATCATTCCCATAATGAACTCATTAGTCAGTGGTCTTAGGTCGTATTTATCAGCTATAGTACTAAAGAAGAATCTCAACCGGAGTTCCATTTCATCGTCACTAGGTTGATCTTTTGGATGAATCAGATTGTCATAAATGTATTGAGAAATGAAGAAATTGGTAAGAGCTGACTCGTGAAACTCAAATTCACGATTCCAAGGATTTACTTCCGTGACCTTCTTCAAAAATCCATATTTAGTCACTTCATTATCAGTCCAATTAATTTTATTGCTTATTATTTCAAGACCTTCTGCATCAAACATTTTATTTAAAAACACATCACGGATCTTTAATGAATAGTATGAACCTTTAATCGCATGATATTGATGAACCTTCCTGAATTCCTCAAACTTTTTTTGATCATTTTTGTTAATCGATTCAAATCTTTTATTGACAAGATTTTCATAAAGAAAAAACAGACTCGGAAGTTCATTGAAGGTCATAGATGAAAGTTCAACGGACACAATTGCTTTGATTTTAAGGTCGAGAATTTCAGTTTCAAGGCTCTTTGATAAGCATGGTGATGGATGTAGAAGTTGTAAATACATCAAAATAAGAGCGAGAATGAGAGGAGAGATTGATGATCCTAAAAAAAAATTGAGATTAAATTTTATTGGAATTTTGAGCAATGATTCGTATCCCGAGTGACATATCATGGTTGAGTGAATCAGGCATTGATTAATCAATCATATGACAATTACCACAAATTTAATAGTGTAAATTAAAGATGATCAAATTGTGACTTAACCGAACAGCACTAGGGGTTGGTATTATCAATCACGGGATCAAATTGTACTTAATCCCGGGATTGATCTTGGCATTACATGCAATTCAACCCCTGGATTAACACCATTACTAGTACTCAATCCTACGGGCAAGGCATTGTCACATTTTGTTGTCAACGCGGTGATATATCAGCTCTTTAATGACTACATTGTGGTCCTCGAGTTAACTAATTTCCTTAACTTACCATAAAGTTTCATCGTTACTTTCTTTGAATTTCAATTGGCAATATCCCAAATTTAGAATCATTCAGTTTCAGTCAAGTTTAAAGCGAAGACTGTTTACAAATTTTTCGACAACTTTTTAACTGATTACAAATAAACTCAAATTCAATTCTCTGAGATCTGTAGTTGAAATTCTCTCAATTGATGTCTTATCTGAAGGCATGCTGCTTTAAGAAGACAAATAACAAACAACATAACGCGACTTAATCAAAATCACCTCAAATTAAAGTTTTGACTTGTAATCAGAGTTCAAAGTCGAGTCGAATCATGTATGGAAAAGCTAGCTTACCTGATCAAAATGTGTCTGGTTGTTCTGCAATTTGCGTTATGTGTGGAACCTGTTAATAGCCTGTGAATACAACACAATATTCTACAAAGCCTGGATTTTTTGAAACTTGAAAATAAATTTATTCAGTCAAATTCAAATATTAATTTCCAACACTTTTAGACTTATAAAGCTCTTCCTTTTCGTCAGCAGTAAAAATCTCATTAGCTAATTTCAAAAATGGCTCAATACTCTCTTTATGGTATGAATCTTTGAACCGTTCGAAAATAGTTTGTCCATATGCGTTTCTAGCTCCAAGTAGTTCCTTTAATTTGTTTTGATGATCCTTAAAAGTTTTCCTTAAATATTCTGCAGCATCATATCTGAGATTATATTTATTTCCTGATGTTACCAAACTAAGTGTGATTTTATTGTCATACTCATCATCTGTCATCAGCATATCCATAATTTCATCTTTTGTGTAAAATTCCGACACGATATCCATACAATAAGTGAAAATTTCTTTACTTCCTGATACTTTGTGGATAAATCCAGGTGTATCATTATTGAAAATAATGCTTTTAAGCTCTTCATGAGTCAAATGATTCTTGGCAAAATTATAGTTCAAATCTAGAATTTCAGCAGAGCTGACAATTATTATGTAAACGGTAAAGAATGATTCATGACTTATTGGATGTCTTTGAAGTAATAAATCTCGAATTTCATCTTTATTAAGGTACGATTTAGTTAAATTAAAGAAAGCTTTGACATAACTAACATCATTGTGACTTGGAAGGAGGAACAACTGCGTATGATTAAAGCCAGTCTCTTTTTGGGTTATGAACCATTTGAGTTCATCATTGTTAAAATATTGTTCAAGCCTTTTCCAAAATTTCATCAATCCTGTCTCGTTTCGTCCCGAACTGATCATGTTGTAGGAATTGGCGAAGTAAAATTCACGTTTTTCAGTTGTTGTGTAGCTTGATGAGTCTACAAAGTCAAGAAAATTCTTCGTCTGGTTCATTTCTGTTAGAATTTCATCACTGACTTCATATTTTGTGACATTCAGGATGTCTTTTTTAAATTGTTCGTTTTTTTTCTCATTAATTCTGTAGAGGACGTTCAGAATTTGGTTTTTGCCTCGGAAAATATTCTCAGCATGTAGTTTTGTCGAATTTGAGGTTTGGTTTGAGTCAGGTTCAGTTGTGAAGAATTTCTCAGCAATTTCCTTCAATTTGTATACTTTGTCATATGAAGTTGTAAATCTGAAGAAATTCAGGAAGTATGGCCGATTTTCGTCGACTCTCCAAAGATTCTTGAGAATTTTAGGATCTTTTGAGAAAACTTTTGAGAGTTTTTCAATAAAAAACAGCTGGTCAGGCAATAATCGATCCAAAAGGTATTTAAATCTATACTTCATAATCATCCTGACTTGATCATTGAAAATTTCACCATTTTGATCCTCAATCATTCCCATAATAAATTCAATAGTCAATGGTCTTCGGTCGTAAGTATCAGATATGGCAGCAAGGAATAACCTCAACCGGAGTTCCATTTCATCGTCACTAGGTTGATCTTTTGGATGAACTAGATTGTCATAGATGTATTGAGCAATGAAGAAATCAGCCATTGCTTCTTCATGAAAAAGGAATTCCTTCATCCAGAATTGATACTTTTTTACATCTTTTTCCTTCCTCAAAAACTCATAGCTTGTGATCTCATTGTCTGTCCAATTGACTTTGTTCCTTATTATGTCAAGATCCCCAGCATTAAAGCTTTCAATCATCACAACATCGGAGATTTTCAAGGAATAATAAAATGAATTCTTGAATGCATGATATTGATGGACCTTCCTGAATTCACCAAACTTCTTCTTATCATTTCTATTGATTGATTCAAATCTTTTATTGACAAGATTTTCATAAAGGAAGAACAGACTCGGAAGTTCATTGAAGGTCATCGATGAAAGTTCAAAGGAAGTAATTGCTTTGATTTTAAGATCCAGAATTTGAGTTTCAAGGCTCTTTGCTGAACATGATGATGGACTTAAAAGTTGTATTGTAATTAAAACTGTTAATAGCTTGGTATGTGTAGATATATACATATCTAAAAATGACTTCGAAACTTAAGGATTCACCAAACTAACAAAAATAATTCACGACTGCTTATTGACATTTAAATAAATTTAATGAGAATAATTGCGACATGTTATCAGTTACTCATTCAATCATGACCTCTCTGAGCGTTAACTCATAATGTAAATAACAACATTTGAGATTGCTTCGTAAACAACCAAGAAGGCTTTGATTATTGGTTGATTGTCAGCATTATCGTTTGATCTTGTGGACATAAAATCATTTTAAATATACCTGGAAAGCAAATGACTTGGTCCAGGGGGTATTCAGGGTGAAGGAGCGGTTGGATGTTTACTTACGAGTTGATCCTTCTTTGTTTTTTAAAGAGTATTTCGGAAGTGATTTAAAAAAAATCTTGAAACATTTTTCCGGATTGTCAAAGCGAGATGCACAACTCTGATGCATCAACATCTACAGTGCTTGATGTACATTCATATTAAAGACATCGTTTAGGTCTCTGCCAATAGCTTAATAAAGTGGTAAGAACAATTAATCAATTCAGTTAATAAATGAAGGATTGGATACAGCCGTCTGAGAGCTGCTAACACGGCGAATCTTTGTTGTCTCGATCGGAACTGAAACAGAAATTTCAAAAATTGTTAAGACGGTCAGTTAGCCAAATCAATCAACAAACGTACGAGAATATGAACTATATAGATAAATTCTCTTATCAAGTCAAACTGCTAAGTCATTTTCGGCATTTTTTTGAAAATTATTAATTCGTCATAAATTGTGACGATAAGTAGCACATTGCCCGTCGGTCTGTCATATATACTTTTTCAGTTTAAATTTCCTTGATGCAGTTCTTAGCTTTCCTCAAAAGACAATGATGCTCATTCACCTAAATGAGAGTGCCCATGAGCATTCAGCACTCAATCAATATAATTGAGCATGATCAATATTGTGAACATACTCATAAGAATGTCTATTCAGGTTTTAATATGTTTATTATCACTATTTAAAAGCGTGGGGCGTAAACGAAAGATTAATTTAGTTCTTAAGTTTGTAATTTGACCGCCCCACGCTTTTTTAGTCGTTGAGTTCTTGTACTCCATCGCTATATTTTGGGAAAATTTTTGAGTTTAATTTTTGATTGTCTCAAGAAATATTTATATTTCCAAATTTTATAAAGCGTCAATTTATTTTATTTTCTACTTTTTTAGAGCATTTTTTTCGTTTTTTTTTTTTTTTTTATTTATTTTTTAAGGTAAAAGCGTTTTTTTTAAAAAGTTTTTTTTAAGGTTTGTTATTTACTTCTTTTTAGATCGCTTTGTTTTTAGTCTTAGGGATCAAGAATTTTTTCGCAAGTTTTTTTTACATCTGTTTTAGTTTTTTTAAAAAAGCGTTTTTTTTAAAAAGTTTTTTTTAATTTATTTTATTTACTTCTTTTTAGTCAAATCACTAAATAATTAATTTTAATCGATTGTTGATATAGATAACAGGTGTTGTCGGATCTCGCTTCGCTCATCCGACTGTTTTTAGATCACAGGACATTAGATGTGGGAAAATTTTCACGCCTTCACTCGCTTCGCTCCGTTCAGGTCGCAAAAATTTGTGAGCTTCGCTCAACCAAGTCCGAACTACGTTCGAACTGCTTAAGTTCGAGCTTCGCTCGGATCACAGGTGTTGTCGGATTTCGCTTCGTTCGCCCGACTGTTATTAGGTCGCAGTAGTGTCGGACTCCACTTCGCTTCGCTTCGTTCGCCCGACTGTTATTAGGACACAGGATTGTCGGACTCCACATCGCTTCGCTTCGTTCGCCCGACTGTTATTAGGTCACAGGAGTGTCGGACTCCACTTCGCTTCGCTTCGTTCGCCCGACTGTTATTAGGTCACAGGAGTGTCGGACTCCACTTCGCTTCGCTTCGTTCGCCCGACTGTTATTAGGACACAGGAGTGTCGGACTCCACTTCGCTTCGCTTCGTTCGCCCGACTGTTATTAGGTCGCAGTAGTGTCGGACTCCACTTCGCTTCGCTTCGTTCGCCCGACTGTTATTAGGACACAGGATTGTCGGACTCCACATCGCTTCGCTTCGTTCGCCCGACTGTTATTAGGTCACAGTAGTGTCGGACTCCACTTCGCTTCGCTTCGTTCGCCCGACTGTTATTAGGTCACAGGAGTGTCGGACTCCACTTCGCTTCGCTTCGTTCGCCCGACTGTTATTAGGACACAGGAGTGTCGGACTCCACTTCGCTTCGCTTCGTTCGCCCGACTGTTATTAGGTCACAGTAGTGTCGGACTCCACTTCGCTTCGCTTCGTTCGCCCGACTGTTATTAGGTCACAGGAGTGTCGGACTCCACTTCGCTTCGCTTCGTTCGCCCGACTGTTATTAGGACACAGGAGTGTCGGACTCCACTTCGCTTCGCTTCGTTCGCCCGACTGTTATTAGGACACAGGAGTGTCGGACTCCACTTCGCTTCGCTTCGTTCGCCCGACTGTTATTAGGACACAGGAGTGTCGGACTCCACTTCGCTTCGCTTCGTTCGCCCGACTGTTATTAGGTCGCAGTAGTGTCGGACTCCACTTCGCTTCGCTTCGTTCGCCCGACTGTTATTAGGACACAGGATTGTCGGACTCCACATCGCTTCGCTTCGTTCGCCCGACTGTTATTAGGTCACAGTAGTGTCGGACTCCACTTCGCTTCGCTTCGTTCGCCCGACTGTTATTAGGTCACAAGTGTCGGACTCCACTTCGCTTCGCTTCGTTCGCCCGACTGTTATTAGGACACAGGAGTGTCGGACTCCACTTCGCTTCGCTTCGTTCGCCCGACTGTTATTAGGTCACAGTAGTGTCGGACTCCACTTCGCTTCGCTTCGTTCGCCCGACTGTTATTAGGTCACAGGAGTGTCGGACTCCACTTCGCTTCGCTTCGTTCGCCCGACTGTTATTAGGACACAGGAGTGTCGGACTCCACTTCGCTTCGCTTCGTTCGCCCGACTGTTATTAGGTCACAGGAGTGTCGGACTCCACTTCGCTTTGGTTCGTTCGTCCGACTTCGAATTCAAATAGTGATGACATATTTTGATTTATGTGCAGTCTATAGATCAACAAGTAACTTATGAAGATAAAGTTAGTGTATGACATGAACATCTCTCGAAAGCAAAAGATTTTTGATCTCATAAAATATTGAAATTTTATACAAAAACCCCACAACATACTGTCTTTTAGTCTTGTGAAGTATAGTCGAATTTGTATTGAAACCTTACAACAGTCGTTTTTTGCAATCCAAGATCATTTATATGCAGTATAACAAGATCCAGTAACATCCAGGATAATGTACATGCAGTATAACAAGATCCAGTAAGATCCAGGATCATATATATGCAGTATAACAAGATCCAGTAACATCCAGGATCATATACATACAGTATAACAAGATCCAGTAACATCCAGGATAATGTACATGCAGTATAACAAGATCCAGTAACATCCAGGATCATATATATGCAGTATAACAAGATCCAGTAACATCCAGGATAATATACATGCAGTATAACAAGATCCAGTAAGATCCAGGATCATATATATGCAGTACGACAAGATCCAGTAACATCCAGGATCATATACATGCAGTATAACAAGATCCAGTAACATAGGATCATATATATGCAGTATAACAAGATCCAGTAAGATCCAGGATCATATATATGCAGTATAACAAGATCCAGTAACATCCAGGATCATATACATGCAGTATAACAAGATCCAGTACATGCAATATATCAAGATCCAGTAACATCCAGGATCATATACATGCAGTATAACAAGATCCAGTAACATCCAGGATAATGTACATGCAGTATAACAAGATCCAGTAACATCCAGGATCATATACATACAGTATAACAAGATCCAGTAACACCCAGAACCATATTTATACGATATTTCGAGATCCAATAACGATTGTTTGAGATTCAAACTGTAACAGTTTTTTGAATTTTGAATTTTTACTAGGAATATCCGTGAGAAAATTACTTATGAATTTTTTTCTCTTTCATAAATATCTTAAAAAGAGATGAATTGTACTTTAACTAATGCTTGGTATTATAAATCAATGCGCAATGAACTATAAAAACTGGTTTTCAGCTTTATTATTAGTCTAGTTCATGCAAATTAAAAATATGCATGATTGACTTTGGATTTTTTTCCCATATATAATGTTATTATGTTAATTAAAGCATAATTAAGCATTTTTGTGATTTATAAATGCTCAAATATTGCATTGTCATCGAGAATACACACGTGAAAAATTTTTTAGCTCATTTGGAGCAGTGGAACCCGAGTGTACAAAGAGCACGCTAAGAGCATGCTCAAATTTTCGCTGAGCACGCTAGTGTGAGCATGCTCTTTCATACAAAACCTGATGTCACTACTTTACGCTTCTGAGCACGCTCAGAGAGCATGCTCTTTTAACGTGCTCAGAGCACATCGTGAGCATGCTCTAGAATGTGGTGTGACATGAGACATTTTTGAAAAGTGTCATGTGAGATAAAGTTGAGCATGCTCAGAGCATACTTAGGAGCATGCTCAATGAGCATACTTAGGAGCATGCTCACTGAGTATGCTCTAGAGCGTGCTCACTAAGCATGCATAAATATGCAAAATTTAAAAAAAATTAATTAATTTCACTTAAGGAAGAGAGAGTGTACTTTTTTAATCCTATAATATTAGTACGATTAGAAAATGTTATTGTAATAAATCCTGTTTAATTAATAATCTGAAAAAACCAAAGTTAGAAAATTTCGCTTTCACCTGGATTCGAACCTGAGACCGCTTCGTTGCTGTATAACACCATCGCCTTAACCATTACGCCACCGCTGTATTTTACCTAATAATTTATATATGGCAAAAACCATATATAAATGTTATGTATTTTACTGATTAATTTTAAGAGTTTTTTGGTTATTTTTTTCGGTGTTTCACTGTATTTTCAGGTGGATAATTTTCATAAAATTTTCCAAAATTTTCCAAGTTTTCTTGTTGTGCTCAGAGTGTGCTCTTGAGCATGCTCAACGATGTGCTCAGGTGAGCATGCTGAAATTTCATAAACCACATTTTCTTGTTGTGCTCAGAGTGTGCTCTTGAGCATGCTCAACGATGTGCTCAGGTGAGCATGCTGAAATTTCATCAACCACATTTTCTCGTTGTGCTCAGAGTGTGCTCTTGAGCATGCTCAACGATGTGCTCAGGTGAGCATGCTGAAATTTCATAAACCACATTTTGTTGTGCTCAGAGTGTGCTCTTGAGCATGCTCAACGATGTGCTCAGGTGAGCATGCTGAAATTTCATCAACCACATTTTCTCGTTGTGCTCAGAGTGTGCTCTTGAGCATGCTCAACGATGTGCTCAGGTGAGCATGCTGAAATTTCATAAACCACATTTTCTTGTTGTGCTCAGTGTGTGCTCTTGAGCATGCTCAACGATGTGCTCAGGTGAGCATGCTGAAATTTCACAAACCGCATTTCCACGTTGTGCTCAGAATGTGCTCAAGAGCATGCTCATCGATGTGCTCAGGTGAGCATGTCAAAATGAAAATGGCATAATGCACGAGCATGCTCAAATATGCTCAGGACATGCTCAAGTGCTCAGATGAGCATGCTAATATTTAAAAGCCATTTTGCATGAGCATGCTTAAGATGTGCTCAAGAGCATGCTCAATAGGTGAGGTGAGCACATCAAAATTTTGAAAGTATGCTCATGAGCTGCTTGAACGTGCTCACCTGAATTTTTTTTATTTTTCGAGAGCACATTCAGAGTGTGCTCATGAGCGTGCTCAGTTGAGCATGCTATAGTGAGCACGTAAAACGATGAATTTGAGCATGCTCAGAAGCGTGCTCACAAAACTGAGCACGCTCTTTGTATACTCGGGGAAGTGGTCGAAAAATCGATCGCAAGATTTGATCATGACCAACAGAGCAAGTCAATAAAAAGCGTTTAATAATAATAATAATAAAAATACACTTAAGTCGTTAAGTTAATAATCATTAAACATTGTAAATTGTAATCTTATCGCATCTTCGTGACCGAAATAGATGGTAATGAAATGTATAGCTCAAGTGCGTAGTACGATTAGACAGGTAGATAAATAATTTGCGAATATGGATGAGTTGGCTTAAAATTAGTCAAATATTTTAGTACGAAGTTTTAGTACACAAATGATGATTTTTAGTACACGATGTAGACGTTCTCCCTTACTCCCATCCAGCGATCTATTCTTACACATATATCCATCAATTAAATCTTGACTACTTAAGATTACATTTTTGATTGTCATTGCTATATACTTTTATTACCTGTATTTTTTTATAGTATTTATTTTCTATTTCCTCAACCGTTTATTACCGTTTTAGTAGCTGAACTTGAAACATCTCTTCCTCATAACTAGTCACATTAGATTTTAATTATGAAGAAAGCTACGGATCGACTGTTTAGAATTATTTTAGTTCTTCTGGCTGCTGCAATTGTCAGTGGATTTATTGTATTTCTATCCATTTACCTAGTCACGAGGGATTCAGATGCAACAACAACACAGTTACCCATCGTCCCGACCACGACACTGCCACCAAGCATCACGACAACAACCGACAATCCACAAATTCAACAAAAACCAGCAATTGTCACAAATGGATTAGAATGTGCTGCAATTGGAAGAAAAATCTTTGAACTTGGTGGAAATGTTGCTGACGTAGCCGTGTCTGTGGTTTTATGTGAAGGTATAACATGTCCACAGTCGTCAGGAATTGGCGGAGGATTTTTTCTCACATTTTATTCAAAAGCCAATGGAACGGTTAAAACTTTAAATGCACGTGAACGAGCACCAGCTGCAGCAACTGAGGACATGTTTATTGAAAATTCATTAGAATCACAAAGTGGAGGTAAATCAGTTGCAGTTCCTGGTGAAATTAAAGGACTTTGGGAATTACATCAAAATTATGGCAGTTTAAAGTGGAAAGACTTACTCCAGCCAGTCATTGAGCTTTGTCGTGAAGGTCATGAAGTTTCAAAATATTTGGAAAATATTTTCAGAAATAATGAAGCTAAAATCTATGGGGAACCAAGTTTGAGAGATGTTTATATCAATCCTATGACTAATCACACTTATAGATTAGGAGAGAAAATCAAGAGACTGAAATTAGCTGAGACACTTGAAGTTATAGCTGAGGAAGGTGCTGATTCAATTTATGGGGGTGGAAGTATTGGTGCTAAGATGGTTGAGGATGTGCAGAAACGGAATGGGATATTGACAGTTGAAGATTTAATGAATTATGAGTAAGTATTGAAATTTTTATACCCTGTTCATCAATATGGATGCATCAAGGGTACATAAAGGTGGATGCACCAATGGGATACATGATACATTCACATTATTTTATTGTTTTTAGAGTCGAATGGTCAACATCAGTGTCTACAAAAATCATCAATAATTACACCCTCCATACATTTCCCTTACCCAGTAGTGGACCCTGTCTAGTCTTCATCTTTAATCTCCTTAGAGAATATGAACTCAAGCATGATGCCCTTACCTACCATAGAATTGTCGAAGCATTCAAGTTCGCCTACGCAAAACGGACTCATCTGGGTGATGATCATACAGATGAAATTAAGCAAATGATTGACAATTTGACAAATCAGGCTTATGCTGATGAAATTAGGAAGTTAATTAATGACACATCAACTACAAATAATGTGCAATATTATGGACCATTGTATGCAGATGTTGAAAATCATGGAACAGCAAATGTTGGAATTTTGGCGCCAAATGGAGATGCTATTGGAGTCACAAACAGTATTAATTACTTACTTGGTGCTTTCTTTAGATCAGAACAAACTGGAATTATTATGAATAATCACATGGATGATTTCTCAACTCCTGGTGCTCCAAATATTTATGGAATTCCACCATCACCTGCTAATTTTATTAAACCTGGAAAATTTCCATTGTCATCGATGATACCGACATTGGTGATTGATGGAAATGGGGATGTTAAGTAAGTGAACTTTTTGAGTAATGTTGTGTCAAATTTAAGTGATTATATTCAATTTCAGGATGATAGTCGGTGCTGCTGGTGGATCTCGTATTCCAACCGGAGTCTTTTCAGCTATATTCAACCATCTCTACTTGAAAGGTAGCCTTGAAAATTCATTAGATGCCAGACGACTTCATCATCAACTAACTCCACTCGACCTACAATTTGAATCTAATTTTGATCCCGACATTATGAAATTATTGAATGAACAATATGGACACACATTGAGAGAAAATTATCCTGATGGTGGATTTGCAGCTGTAACTGCGATATCTAAAGAGAATGGTGATACAGTAGCGTCGTATGATTCACGAAGAGGTGGAGGAATTGAAGTTTTTTAAATTTAAGTTTGTGGTGTTTTAATTTAAACCTAATAGACAAAGAGCATGCCTTCATCGTACCTTAATGCCACGTAGTAGCACTACGATACGATGAAGGCATGCTCTGTGTCGGTAAGGGCTAAAGCAAATTTGATCAAATGTTTTGAAATTTTAGGGAATGACACTAGTTCGAATAGCACAAATCGGTTATTCAATCCGAAATCTGACCCCAGGCGTGACTCTGATCAGACCCTAGGTGTGTCTCTGACTTAGTGTCAGTTTATGATCAAATCCGACACTTTACTAGACTCATGACATCCTGGTGCCGGATTTTTGATCAGTTAATCGACTTGTGTTATTTAGATATTGCTCTAAAGTTCACTACAGGCAAACTAGAGCCATTCATGAGTTAAGCTAAGATTTTTGTAAATAAATAGTCAAAACAAATTTTTTGAGGTTATGTTAAAGTCCTCATTTTATTGAAATTGTTATAAAAGTTGTAAATACAAATTTATATAAAAAATATTATAAAATTCTTCTATATAGTCCAGTAAATAAAGCACAATACCTCAATAGCTACTTACTAATCCTCACTGTAATGCTTCTTTCCATCCAAATTCCTCAATCTCTCAGCAGCCTGTTCCGGTGTCAAATCTCTTTGTGCCTGACACAAAAGCTCAAATCCAACCATAAATTTTCTAATTGTTGAACTCCTCAATAAAGGAGGATAGTAAATAGCATGGAATGTCCAATGAAGATCATCATAGTCCAACATTTCACCAGTCGGTGCTCCATGAAATCCCATTGAATAAGGGAATGAACATTTGAATAGATTATCATATTTTGTTGTCAATTCCTTGATTACAGCTGATAGATTTGCAATCTGTGATGACGTCAAGTCATTGAATCGTTTGACCCTAGAATCACGTGCAATGATCATGGTCTCAAATGGGTAACAAGCCCAGAATGGAACGACAACAAGAAAATCTGGATTTTCAATGACAATTCGTTCCTTTTTGGCAAGCTCTCTCGTTTGACATAGTCTTCGAGCAATGGACGTCCATAAACCACAAAATATTCTCTCAAGTAACGATCCTTAATTTCAGGTTCAGTTGGTAAGAATGAACATGCCCAAATCTGACAATGTGGATGTGGATTGGAACATCCCATAGCAGCTCCCTTGTTCTCAAAAATCTGCACCCAAGTGTACTTTTTAGCCAATTTCTTGAATTCAGCAATCCAGGCATTAATGACTGTCGATATTTCAGTCAAACTCATCACTGGCAATGTCTTATTGCTCTTTGGATGGAAGCACATGACCTTGCATGTACCGCGAGCACCACGTGTCTGAAATAATGGATCATCACTCTCAGGTGGAATTGGAATGTCTTCCAAAAGTGCTGGAAAGTCATTGGTGAACACAAATGTTGACTCATAGTCTGGATTCTTTTCTCCATTTTGACGAGTTACGCCTGGACAGAGTGGATTTGTTGGATCAAATTCTGGTAAGTCATTCTTTTGAGATGCTTCCTCTTGACCTGACCATGGACGCTTCATACGATGAGGAGAAACGAGGATCCATTGACCAGATAATGGATTATAGCGTTGGTGCTGATGCTCTAAAAATTTAGATTGGAATTAAAGATTATGTCCTAAATTTTAAGAATAATTCAGCCTGATTTCTTACCAGTAGCTTCAAATTCCTCTTCAAATCGATGTTTGTAAGTAGATTGACCTTTAGTAGTCGATATCATAGCTTCAACAGCTTGTAGATCTAAGTCCATTCTAGTTGAATCAAGTTTTGATTCCTCCATTATATTTTCTTGCTTATTTCACAATCTACGACTAAACCTTCAGTTTGTCACAGTAAACAATCCTCAATCCGTGAGCTTAGAAATGCAAATGAATCGAAACTGCAGCAAAACTGATGAAAAAGTTTCCACTGCCAACTAATCTACTGATAACGTGAAAATATTGTATTTATTGTCTGTAAATCAACTCGTTATATACAATATTTACAAATACTGTTGTAACTTGAACGTATTATCAGTCATAGATTCGTGAAGTGCGACAATAATAAAGTTATAAAATAATGTGGAAGGTATGATATGTTTATAACTCAATTGAGTTGTTGAGAAGTAAAATCAAACTGGAATGAGAGTTGTAAACAAAAGTCAGCTGTTTTTAGTGAGAGAATTTGAGTATTAACTGGAATTCTTATCAGAATTTAGAGCTTTTGGAGTAAAAAAAGCTTTTAAAAATTTAAAAATGTTTTTATAGTTAGCTGAAATTGAGAATCGAATAAAAAGAATTGTTTAAGGAATCTTGGCTCTTATTTCGAACTAAAATTGTCATAATGCGATACTTTGAGGTCAATTCTATTAATACTCCATTCGAAATGTAACTTTGGTGCTCTCGTTCTGATATTTCGTACTAAACTTTCAAATTCTTTCAATTCAAAGTCGTTTCTTAATTCAACGTTGCTCAGAGCTTCAATTTTGTCTTAATTTTGTACACTGAGTCGATTTTTTCATACAAAATTCGAGACAATTCGAGTTCCGCTTCTAAAAAAGCACAAATTTGGAAATGGATGAATTTGAGCCAACGACCTTCAAGTTACCACATCAAATTAGCGCCCTGTCACTTAAATACCGTAAAGTTCAATTACTAACTCAAACAGGCAAATAGCATGCTCTCGAGAACTTGCTCGTTCGCATTGCTCTTAGCTTGCTCTGCTCTTGAGAGCATGCTATTTAATGCTAGAATGTTCAGCAAATTTTTGAATACTTTTTTGCAGTTTATAAGTGAAATTGAACATTAAGACTTTATTAAGACTTAAAATAGTTCACATGTAATCCTTTATTGCCATTCAATATTGATATTATTGAATTGCTATAGATTGATGCAAATCTGTGAGTTATGCATGCTTGTATGAAAGTTTCTGAATTTAGATAGTTAACATGGAAATTCAAGTGTAATACTGAATCTTTGATCATTGCAAGTTTCAGAACCATACTGCTACTAGATCCATTATACTACTTAGCTATCCTGTAATTATAGAAAACCCCAGAAGAAATCAAACAAATTTTAATTTTAATTATTACAAAAATTCAGTAAAATTTATTCATTTAGTAAATTTTTGTTCGTATATTTTTTTGGTCGTACAAAATCGTTTGCATGATGGATTCATGCTCGATTGTAACATTTTTTGGAATGCTCGTTGTTTCTCTGAAACTACTTGAGATGATTTTTTTTAATTCAAACTTTTTCTTCTTCATCACTTTTCTAAAATTTAGTTCG